>NC_054372.1:112727671-113041004 GCF_017654675.1 Xenopus laevis | reverse complement strand
GGGTGTGACCACAAAATACATATAGACAAATACAAGATTCCTCTGCACTCAACCCATTATCAATATATTTAAGACAGAGACATTTTGTGCATACTGCTACTGAAAAATGCCTTACCCTTTAAACAAAACAGGGATTATTTGTCCATATATTGCAATATATTTAAGCTGGCCAACTACGTCAAAGTCATCCCATATCTGGCCAGTCCTATGCTCAATTTTCATCTGATTCATTAAGAATTCTATGGTTTAATTATACATTTTATAAAAAGTTTATTGATCCAACGTTACTAAATCCTGTCCATTGATGATAGATTATATATATATATATATATATATATATATATATATATATATATATATATATATATATATATATATATATATATATATATATATATATATATATATATATATATATATATATATATATATATAGAAAAAATCTATCATTAATGGACAGAACCACTATGCATAAGGTGCATCATTTGTTACCCTGTTTTCCCAAATAACACACAGCTACAATATATTGAATGCACATAACCTCTTCCTTGCAGGCCTGGATTTGTGGAAAGGCCACCTAGGCCCCCTAGGGCAGCAGGATTTTATGGGGGCAGCACGCTTCCCAACCACATCCACATTGGTTCAAAAACACTGGGGATGCGCTGGAGATACAATCATTTTTTAAATTTCCTCATTGCTCCTGTCCCCCTGGAGGGGAGAGGGGTCGATGAACGGTAGTGGGCCTAGGGGTGCTCACTATTTAATTCCAGCCCTGCTTCCTTGGAACACATATTTATTACAAAATAATTTCTCCAGTAAAAAGTGTCAGGCAACATAAATGTTTTACAGTTATTCACCGCCTTCCTTAAGCCATAACCTAATCACATGGTATCGTATTCATTTCCCTTCTCCACGGCACACATTTTGAAGTGATGTTTTGAAGCAGCATACATTTTAACCCATAATTAGGCCAATGTAAATGGACCAAGTCCTGCATTTCTTTGATTGGTATCAATATAGCTCCCTAAACTTGTCCCTGGCTGTTTTAATTGACATTCTGTTCTGGTTCAGAAACTCTCAACTCCACTGACTTCCTATACCAACTTAGGGTCAGCTTGGTGGGTTGATATCTACAACTGATTCTTTATCTTTACCTAGCCTGACAACACCTTTCTGTGAATTTAAAGTGACCCTACTTCAGTTCATTTTGGATACTCTCTTGATGCACCAATTTTCTAGAATTCCCTGTTTTTCCCCCTGCTTAATGTTGTATTGAACGAGTTCTTTAAAATATACACTTAAAAATTGCCTTAACAATCTGCATTTTACAACAGAATCATACCACTGCTGTGTGTGTCGTTCAGTATATATTCCTTTACAAAGAGCTTTAATCAAAGAAGACATAAGAGGAAAACAAGTGGACTTCCATGCACTGATCAAAGCAGACTTTACTAATACTTTTTAACGAGATCTAGAGATCGATAGATAATTTAGGAAACAGAGAGAACAAAATTGAACTGCAAATGGAAAAGCAATTGACTCATGTGTCAGACTCCTCAACAATAAAACAGGCAAAAGAAGAAAATAAGACTACAAATTCATGCAAATGACCATGAAACACACAGAACAGTTGTGCAAAATTGGAAAAACTAAGATCTTGTCAATTTAATACAGGAATCTGGACACAGCAAAATAGTATACATTAGATGTAATCAGCAAAAATAAAATTATAGTGGTGATTACAATTGTTCTCACTACTTTCTAACTTCACTTGGTTTTTAACTTTGCCCAGAGCATCTTTCTCTGCTTCTCATGACTAGAGGTTTTGACCTACAGCTCTGAAACAAATTACTTGCAGAACCTATTCCAATATGCAACTAAGTTGTTACATTAGATTTTGGTGTGAGTTTTTTGTGACTTGTTTGTTTGCACTTTCAGAAATGAGGCTCAGTGAGGGATTAGTTTGGTGCCCTTTGGTAAAAGCTATAATGATAAAGTCTCATGTTTGCCAAGATGAGATGGGGTGATTATGTTGGCTTGGGAATAGCCATTTAAGTCATTGTAAGCTACAGACAGCAAATGGTAATATATGAGCATGAAATGAACAGCTCTGAAGCAAATTACTTGCAGAACATATTCCAATATACAACTAAGCCTCGTCAGCACGCTCAGTAGCAGAACTCCTGACTGAAAGGCCTGATAAAAGTAGGTCACCACCCTCGACCTACATTATGGCCTCACAACCAAGCCACAACAGTCAGTCTTTGGAACCATCTATTCAGTTCCAGCAAACACACTTCTCAGATGAGATACTGCTAAATAAGCTCAAAATATTGCTACAATACAAACTAGAACTAACAACAAACAAAATCACAACTAATCTGACAAAATAGGTAGATGAGCTTAAGCAGCGTATCACAGAGGCTGAATCTAAAATGTATCATATTATAACCTCATACCCAAGAGCAGGATATCATAACACTTCAAACACAGATGAAAGAAGTTCAGGACAGCATTGAGGACGCGGATAACAGATTCAGACAGAATAACATATACGGATTTGAGGCCTACCAGAAAGCCGAACAGACCTCAAACCAATAGTAACGGAATTGCTACAAGCCCTGGTTCCTGACCTCCCAACCAACAGACATGAAATGTTACATTGGGCCCTTCGATCACGCTGACCAGATGATCCTCCAAGGGATATTATCCTATGATTGCACTATTATGAAACACAGGTGGCTTTCCTTGCTGCAGCAAGATCATCCAGTAACCCCAACATTATGGTTATTGAAATGGGTGGATGCAACCATAAAATTAGCCTTTTCACTGATGATTTAACTTTCACTCCAGGCCAATGACCTCACTCCCAAGTTTATATAGACTTTTAGACCCCTTTGGCTCAATCTCACATCTCCAAATTAACCATAGCAAAAAGAAGGCACTAAACATTACCTCCCACTGAAAGTAGCCAAGTTGCTTCACCTAAACTTCGAATTTAATTGGAAGCCCCATTTTATTTCCCTATTGATGATTAAATTGATAAATTCATATGATCTACGTTATAAATGCAATTACCCTTGGATGTTCAAAACATTGGCTGCCCTATTAGAGAGACAAACTTAACACCCAATTTCACTTATTTACCACCATGGAACAAAAACAAATTCCATACACCCAGTCAAGGCCAGGGTAGACTGGATCACGACCAATGAAAAAATGATCAGCATTTTGCTTGATTCCCATCAATTCCCAATTCCAAATGTTTAGTAACCTGGAATCCCTGGATTATATACAGGTATGGGCCTGATGTCCCCACACCCTTCTTTCTCTATAGTAAATTTCTAGTAAACAGCGGACAGTAAGTGTAGTAGTGTTACTAATATTAATCTCCCGTTTAATAACAATGTTCACCCTTGAGTGTTTTTTTATACTGTCTACAAAGATGAATTGTTTGTTATAAGGATAATGACTGTATGATGCAGCTTAAACTAATATGTGTTTATGGACTCAGAACCATAAACTACGGCAACATTGTATGCATGAAAATTTCTGCCTTTAATTCATTGTTTTAGCATTTATTTCTAAACAAATGTTTACAGTAGTGTAATGCAAATTTCAAGACCTTTAGAAAATCTATAACTGCATTCATTTTCCATAAAAAATGCTTGTATTCTGCATTTTATTCTCTTGTATTACTATCATTTTTACATTATTCATGTAACCCCTTCTTGGCCACCCCCCTGTGCTATAGGTTATACACCATTAACTTCTTACCATGTACAGTACAGGTCCTGAATTTTCTTTCTTCCTTTTCTAAGTGAAAGGGAACTGAGAATTTACCTCTCATGGCAGTGCCTTCACCTAAAGGGATCTGGGAATACACCTGCGGTGGCTCTATTACGAAAACACTAATTAAAACATGCCAAGTGAAACTTTATATAAGAGTAGAAAAGTGCAAAGTAAATATGCAAGTACATATTACTGACCCTCTACCCTGGGGAACCCGTTGCAGTCCAATCCTGGCACCTTCTCACCAGGCAAAGTCCCACACTCCACTCCTGGTGGACAAAGAGAGTCTCAGTCCCTTTTCCCCAAAGAGCTCTTAAACTTTCCCCAGGTAACGCTACCTGCCCAAATACCTCTCTGGCTGGACAGAGGTAGTTCCTCCCATGTATCAGGCACATGGACAACACCTGTATCTTTAACAGGGGAAACATGCTGGATCCTTTCACTAATCTCCCACACATTTGAATGTCCCTAGTGCTTTTACACTAAGGACCCTTATTATGTTATACACCTACAGTATACCATATGAAAGGAAATAGGATAAAGGACCCTAAATAACTTATTTAAAAGTTCACTTCCTGGAGAAGAAGAGGTATTGTTTACTCAACTGAGATTTATTAATTAAAGAAAAATAGTAAAAACCCCTTCTCTCCACCGCTTATGCCAATATTGGTGTTGCTCACTGATCAACTGCTAGATAGCAACTATTATTCCATTCCCAAATTACGATGTACTAATAAATATAGTTCATTACCAATTAGTCAGAACCTTAATAATTAAAAAAAGTGCTTGTGCTTAATTGAATGTGAATTGTGTTAAAAGTGCAATTTAATAAATTAAGTGCCAATTAATAAATTGAACTTAGTTCAAATTCATCAATTACAATATAATGAATTAATTACAATGTAGTACATTCAAAATTAATTAAAAAAAAGTTGTTTCCAAAAGTGCTAGTGCTGCTGGTGATTGCAATCACCAATTTGCCAGTGATTTAAAAAAAAAAAAATTATATATAGGAATAGGATAGGTTAAAAAAGCAATTGCTGTGCCTTCTTAGAAAATGAACTCATTAGATAAATACAATTATTTTTTTTAAATGTTTCCATTACCTGAAATAAAGTAGGAAAATGAAGAAAGTATAGAGGTGAAGAAGCTGCTGCCTGTATTTTTTCTAGGCCCTGGGACCCCACATGGGGAGAAAGTAGAACACTGGGGACTGTGGTCTCAAAACAACCTTTCTCAAAGAAGAGCTAATTATCCCTAAAAAAACACAAATCACCCAGTGCCATATGGAAAAAAGGAGGTATGGAGAGTTTTTAGGTTGGGTATCCAACAAACTGTGAAAAAAACAACAAAATACAATTCAAAGATATCATCATCTGAGCTGAGTTTCATACAATAATCTGAATAGTTCTTGATTTTTGCCCTTGTTGGATGTCAATTCAGGTTTTTTCAAGATTTTATCTAGTTTTTTTTATCTAAGATACACATTTGAAGACACTAAGGGGCCGATTCACAAAGGGTCGAATATCGAGAGTTAATTAACCCTCGATATTCGACTGGGAATTAAAATCCTTCGACTTCGAATATCGAAGTCGAAGGATTTTAGCGCAAAAAGTGCGATCGAACGATCGAAGGATTATTCCTTCGATCGAACGATAAAATCCTTCGAATTGAACGATTCGAAGGATTTTAATCCAACGATCAAAGGAATATCCTTCGATCAAAAAAAGTTAGCCAAGCCTATGGGGACCTTCCCCATAGGCTAACATTGAGTTCGGTAGCTTTTAGATGGCGAACTAGGGGGTCGAAGTTTTTTCTTAAAGAGACAGTACTTCGACTATCGAATGGTCGAATGGTCAAACGATTTTTAGTTTGAATAGTTCGATTCGAAGTCGTAGTCGAAGGTCGTAGTAGCCCATTCGATGGTCGAAGTAGCCCAAAAAACACTTCGAAATTCGAAGTTTTTTTACTTCGAATCCTTCACTCGAAGTTAGTGAATCGGCCCCTAAGGGTTTTTTGGGGAACTGGGTTTACATCAGTCTTTGTTTCAATAGTACTTTTTATTCCTCCTGAAATATGTAGATAACAATCTAACTCTATTTTTATTCATTTAAATCAGATAAAAGTGCAAGGTTTTTTAGTTACTTGAACTTGAACTGTTCCTGCAACCTTGTACATCAGAAGTTGTCAAAATAAAAGTAAACTGTTTTAAAAGCACTTTTGCGGTCATGTTTCATTATAGCATTCTGAAAGAGCCATTTACTTTTTAATTGACTTCCAGCTGCTCAGAAAGCCACACAAAAGTCAATGAATGGTGTTTTCATTCATATTTCCTGTAACTGAAAACCATTTGAAACACCAAGGGTGAAAGCTTCTACATCTACATCCTTCTTGTAATATATTCCGGGTATTTAATAAATTAACTAATAATTTCTTTGAAGCATAGAGATTATTCTTTGTGTTTAGTTGTTTCTGGCAATGTCTGTAAAATAGGGTTATTTACACCATGGTGTGAGAATTACTGTGTTTTTGGGCCATTAATGCACTCACTGATATTTCAATCAACATAAAACTGCTAAAAACACACACCTGCTCTGGCAGCAGACAATATTGAGTGAAGTTTTTACATTTTGAGGCTACTTGACACTGCCTTCTTGTAAAAGTATATATATTGGAACAAAAAAACAAGAAATAAAATGCACCATTGAAATTACTTCCTGACCTCTTTTTTTATATGTGTAGGCAAAACCAATCAAGCTGTACAAGGTAACAAGGTCAAGAGACCTGCAGTTCCCCTCCCCATTCCTGAACCCTCCCCCCATACACACAATACGAGATGCCAGGTGGGGAATAAAAGACTGCAGTGTTTATTAACATGAGTTTTTGACCTATATTAAAATATACAGTACATATATAATATCATAACTTATCAATATAACTGCCTAACCAGTTATCCCCTCACCTTACTAGCTGCCCATTTTAATTACTCCAGGGGCTAATAATTAAGCCATCCCCATTTTAAGGAACCTCTGAATTCAGCAGGTAGGGTAGGAGGGACACTGCTTTACTCCTGGTTGTCCTGCCAAGGAACAGGTGAGTTTACGTCTGGCTCATCCATTGATTCCTAACTTCAGGAGCCCCTTGTCCAATAGACTAAGATGGGTAACATGAGGGGGTGGGGGGACTGCCCTCCTAGCAATATAATGCCCTGCTTCTCTCCAGATCATTGGGTCTTAGGAACCCAGGTTTCAAACTGGAACATACACAAAAAAGCATACCCCTAATCACCCACACATCAAAGTACATATATATAGTAAAAGTCATCCCCGGTATGGCCAGTTCCAAGACTCAACTTGCATCCGATTCATTAAGAATTCAATTGTTTCATTATACATTTTATAAAGGGACTACGTTTTACCTGCAACTTACTTGCTGCAAAACTTGGCTGCCCTTTTATTGGCCACCAGTGGGATCACCAGACTATAGCTGGGAAGGGTGGGAGCTACAACATGGAGTTGGCCACTGCTCCTGTATAAACTATAACAAACAAGTGGTGCTCACCACTAAATTTTAAAAACATTAAGCGGGGGTGCAATGAGGTTGCAGGTAAAACTTAGACCCTTTATAAAATATATAATGAAGCAATTGAATTCTTAAAGTGGACCTGTCACCCATACATAAAAAGCTGTATAATAAAAGTCATTTTCAAACTAAACATAAAATCCAATTTTATTTTATTAAAGCATTCATAGCTGTTGTAAACTCATTTAAAAATCTCAGCTGTCAATCAAATATATGGCTGCCCCTCCTCTATGCATTGTGCATAGAGGCAGGGCAAGCAATTACTTTCACTTTCCATTCAGCACTTCCTAGATGTCACTGCTCTCCCCGCATTCCCCCAGTTCTCTTAACCATTTAATTGTGTAGCCAGGGCATGGGGATGGACATCAGGTCCCCCATTCTGGTGCACAAACAAGATTCTGAGATGATGCAAGACTTGCCTTAATAACAGTGTGCACAAAATGGCTCCTGCCTGCTTGCTATAATTATGAATTCCCAGACTGATAATAATTTATACAGTGTAATTAAAGTTTGTTTTGCTTGACTGCTTGACTAACATGGTCAATGCAATATATGGACAAACAATACCTGTTTTGTTTAAAGGGTAAGGTTTATTTAGTATCTTAAGTCACACAATGTTTCAATGTCCTTAATACAGTTCATTGATAATGGGTTGAGTACAGAGGATCTCAAATATATATATATATATATATATATATATATATATATATATATATATATATATATATATATATATATATATATATATATATATATATATATATATATATATATATACATACACATATACCCACGTGTGTGTGTGTGTACATACAGTGTATTGTGTATATTTCTGATAGAGGCTAATGCAGTTCATGAATATTTCTCTCATTACATTCTGAGATATGAATTATTAAAATACTCTCTTTGGAATGTGTTGACTTCCTATGGTTTTACAAACAAAGTGATTACTTAATAGTTTAACTGTAACATGATGTGCAATGCAGATTTCTGCTGTATAGAGGTTAGAAGTGGTCCTATGCTGTGACAAACAACAGGATAAAAGAAAAATTATTTAAAAACTTTCAGATAATATACTCACCTTAAACTCTAATAGACAGAAAGGATGACAGACCTCACTGTAGGAAAACTATTTTCCCGGCATGAGAGAGGGCATTTTCAATGCTGCTGTTCATTTACAGCATGGTAAGAAATACTTGAAATACGTTTGCATTTTATTATACAATAGATAAATGTAAAGATAAAAAAAGCAATGTCTTCTTTCACATCCAAAACTTTTCAGTTATTAAAAATGTATGATTTTTTCGAAGTTGCTTATATTATATATTATAAAATATTAATAGTGTACCACTGTTTGCAAATTATTATTATTAAAGGGGGTCCTCAACTTTTTTTGACAAAGACTTCACATACTTGTCATAGTCAACAAACCATAATAGTCAACCATGCACCTTCCACCACTAACAATGTATCATACCGAATATGAACAATTTATATTCTATTCTCAATAGAAATTGCAGGGGAGAAACCACCTCCACGACGTCTGCTGAGATCTAATTAAAACTGGTTCATTTATGGGACAGTGCTATTTTTGGAGGGTACTTATTTGGATATTATGATTTGTACATTTAGCAGCAGAGATTCTAAGTTTAAGCACCCAAGTAAACACATATGTGCATTACTATAGTCTAGACTTGCTTGAAAAATCTCTAGTTATTTTATAATTCTTTTTAGAGGTGCTTGTAGACATTTTTTGATAAGCTAAAGAATGTCTTTTGTCCTCTAAATTCTAGGGGCAGATTTATCAAAGATCGAAGTGAATTTTCGAATTAAAAAAACTTTGAATTTCAAAATAATTTTTGGGTACTTCGACCATCGAATAGGCCAAATTTGACTTCAATTCGAATTGAAAAACCTTCGAAAATTCGACCACTCAAAAATCGAAGTACTGTCTCTTTAAAAAACTTCGACTTCTACACTTCACCACCTTAAACCTGTGAATTGCTGTTTAGCCAATGGGGGACCTCCTAGAACATATCAGAGGCTTTTGGGCAGGTTTTGAGAAGTCAAAGTTTTTTTATGAATAAACTTTCGATTTGAAGGGTTAAATGGCTTGATCATACGATTTTACTTTGATCGTACTTCGATCGAATATGGCCGTTTTCTCTGCAAAAAATACTTCAACTATCGAAGTACTCAAATTCAATGTTCGAATTTCGAAGTTTTTTTACTTCGAAATTCGATCCTTGATAAATATGCCCCCTAGTATACAGTCTTGGGACACGTCTTGGTATTAGAAAGGTTAAGTAGAAGTTTATTATGTTTCATAGAAAAGTATAATGAAGGTTTTAATTGCATAAAATGGAGAATAAACACACAAACATATCAAAATACTGAGTGGGTTTGGAATTTATATATTTTTATTTTATTTTCATTTTTATGTTTCACAGGTTCTAGAGATTAAACTACAAAGTCAGTCTAACTTTTGAGCCCTAATAGTACTTTAGAGGAGACTTTTTAGGATAATCATTTATTATAGGGTATATAGTTTTCATTAGTATTTTTGTCAGCACTTCAAGAAGGGATAGCTCTAATATGTTTCTCACATATTTGAAATTATGATACACATTGCACATTAAATGCTTTAATAATTACACAGTTTTCAAAAAGAATTCCAAAATAACCAGTCCTCCCAATAGGTTGCTGGAATAGATTCCAGAGTTTTTAAAATATTGATAGATGTATGGGTTAACCCGTGTATGGATGATTTTCATGTTTTATATATATTTTTCAGCAATTGGCCTGAATTGGGAAATGAATTCTCTGGTGTTTGTGTAATATAATATGATTTGTTTTCTTGTGAGACAATGGGAGACTTATGAGACTGAATACACAATATTGAGAGTAATACAGTATTATTCAGTGGATTGCCAAATGCTCTATAATAGCACAAATTTTTATGGGAGACTTTGATTAATGTTAGTATACACTGAGTATACACTGAGTACATATGATGATTACCTGGAGCAGTTGTACTGGCACATGTCATGACAACAATCATGCATTTATTGAAAATGACACATTCAAGAAATACTGTATGTCTTTGAGGAAGCCCCCTTCATTGGCAATCTTAAAAATCGTCCTTTAGATAAGGCTATTGTGCTTTGTGGAACACTGCTTGGAGCACAGGAGTTCCATAAATAAATGGCAATAGCTACTTCCACCCTGTTCATTTTAAAAGTGTGCTGCATATGCACAATAAACCGCTCTTGGGAAAGTCACTTTCATCATGAAATGACTGTTGGGGAGTCCAGCACAGGCATGGAAAATGGCCCCTGTACACAGATACAGCTGTTTTGAAAAATTGCAAGTGTTTGAAGGTGCATGGCCATAGACTGAGGCTATTTGGGATATGATAAAAGAGGACCTATCTGGCTGTGAGATGGATTTACCTTATGATGGAATTCAGTTAAGAAACACCAGATTATGATATTTGTGTGCCTAATAAGTTGGTTTGGGGCTTGAATTCACCATAAAGGAGACTTTCACTTGGCAGTACTCCTGGGAATTTTCCATCAAAGGAGTTTAATAATTTAACTAATAGCTTCACAATACCAGCAGCTATAAAGTGGACCGGACACCCAGACATAAAAAGCTGTATAATAAAAGTCCTTTTCAAATTAAACATGAAATCCAAATTCTTTTTTTTCTTAAAGTGTTAATGGCTGTGGTAAACTCATTTAAATATCTCAGCTGTCAATTAAATATTGGCTGCCCCTCCTCTATGCCTTAGGCATAGAGGTGGGCCAAGCAATTACTTTCACTTTCCATTCAGCACTTTTTAGATGTCACTGCTCTCCACACATTCCCCCAGTTCTCGTAACCATTTAATTGTGTAACTAGTCTAGTGCATGGGGTTGGACATCAGGTCCCCCATTCTGGAGAACAAACGAGATTCTGAATGATGAAAGGCTTGCCTTAATAACAGTGTGCACAAAATGGATCCTGCCTGCTGGCTATAATTATGAGTTCCCAGACTGAGGGAAACAAGATTCAAATAATTTATACAGTGGAATTAAAGTTAATTTTGCTTGATAAAATAGGATTTGGAATCATTTTTTTGGGGTGGCGGTCCCCTTTGAAAAAATGATTTGGCAATTTTTACAGGTCTTACTAACTGTCAATATACAAGCATAGGATATACTGTATGTATTTACCCCCAAATACTGTGCTTTGTTTTTAAAAGATAGGGTATTTTAACATGAGTGGTATAAAAATAAAATCTGTATTACATCTTGTGTTTTGGTGCACATAACCAATTACTAAGCTAAGATTTCCAAGAGGGGAGTTGATGTTCATCTTCAGTGTTGTTTTAGTTTTAGAGTATAATGAAGGTTAACTTCGGAGAATTGCAGGTGAGCCTCACAAGCCATAGCTGTACACCACACACTGCAGTTTTCAATTTACAAGTTTCATGTACAGCCTCCTTAATTTTGTAAACTATGGCTGTCATCAAGTTTCTTTGTTTTCTGTCCATTATATGAAATTATGTTTTATTATTATCTGCTAGTTAGTCATAGGTCTACACTGTCTCCTTCCTAATCCATTGTTGTGTGTTTCTAAATACCATGCTTGTATGCTGCACACATTTTGCATTTTGTTTCTCTTTTTTCTATTTATATTTCTTCACCCAAAGATATACAGACAGAAGACATTAATGTAAGTAAAAGACATAAGGTAAGCACATCATATTGATAATGAAACAGATGGACAAATTTGCACCTGGGCAGTTACCTATGGCAACCAATCACATTTTAGCTGGAATTGTTTTCTCTAAATATGGTTAAAAACATTGATCACTGATTGTTTGCTGTGTTTAACTGCCTAGGTACAGATTTGCCTAGTATTCATAAAGGTGTTCATTATCACATGCTACTGAAGTGACCAGTTGTCAAGTAAATTCCTCCAGCAAAACAATTACTGAATAAACAACCTATCTTTTATGACAATACTGAACAGGCTTTGGGTTCACTTTAACATTTGGGTAGCATTCACTTTGGGTAGCACTTTAACATCACTAAATTACCATATTATTACATGTTCAATTAAAGTACCAATCACCTTAAAGGAATTTTTAAGTATAAAAATAAAAACTGGGTAAATAGATAGGCTGTGCAAAATAAAAATGTTTTCATTATAGTTAGTTAGCCAAAAATGTAATCTACTGTATAAGGCTGGAGTGAATGGATGTGTAACATAATCACCAGAACACCACTTCCTGTTTTGCATCTCTCTCTTGGTGTCCACTGATTGGTTACCAGACAGTAGCCATCCAGTGACTAACTAGCTATATTAGAAACATTTTATATTTTGCAAATTACCCAGTTTTATTTTTACACTGAACTGTTCCTTTAAACACATTATGGTACATTGGTTTCTTTCTAACAGTTTAGGAAATATTTCAGAAACCAACTAAGGCAAAATGAAGTTGTTCAGTGTAAGTTCAAAAATGTAATAACATGAGATAAATTGGCACATTAAAACAATGCTACAGAAGCTCCTCGCTAACTGTTCCATTATGCATGGTGACTCACTTCTGCATGCTGAATAACCATACACCTCTGGGATTCTCATAAGTTACAGGGTGTTTCATATAAAAATACAAGGAACACTGGACTTGCAAAATCAAACATGATTTATTGAAGTCAACTTTTCAGTGCCTCCAAGGACTCGCCACGGATATTAGGAATGTGCATTTACTGCAGAGCTATTCCCTTATCTCACATACTCAATCAAATTGCAAATCACATCACAATTACTAGTGTAACACAGCTTAAATCCAATTTTTTACAAGTCCGCTTAATATCTAAGCCCCCTATATCATTATCTCAAAACTTGATTATTGTAGTTGATTTCAGAAACTGAATATAGCAAGCTAGAAACGTATACTATGGCTCATGGTGTGTGGTTACAGCAGCTAATTTATGCTATTAAAGTGCAGGGATGATTATTCACTTACTGTATAAATTAAAAAAATGTCTAGCTACTTTAGAAATCTGGTTTTCTGTATCTTTTTGACTTTTCTTGCAGACCTGTATCTATTTGTCCAATAATGCTGCATGGCTCTGCTTCAGAAGAAGGAAATAAATCTCTTCCTGATTCAAAATGGCATGCTTCAACTTTGCACAGAGACTGTTAGTATAGTAAACTCGTTTTCTTTCTTGCATAAAAAGCATGAAACCATTACTGAACCTATCTAATGTATCGCTAAACTGTTTCAATAGTGTTTTAGATGAGGCCTTATCGGTGCTATAAGTACTGTAATTCAATACCCCTCTTAAAGGAGGGTAAAAACTGGCTCTTTTATGATACCCTAGCTCTTCAAAGTGGATATTTCACAAATACCCACTCGTGCAAATGGATTCACCATTAAGTGTCATCCCTTCTAGTGACAGTCAGTTATGTCACTGTTTTTATTCTGAGCATTGCGTTAACCTGAGACATGTCTGTAAGGTCACTGCAGAAAATTAATACATTGCAATAAACCCTGACATACAGATCAGACATACACAGTAGTGCCAGCATTTGTGAGACTAACAAAATGCTAGAGAAAAGTGCATTCTGCTTATGGGATTGATGCAGTTTTGGCAGGAATTAGAAACTGTACCCAATGGAAAAGTTCTATACCCTGCTAATGTTAATATAGACTATACAGTTGCTTATATGAAATTCTGACAGATACCTGTTATACATTATTAATCTCATGTGCACCAGAGATTCTTGTGTTATGCAAGGTTTCAGAAGGCAATGACCTTTTACCTTCCCTTCCTTCCACCAAGATTGACTTGTGATTAGTTGGGCAACCGCTTAATTCTGAAGTGTAAACCAAGCAAAAAATACTGTTTCCTGTTTTCTTGTTTGGAAACATACTGCAATTTGGACAGCATGATGTATTTGCATGTATTTTACATGGGGACTTAGTTTAGCACATGGCAAGAGTTTATAACTAGAGGCCCAAAGTACTTCAACATGGAATCCTACTGTATGTCTGGTTCACTGAGGTCTTAATTTAAACAAATACAGTACTATTCAATGCCTGTTTCTATGCCCCAACGAAAGGAACTATATTCAGTATGCAATAGACCTACCATAAAGCACTAACTTTATTACTGGCCCAGCTGAGAATGACCCAGTTATAACTACTGTATTCTATACAATTATCATTGAGCTGACATTCTGTATAAGTATATAAAGATTTTTCCATGGTCATTAGAGCTTTGTTTACATCATAATTTATGGGACACAGAATCAAAAGCCTTTGCAAAGTAGTGTACTCAATACCACTGTGGCATCCCCTGTTCAATTAATGATAAAGACTAAACTTTCTGACATTGACTACAAAGAAAGCCATACTGACTGCTGCTGTTATTCAAGCATGTGTAAGATCTCACAAGTATAGATGTCAAACAATCATTTTCTCTAGCAGAAACAATATTAAACAATTTTAATTAAACTGAGCTTTGGGACTACTCAATATATTTGGTACTTACCTTTTTCACCTGACTATTACTTTTACAATTTTATGCAGGTCTAAACAACCTTAAATTTTCTTGGACTTTATCTCATGTTAACTGAACAAATAGTTTGATTTTGGAGGGAGAAAAAACCATGAAGAGTCCCATTTACAATCACAAGAGTAAAGTGCACACACTTCCTAGGGAACTCTGGAATTACAACTACACTGACCATGTTGGTAGTTCTGGGATTCAACTAGCAAATGGTATGAATAACCATTGTTGGATACCACTGTGATGGCTTTTTTTTCAATCCATACTGGTGCATTATGCTCAAGTTGCAATGGCAACAATTATCATGTGAAATCACTTTATATTCTGGGAAAACTGCATTGACATTGATTGCAATTTGTTCACAAACATTGGCTATTGCACCATTTGCAGTATTTGTTATTAAGGTGTCAGATTTTGTAATGAATGATGTTTAGAAAAGATGAACTCTTACTACTTTTACAGTAACTGTAGTACAGGTACTGTATGGGATCTGTTATCCAGAAACCAGTTATCTGGAAAGCTCCAAATTACTTAACAGCTGGCTCACATAGACTCTATTTTACAAATAATCCACATTTTTACAAATGATTTGTAATAATAAAAGAGTACATTATACTTGATCCAAACTAAGATATAATTAATCCTTATAGGAAGCAAAACCAGATTATTGGGTTTATTTAGTATTTACATGATTTGCTAGTAGATTTAAGGTATTGAGATTCAAATTAATCTGTCATCTGAAAAACCCTAAATCCCATGCATTCTGCATAAAGGGTTCCATACCTGTAGTTCCATTTAATAGTACAATGTACCAGAAGGTGATTTTTTGTATTTATTATAGTCACCTATCAAGCACAATAAATCACATCTATAAGTGAAGTAAAAGCAGAGCACAGAGTACCATTTTCAAGTCTTTATTCTGTTACATGTACCCACTTCACCTGTATGGGTTCACCTTTCCATTCCACTGTTTTGATGCCGCTGGATTTTGATGGCAAAAAGTCTGGACAATTTCTATTGAATAAAGAGTAAGTGAGTAAGAGTAAGTGAAACTTTTAAAAATGTTTTATAACATTAATGAGTAACTGATATGTACAGTTTGGTAAAATGCCAAAGCTGCCTTCACTCATCATCTTCTCAAATGTTTTTTTTTCAAGCTATCTACAGAACCCTGTCTTCCTTTAACAATTTACCAAGGTCAATTGCGAGCTGATGCAAAGCACGCCCCAAAAAGTGCAGCGGGGGGGGGGTTCTTACAGGCAAGCCCTGTAAGAAAAAGGGCAGCCAAATGGAGTTTTGTCAAGACAGCCCTTCAGCAAAGGAAGCTGCCAACCACCATGTTGTTTTTCAGGAAGACCCCTCCTTCCATCACAGGCAGGCTAAATTCACCCCCACCTTGCCAGTTCATCTGTGCCATGTTCTTCATGATGCAATCAAGAGTGACCTCTACTATCGATTTGGCAGAATCACTCCCCCCATGCCTCAAGATGACCTGTCTGCTCTTTGGAGCATGTGGCAAATCACATGTTTCCTACCCCAAGTTCCAGGCCTGTTTGGTACCTGTCTGTTATGCACAAAAGCATTGGCTGCATACACCTCAGACTACATTAACGAGTGACAGGTACGTAGAGTTTGGTAAAGCACCAAAGCTGCATTTTCCTCAGACTAAATTAATGAGTAACCCACCTATGCTGATCAGCTTCTCAAATACTTGTTTTTAAAGCTTGGTACAGAACAATGTCCTCATTAAGCAATTTGCCAAGGTGAACTTCAGGATGATGCTAGGCAAACCACAAAAAGCTTTCTGTATGGGCTTCCAGCATTGCAAGTCAATGCAGAGGCACAATGGGATAATCGGTTATTTTGGTCATCCGGAACAGCTCACAGCAGGATTAGACTCTATGGCGCAGTAGCTAAATAGACTGTTGTCCTCCCATGGAATCTGAGAAATCCCTGGTGGGTGATTTCCCAGATTTTTTCCGGATTGTTTATGCCTGTACAGAACCCTGTCTTCTACGCAGGCTTGTCTGTGGCATTTTCTTCAGGTTGCATTTCAGAGCGACTGCTACTTTGGAGTTGGCAAAACCGGCATCCCCATGTGGCAGTTAAATGGCGCATGCAGCAAATCACTTGGTTGCTTCCCCCAAAGAGCCTGGTATTCTATCCCAAATGCATGGCATCAATCCAAATCAATGGACATTTTTCTTGTGGTGACTTTTTTGTCTCGGAGACTATTTATGTCCCAGTGACTTTTTTATCTTCGTGACTTTTTTGCCTCCATTTTGCCTCTATTTGTCCAAATGCATTAAATTCAATTGGTGTTTTTTCTTATGGTGACTTTTTTGTCTCTGTGACGATTTTGCCACAGTTTCGTAGAAAAAAATTGTAGAAGGCAAAGTTCGGAATTTCACTGTAAATCCATGCCTTTCCAAAAAATTCGCTAATCACTAGTGGGCAATTAAAAAACAAAGATCAGACATTTGAGGGACTATTTATAATGTTGATCTTCACTTTCGTGCATCACTTAATGCTATTTCTAACCCAAAGACAACAATGATTCATCACTGAATATTCTGTCTATTATTAAAAAGACATGAATTAAATGTCAAATTGTGCTTTTTATTTGAATGCAAAGATTTTAGTTCTCCAAGTTTAGTTTTCAAAATAATTTTGTTTTCTGAATATTCTGCTTTTGTGTTATACCACTCTAAATACCCAGCTGGAAATGCTTAGAGTTACTTTGTGTATAAAGCAATACACATTTATTGTTAATGACATACAGTATTAGTAAGACTGTATTCCAGTAAGTGACAGCTTTCAGGTTATTATGACCATAAATGTGTATTAAGAGGAGTAGAAAATGGATTATGTTTTATGCACAGCTAAAGATAGATGCCATTGAATATGAAAAGCTTGTGTGGAAAAAAATGTCTTGAATTCGATGTTGACTTATACAAACACAGACTGCAAACATTAGACAAATTTGCTTTACAATATACCATTTGTTACTAGGATAATTTCAGAAGAACAGGCTGTCTTCAACTTGAGGCAGAACTGAAGATTGGTCTCCACAAGCCTTATTTACAAAGAATAAAAAGTTCCTGCAATAGGATGCCACTTATTTTGAGTTAAAGACCACTGTGTGTGTGTGTGTGTGTGTGGGGTCTTCCATAAGATGCTGGATTTCAAAATAAATGAAAGCTATTCACAACAGATCTTTTTCAAATGTCTATTGACCCCGTACACAGCTATGGGACTGTAAGTGTTCCCTTGGTTATATATTGGAGTGCTGGGGTGTGTAGTATATATATAAAAATCATTTCCTTTTCTCAGTAATAATAAAACAGTATTTTGTATTTGACCAAAACTAATAATCCTTATTAGAAGCAAAACCAGCCTATTAAATGTACTTAATGTTTACATGATTTTCTAGTAGACACAATCATGGAGATCCAAATTGTGGTTTTTCCAGAAAACCCCAGACTCCGAATATTCTGGATAACAATTCCCATACTTGTAGAGAACTCACATGAAAAAAAACCATGCGCATTACACAAGGTTATAAATGTTGTACCAATCTCAACCCATGAGCAACAAAAACATGAATCAAAAAAAGATCTTCCAGTTGTAAAAGGGATATTTGCCAATTTTATTTTAGCTTTTATGATATTAGCAGCTCTTACTCTACTAGTGCTCTTTTCACATTGATATCTAAAACCAACTAGTGAACAAGTGAACAATGCTAACAGTACAATGAGTTTTAAATGTTTTTAAATGTGCTTTACTATTTAGTGGACAGTGTGGAACTCATGTTGAGTCAGGGTCATTGAAGTGGCACATGAGATTACTTGGTTTGGCCAAGGTGTCATACTAACAATAATTTTTATTAACAGTATTTAACTGAATTAACAGGGACTGGAAGTTTTTTCCTCTTTTGTATGTCTAAACATTGGCTGTTTGTAGCAATTTCAGAGTGTAGGTTAGTCCAAACAGTGTTGCTAGAGTCAACTTGATGTGCAACAAGAGACACTACCTTCAGTGGAGGAATTTGTTATTTTAGTTATTCCAAGCTGCCGCACTGGCTGAGCAGCGTAGGGCACACAAGACCCTCTGCTTATATCACCAGAGTAAGAACTGCTAATATCAAGAAAATTAATTTAAAAAAAAAATTTTTTTTTTTAAAAATCTAGAAAATTTAGAAATCAAGACAACATTTTTTAATGGAAAATTCATACATGCTCTATGCCCTGTTCTGTTTAGAACTTAAATTGATTATTCCTAATGCTGCATTACCACTGCCAGATTGATCAATGTCCCAGATGCTGGAAAGAATTAAGGGTAATGGAAGGGAAACAAGAGAAGAGATAGGGCTGTGGCATAACAAAGAATGCATATAGAAGAAGGATATCGGCACACGAGGCAACTAGCATTGCAGGGAACAACCTGCTGGTTTATTATGCGGTGATGCGACATCTCGGGGACACTCCCCTTTGTCAAGCATGCTTTCGCGGGCGTCAAAATTTACGCCAACGACAATTCCAACACCGGCAACATTTGACGCACATTAAAGTCAATGGGCGTCCGTTTACTTCAGAATTGTCGCCGGCGTCCAAAAAACTTTGAACAGGGTGAATTTTCACTGCAAATTCGCTAATTTATTCGCCAGCAGCGAAACGTGGCAATTTGCAGCAAATTCGCGCCTGCTCAATAAATTCGCCCATTACTAAAACACACATCTGCACTTGGGAGAAAATCCTGTGTTATTTGGTTAGACATTAATTTAATACTATATCTAAGATTGGATCGCTGTATACCTCAAAAACCACCGATTATTGAGGGGGGGAAAAACAAAAAAATACAAATAATATAGTGTAGAATTTAAAAAAATAAAATTGTTAAACCCTTGGTGCTTCTTATATATTTAATTTGTGCTTAGTCAGCTAAAAGATATTCTCCATAAGTGAAAAAATGGTATTCAATAAACATATGGTGATTATTAAGTGAAACTTACAAACACACACATACAGTAAATTGTAGGTGGAAGCGCCCAGGTCCAGAACAACGTTTTTGTATATAAAAATGTAAGGACTATGGGGCACAATGGGACAGTTTTATGAAGAGTTAACAACCCTTTTAAAACACCAGGATGTCATTTCAGCAACAGCACAGAAACTATAGTGTGCATGAGCAATAATGCCTGAAGACCAGGCACACACAGACAACAGAGCTACCAGGGGAGCAGAGGGTCCTACATCCAGGCCCAACTCTCCCTAGTTATGTTATTGATAACAAGCATGATTATTCTTTTACATGGAATATCTTTTCTGTTTTGGGACAGAGCAGTGAGTTCTTTGAAGTTCCTCTGCAGGTTTCTGTGTTCCCACTGGGATTCAGTGTTAAAGATTATGGCTAAATTGCAAAAGGAGAATAGCGTAAGTCATTTTCATCTTATTAAAATGCCTTTGCCAATAGCAACATTTTATTTCTCTGCAAAATATTAACGTATAGTACTACAAAAATTTTTTTTTTTGCATAATAGCTTTATTTACAAATATGGAGTTTGTTTTTAATGATACATAGCAAGACACATATTGCTAATGATCCAGTTACCATGAACTAATGGTGTTATTATTTCAATTATCCAGTGTCTTTATCTACATCTCATTTGATCAGTGAATTATAATTATTCCCAACTTTGGTTATATCTATTAATGTAGGCTACAACAGACACAAAGGATTTTGGATGTTTTTTTAATCACTGGTACAAACTGTATTTTTCCTTCCTGATCTGATTTTAAAGCTGTTTTGATTCATGGTGCATTTTTAACAAGGAAAGGTACAGTGATCTGATCTCCACATTATTAAATAACATATATACTGTGTAAGTATATCCAAATAGGAGTAACATCAAGTTTTTAATATGCAATTTAAATTCAGAATGATTTTCTTTAATATTTATTTACAACATCATAGCATCCATTTACTCTAAGCCATATATTGCTGAAGACATTTGCAGCCATCCTTGCGAGACGACAACTGTGGTTGAATTTTTTATTCAAACCTTTATATTTTCAAATGAAAAATAATTCATGTTGTGTATATTTTTCCTACTAACACCACTTTCAACAACAAACAGCATCCATGACAAGGGAAAGCCTCAACTGACCCTTCACTTTCAGCCACCCCACTGAACCCTATTGTTACATATCTCAATGAAACACCAGGAGCAAGAAATGGGGTAAAATCGCCACAGAATTTATTTACATTTTAACAAATAAATAGGACCTCGCCAGCCTCACCCCAAAGCAATATTCAAAGCCAGAATTCCATAAGAGATTGCTAGTATGCTCTACTGCTCCTCACTTGATATCAGCATTATACCATTATATCCACCACTGAGTATTAGGCTGTCTCTACCTACAAAGAGGATGGCCCCATCTATGCTACAGGCAGGAGCTGCATCTCCCACCATTAGGGAAGTTCAGCAGCCCTGCTGGTGGCCCAGAATCTGCAGTGTGTTGATGATAAAAAATCCAAGCAGGCTGTCACCAAGCACAAGCAGTAGTAGCATCTATCCACTGTAGTAATCAATCCACTGGCGGTCACAGGAGAGAACCTCCTTTCTCCCTCTTCTAAATGTACCTGTGCAGTACTCTGGCAAGGTCCTATTACAAATAAAACTTAAAATACATTATCATATAGCCACTGTTTTGATCCAGAGGAAGGCAAAAAACCCAGCCTGAAGCCAATGGCAACTATGCCTCAAGAGGGAAAAAATGCTTTCCTAACCCCAGTGTTATTGGAAACATATCCTGGATCAAACATTTGACATTCGTTCAACATGAATAATACCATGCAGACTCTCACGTTTACTGTATAAGAGTACCTAAACCACAATATATATGCAGGAAAACATCCACATTTGGATATTAATTAGATATATTAATAGATAATATGAGAACATAAAGAAGAAAAACTTCTGACATTTCACAAAATATGCAAAAAAGTGAAGGGTGGTTGGGATGTTTCTACCTGCTCAGAAGATAAGGAAATGAACTGCTTCTTCCCCTGACATCGCATTCCTCTATTTCTCCACCCCAGCCTGGCTTTCCCCTGCCTTAAGTAAACAATGGGAAACACATCTATGGCAGACACTGGCAAGTGAAATATAGGATTTTTAACACTCCTACAGTCTGCTGCTCAACCAATTCATCCAGTTATTGCTGGACTACAAATTACAGCATAATGTAAAATATTATGATGGACACAGCATTTTGGGAGCTGTAGTCTTGCGACATTAGGGTTGTAGACTTAAAGCATTTTTGTACTACAGAACTTTTCCCTGACTCTTCACAATGAGTTGTTGCATTAAATGCATCCTCCATGATTACAGAGTAATAAAATAAAGCATAAGCAGCAAAAGATGTTTTTGTTTGGGGGAGCCAGACAGTAGAGGAGTGGAGGTGCAATGCATTTTTGACCATGCCCATTTTTGTGACTACGCCCTTTAGACTCTACCAACTTTAACGTGTGCTTTCACCATAAACTATAGCAGTGGGGGAAACATGAATAATATCCCCATATTTCATAGCAAGACAGCACAGTGGCAATTCATGTACTGTATAATACCCCAAAAACTCATATCTGGATGTCACAGTGTCAATTCATGTATAATACTCCCAAAACTCATATCAGGATAGCACAATGGCTATTCGTGAATAATACCCCAGAATTTATAACAGGATGGCACAGTGGCAATTCATGTGTAATACCCCCAGACCTTTTAGTAGGATGACATGACACATTGTGGCAATTCCCTTTATAATACCCCCATAACTTGTAGCAGGATGGCATACTGGTAATTCCATCTGTAAATGCCCCAAGATCTTATATCAGGATGGTACAGGGACTATTTCATGTAGAAATACCCTCACAACTTATAGCAGGATAGCACAGTGTCTGTTTCATGTATACATATTATACATATTCCCAGACCTATTGTGTAGGACCGCTTGTTCTACTAGATTATCAGACAGTGGTATGTCAACCTGCTACAGTCCAGGAAACAAGCAATGTGTATGACAAGCTAATTGACATTATACACTCCACTGACATGTAAGCCTAGATGGGCCCAGTCAGATCTTTAACACTCCATGTTTTTAGTCTTTAACACACTTGTGGATCCTCACAAAGAAACCTCAATAAATCCTATATAAAGGGGTATTATGGCCAAAAGTCTCAGTGCCACTGTCATCAGAAATAGGATTATTTGTACAATAATAACAGGCCAGTTTAAAAAAAAACCTTTCCTTCCTTTGTCAAAACAATAACATATATACAGAGACTAGTAAAGGGCATCACTTTATTTTACCTCACATACATGACAATATGCTGTATAACTCATGATATATTTAAATACAGTACATGCATGATACTATAATTGTGTTAAATTCAGTAATCAGAATTTGAAATCATATTACTGAATTTGTTTCAGATTACTAAACGCAATACATTTATTGAAGGTGAATACATTGCTGAATATTGACTTATACAACTCATTAGAATACTAAAAGTATTAGACTAAAACATGACATTAGATAGCTCTTTGTAGTGTTTTATTTAATTTTTTTCTCTTTATTGGTAATTAAGATATTTGCATTTGTTATACACTAACAAATACTGACTGTACAATTATCACACAGGAAATATAAGATTATTTACCCACATATAGGTCTGAATAACATGAGACAGGAGAAGAATGGTTTCTGGGAATCTATTGAGTGTGAAGTGAGCTTAATGAGCATTCATGTTTACAAATTGCCACTATTGTTACTTCAGTCTAGCTACATGACGGAAATTTCATTTGTAAAACATCTGGTGAAAAGGTTAATATATTTTTATTATTACATTTTTACCATGAATATGGTGAATATTAAGCTAAATATGTTTTATTTGCTTATTTTTATCAAGATATACAGTATTTTGTAGCTTACTGTTTTCTGCTATGTATCTAATATCTGCTTAAACCATCTTCATCAAAGACAACTGTCAGTAGGTTTCAGTAGGTTCAATTTGCATTGTCTTTCTATTTGATAACATACTGTATTAGTATCATACTGGCCCATGTCACTGCCTTTTAGACTGTTGTTGAGATTGATACATTTTCCAGGTAGAGGCTTTAGAATATGCTTTTTGGCCTGTTATGATTTTGTTTTAAATTTAAGAAAATGATAACTCACATATATATATATGGACAATGTTGCAGGCTTAATACTTTCATCATAACAACATGCTGAGACCCTTGGTAAAAGGCAAAGGGGAGGACATCTGAAACACCACTTGAGTGACCCAAGTGCCCAGATCCTGGTGAAGAAGTATCCAAGGCCAAAGGTATATAAGTGAGGTTAAATGTGTGTGTTTGTTAGTAACAAGGCCTTGTTATAGGTAGATATATTTTAATGTTAATTATTTCATAAATTTGTTTTATTTATGGTCCAGTAAATATATGGCACTAAAAGGTAGGGGGTGCCCTTAAGGAGGTTGTAAGGGCAGTGCTCCATCTCATCTCCTCTCCTCTAATGCGAGAAGACAAGAGTCGATGATGCCAGGAGCCTGAGGCTTACCACCTCAAGTGAGGTTTATTACGTTTAAAAACCATGAAAACTTCTAAGGCAAAACTTGGCCAAGTAAAATTTGCTGATGTGCTATAGAAATCAATGGGATGAAAATCCTTTTAGAGATTGTTGCACTAATGTCATAAAAGGCACTAAGTTTGCCCAGGTGTAGTAATCCATAGCAACAAATCAGCAGATAGAATTTATTAGTCACATGTTTAAATGCAAGCATCTTATTGGTTGTCATGGGTTACTACTCCTAGGCAAACTTGGTACCTTATTTTACATATAGGGGTGTGAGAGTAGTCTAAAATCCAAACCTTTAATAAATGAACCTCCATCTGTTTTTTTTTACATAATCCCAAGGGGCAGATTTATTAAGGGTCGAATAGTAAATTTGAATTCAAATTTTCAAATTTTTTTGGTGTCAAAATTCACACGTTTGAATTTTAATCCCCCTATTTGAATGTGAGATTTATCACAACTCGACCATGGAAACAGTTCTAATTCGAATATTCTCCACCTAAAACCTGTCGAGTGCATGTACAAGTCAATGGCAGAGGTCCGTTGAGCTATTTGGAGATGGTAATTGCCTTCCTGACATTCGAGATTGTTTAACTAACACATCTAATACGATTCAATACGATTTGAATTTTCAGGTCAGAACCATTCAATCGAATATTAGACATTCTATTTTTTCTTATATAACCTCCCAGTCGAATAGTTAGTAGTGATGGGCGAATTTCCGCTAAATTCGCGAAACAGCGAAAAATCCATGAAACGTCGCCGCCGTCTCGTTTTTGATGCTGGCGTCCGTTTTTTGACACCGACGTCCATTTTTTGGACTGGTGAAATTCGCTGGTGAAAATGCGCCGGCATCCATTTTTTTTGACACCAGCGAATTTTCGATGGTAAAGTTTTGCGGCGGTTTCATGAATTTATTCGCCAGCGGCGAATCGTGGGAATTCACCGCGAAATTCACTGGTGAATTTGAAATTCGACCTTTGCTAAAAGGGCCTCCCCATGTGTCTTAGGCTGTAGAAATTATAGAACAGAGGTGTGACAAGGCAGGCAGGATTCTGACTGAATTCCTGATAATATGCTGCAAAATGCTGAGAGGTTTAATCCAGTAACATCTAAGTGGAGTATATATACAATTTCTGATTCATAATACACCTGAAAGTGCATATGATTTTAATTTTTGTTTTTAGAATTAAAATTATGATCATAAAATTGGTAAGCCTCCACATCAAGGTAAACATCAATTTAAACCCCTTTGTATGTATTTTACTGAAGTGCAGTGATCATTAATTAAACAATTCTGTTTTAAACTACTGTATTTGTAACTATATTGTTGAAAGCACTCCTGAGTTTAGAACATATTAGTTCGATTTTTAATACAAATCCATTGTATTATTGTATTACTCATAACCACGCTGTTAAACACACACATTCACACATATAGTAAGTGATATTTTAGCAAATATTTTGATTCATTTTATTACACTTTTTCAGAAATCATTTTCTGCCTTAATTCATGCTTTCCATGCCTCTTTTTTCTAATTGTGTGGTCTAATGCACAAGTGTCTATAATTAAATTATTTTTCATGCATTTCCAGACAACAGTGAGACTGCTCATTCGTTTTTAAACTTGTAATTTAGGCACATGTCATTTCTCACAAAGAAAATAGCATTTTCACTGCTTGAGACATCACTCGTAATTTCGTTTTTTTTCTCTTTTATTCCTCCACTCACTGGTGACTGTCTCCATTGACATTTAGACAAAAATTTCTTTGCTTACCATTCAGACCTCCTGCAAACTACAGACGTGTTTAATTGTGATACAAAGCAGTCAGACTGAAAAACACATTTGCTTAAAATCAGAGATGAAAGAAATGGTTTGAAAAGTCTTCTACCTTTTATTTATGATCTGTCCTGTAATATGACCGAGGGGGATTGATTATGATGGCAGATTCCTTTAATGCTTAGAATGGCTTGGCTACAGAATCACTACGGTTAAAGTTAGTTTGTGAATGTATATGTATGTTTGTGTGTCTGAGAGTTTATACATTAATTATACAGGCTGGGTGTAAACTCCAATAACTACATCTAAATGTATTGTACACAGTAGCAAATATTCATTTCCCTGTGTAAGGAACACAGGAGGAAGTTAGGGATTCCTTTTTCACTCTGTGCCCTTTGTCTGTGAGCTGAAATAACATTTTTGGAGCATATAGACCTGCAGAATGTGCCTTGAATACAAAGCTGTTTAATTTAAACCCTATTCACTCATGGCTATATATTTCTTCCCACACATGCTGATGGCTACCTTTCCTAACAAGTGATGAGAGAATCTGCCCTGTTTTGCTTCACCAAAAAATTCATGAAACGGCAAAAAATTTAGCACATTGTTTCTGTTTTGGGGCTACCAATAAAAATCAAGAGCCGAAAACCACATGCATTTTTCACTGCTTCACACCCCTGCATTGTGAGAGGACCTCCTTTCCATTATCCATGTTGCCAAATTCTTAAAAACATGTCCATGATTTTTTACGTTACGTCTAGTCGACTAGTTATGGTATCTACTACTACACAATGTTGCTGTTTAAGCAAAAAGTACCATCTATAGATTATATATTACTATTAGCTTACTAACACAGGCACAGCTAATAAGTCTAAGACACCAACAGATAATACCCAGGTGCTTTTTATCCCACATTAAAATGAAAAAAGAAAAAAAAACATATAGATATGTGTATGTCCTTATACTGTATAGACAGTGGTATGGCACAGATGGCTCAGTTGAATAAGAGGTGAAGGATAGAAAGACATATGCATTTGTTGTGCATCAATTTTTTTTTGATCACAGTTCCTAGTTATAGGAGTGACAGTCTGTAACCCCACTTGATTTTAACCACATCCCACTTGCTATTGAGAGAGAGGAAGCTCTGGAACCATCTTGTTTAGCAGTTTGATTGTTCTCCTTAAGAACCAGATTAGTTGACCCCAAGTTTCAACCCAATTCTTATTCATGCTGACACCCATCCCCCACACAATGTATTAAGCCACCCTGGGAACCTCTGGGTATGTATTATAACATCATCTATATAAAGAAATTAAAAGATTTTGGTTTTGGTAACCTACCAATTAACCCGAGTGCATTACATTTTTTTTTAAAAAAGGAAGATTTTTTTCCCCTACAACAGAGAATGCTATTCAGTGGTGGTAAAACGCATCATATTGTGCCTTAGAACTAAACTGCTGCCCTCAGCATGAGCAAAACATGCAGTTCCACAGACAACAAAAAACTTTTTTGGGTTTATGCAGCAGCCATACATGAAACATTATTCAGGACAAAGCAGTATTGGTACAAGTAAATCAATAAACCAGCAAAGAAGTATCATTTTGTCTAAGAAGTTAGAAAAACACACAGAGTAAAGCTTCTGTTACAGTGTAATGTTTTAGATCTAGATCTTTTTTGCAGCTTTTAAATCATTGGTTATAGTACTTGAAAAAGAGAAACTTCTACTAGAACTACATTTTATATTTCTATCAATGTCAAGAGCTTTATTGGATCAGCCTAACCTTTTGTGTAACAGTTTGGTCTTGGAAATATTTAAAATGTGCCATTGTGAAAAAAAAAAAAAATACAACAAAGATTAATGGCAAAAATGCCTAATTATTCATCTACGTAAAAGTATGTGGTATGTACCATATGAAATTTAGACACTTTTCAAATTAGACAGCACCAAACAAGGTAATTTATTTTAAAAAGCCTTTATTCCAAGGGCTTTTTCTCAGACAGAAATACAGTACAGCAACGTTTCAGGCTTACACTAGCCTTACCTCAAGCTACTGATTACACATTAGTGAACACATTTTATACATTTTAGTGTAGCGCCATCTATTGGCAACTTAACTCTAGACCACACAGGTGAAATTCCTTAAGTAGATTAAGAAACACAATGTTGCAAATTGACATGTCATTGTATACATTTTAACATCTTGTAACAATTTTCTTCCTTTATATTGCTGGAACATATCCATGCATAAAACATCAGTCCCAGAAACAATGTCTGAAAAACATAAAAACATTTTATTTAAAAATAATTAGAGAACGAATTACCGGAAAATTTTTTGTATTTCATATTCCCTATTTAAACCTGATGGTATAAGGGTACCTAACAATCGTATCCACCTTGCCTCCTTTTTCAGTAGATCTTTTACTCTATCCCGTCGGTGATGCATTTTAGGGACCCCATCAACCATCTGGTAAAATAAAATACCATGTGGTTGATGGGGGTCCCTAAAATGCATCTAATATACACTGCCTTTGTGTAACATTTGATTTTAGGTTTAGTGCTGCCCACCTGTTCAAGCACTCCCAGATATGCTGGCAGTGTTCCTGCTGCAGATAATACTTTTATAGGTTTATAAAGAGCACTTTACCCAATATGAAATATGCTCAGCCCCTTATGGAGGAACTGGGTGATCTGGTCTACATTATTTTCTTCTATTATTTTAGCTGCAATTTACATTCTTATTAAATCATACAGGGGAAGTAAAATCCCCTGGTCTTTTTTGATTCCCCTGCACAGGCCCCTAGCCTTTTCCCCAAGGTAAAGTTGGTGGTCACCGTGTTTGGCCATGCAACTTCTGATCTCATGATCTACAGAGTTGAAGTTGGAAACTGCAGACAGCATTGCTATTGCTTAACAGAGACAGTATACTTGCTTTTCAATATTCGCTCAATGAATAAGACTGTGCTGAAAATTGAAAATACTTTTTACAAAAAAATCTTTAGCTATACAGGGCAAACAGGCAAAAGTAAAGCTACTTCATATTTAGTCCTTGCAAGGTAGATCATTAGATTACCAGGACACAGATACTTAAAAGCTCATTATATAGGATTATCCCCTGAGCTCTGGTAATCGATTTACCTACCTTGCAAGGACTAAACACAGAGTTGATTCAATTCTCAGTTTGTATATATTTATATATAGATATATATAGATATATATAGATATATCTATATATATATATATATCTATATATATATATATATATATATATATATATATATATATATATATATATATATATATATATATATAGTGAATAATGTACCCCCTACTGTAATTTATAAAGATATTATTAGTCACCGAGGAGTTATGTGACCATATAAAAGCACGAGGCCGCAGGCCGAGTGCTTTTATACAGGTCACATAACTCCGAGGTGCTTATAATATATTTATAAATTTTAAGTAGGGGGTACATTATTTATTATAATCTACAGTTTCAAAGTTCAATTTTTATATCCTGTCTTTGCTTTTTACAAAATGCATTACTTTTTTTTTTTTTGCTGTAGTCCCTCCTTGTTGATTTAAGTACCTGTATTTCTTTTGCTTTCTGTAGATTATTTTGCAGGTGCCTGCTCTGTGTGATGACATTCTGCTGCATCAGAGATGGGGGTGGGGGCAAGGGAAGAAGAGGGAGTGAGACTTGATATAGTGATGGGAGGGGAGCGTGATTTGAGATGATTGATGGGAGGGTGGAGCGAGACTTGCCATAGTGGACGGGAGGGGGAGCGAGAGTGGAGCGGAATCGTGTGAGGAAGGAAGCGACATCAGGGAGGCAGCTGCAGGAGACGTGAGAGGAAGGAAAGTGCAGCCAATAGATGGGAGGCAGTGAAACAGGTGGAGCGTGTTACGAGTGGGCGAAACAAGGAAGTCTGGCGCTTGAAAGCCAAGCTGGCTGGAAACAAGAGTACAGGATAGAGCAGCAGCTACAAGTGCTGTCTCTTTAAGTTTATAAACGGCGCGGTCTGACGCCAGAACGCGCTGTTTATAAGGATATAATTTACAGTCTGGTCCCATAGGGAAATGACCAGACTGTAGATTATATATATATATATATATATATATATATATATATATATATATATATATCGTGCATTCATTTTGGAATCAAACTAATTATCCGTGTTATTCAGGGTTATGGGAAATAGCTCATAGTCCAAGTTGATCCAGGGACTAGTCCGATTGCCATTTTGGAGTCAGGAAGGAATTTTTCCCCCTCTAAGGCAAATTGGAGAGGCTTCAGATGGGTTTTTTTTGCCTTCCTCTGGATCAACTGGCAGATAGGTAGTTAATAAAAAAAAAAAAGGTTGAACTCGATTGACATGTGTCTTTTTTCAACCTTACTTACTATGTTACTATGTTACTATGTATTCGGTTAATTTATGCTGACCTAGTTCCAGGCCTTAGTGACCATGCCGTAGATCCAATACAGGTTATCCAGTAAATTCCAAATTACGGAAAGGCTTTCTCCCATAGTCTCTATTTTATCCAAATAATCAAAATTTTTAAAAATTGTTTCCTTTATCTCTGTAATAATAAAACAGTACCTTGTACTTGATCCAAACTAAGATGGACTTAATCATTATTTAAGCCAAAACCAGCCTATTGGGTTTTAATTAGGGATGTAGCGAACTGTTCGCCGGAGAACTAGTTCGCGCGAACTTCGACTGTTCGCGTCCGCCGCAAGTTCGCGAACGTCGCGCGACGTTCGCCAATAGGCGTTCGCATCAAAATCGTTCGACCATTCGACCATTCGATCGCTAAAATCGAACGATTTTCGTTCGATTCGAACGAAAATCGTTCGATCGAACGATTAAAATCCTTCGATCGTTCGAATCGAACGATTTTCGGATGTTCGAAGTTCGCAAACAGTTCGCGAACTGTTCGCATTTTTTGCCGGTGTTCGCGAACGGCGTTCGCGAACACATACTCGGCGGTTCGCTACATCCCTAGTTTTAATGAATAAATGATTTTCTAGTTGACTTAAGGTATGAAGATCCAAATTATGCAAAGATCCGTTATCTAGAAAGCCCAAGGTCCCGAGCATTCTGGATAACAGGTCCCATACCTGTAAATGAGACCCACTTCAGGTTAAATATTAAAGTTTTCTATCATAAATAAAATTACCAAAAATAATGTCTTCAGCTACTCTTGTGAGACTAAATCTGTTAACACATTTTGGAGGAAGTGTTTTTTCACCATTTCTACTTGTCTTCCTTCCTGGGTTTCTCCAGTCTCAAAGAAATAAGGTAGAAAGTGAAAACTTAATTTATTATATGTCACATTCTGTTCTTTTTCCAAGTAAATGCTGTCAAATTCCTGATCTCAGCTGCAGATCTCAGAGCAGATTGAAAATCTAAATTGCACTGGCTCTTAACACCGATTTGCTTCACAAGTAATACAGCAGGACATTGACATTCAGAGTTTTGCATTATAATCCATGTGTGTTTCATAAATCATTGAATATACAGTACCTGGTTAACAACTCGCTTACACTACTGTTTTAGTGGCTTTACCAAAGCAAAATAAAATAATATTGATGATAAATGAAACACTGATGATGAAATGCCAGAGTAAACATGTAACTCATCAAAGCAATGTGAAAATAGATTTCCTGGGTTATTTTTTTTTTTTAAAAAAAAGAAGAGACAGACAGAGAAAGATTTTGATTTGCAACGGGCAAAATGCCATTTTGATAACAACTGACAGAATACATGACTACATTATTTTACAGTGTATTTTGTTCACAGATCAATATCACCACGCTGAAGATTTAAAGATAAATTTATATATTATTCTGCTTCCTTATTCCAATGTGCGAATATATTTTATTGGTAGGCAATGCACATGTCAGAGCACTTACATTTTAGACAGAGACATAAAATGTATAAAATGTATATAGACATGCACCTTCTATTTTTTTCGAAACGCAAAAGACACAAGGGGTAATTTATAACTTAAAGACAGTATGCAAAATGCAGAAAATTGGCCCACTTTTCACATTTACTTTCCTTGTTGTAGAGTTGCTGCAGGTTTCTGCAGTCTGTATCGAAGCACTGAGACTTGTGGCTACTCCTATCAAGAGAGCACTGTCTGCAGTCATATTCATGAAGAGTGGGGTTGTCACGTAGGTGTCCCTACTTCCTTCCCCTACCCAGCCGCTAAGCTATGCTTCATTCAGACATGCACAAAAAATGCGATAGCGTCGGCTTTGCGCACTTCGCCAGGAATAGTTTCGCCAGGGCTGCTCAAATTCACTAAAAGTTGCGCCCAGGGAGGCGAAAGGTAGCGAAGTGAAGTTACGCTAGCGATGCCTAATTTGCATACGGCGCCAAGTTAAACTTGAATGGACGTATATGTAGCAGCAAATAGATTACACTACAAAAGCCTGGGAAAGCTTCATAAAATAAAATAGAGTTGTTATTTTGCCCTATACATGTGCCCACTGTATAGTTTAGGTGCCATATGTTAGGAAATGTAGGGGGGAAGGAGGGTGAACCCAAAAAAATTTACGATCTTTTTCAGCAAATGTCAACTTTTTTTTAAGCAAGTCCTTTCTACTCTATTGCACTTTGCCTGGTCTGAGGTGGCGAAGGCAAGTCTGGCGCAAGAAGTTAAATGCACAAGCTAGTGTATTCTTCCCTTCACCATAGCGCAACTTCGCCTGTCATAAGGGTGCAAAGTAACGATAGAGTAGGTCTACTTCACTAGTGAATTTTCGCCACCACACTTTAGTAAATTTGCCCCATGGAGTGAAAGAAGACATAGGCAGCTACAGGGTCTTTTTTTACCAGCAAAGACAAGGCTACCCTGGCCCCTAATGCTACACTGCGTGATTCACAGCCAATTCCATGGCAGAAATGTTGTCTGAATGAGCACTTAGAGGCATGCTGTTGCACCACTTTATGACTGTGTGGTAACTGAAATTGCTCAAAGAAAAAGGGGTGTTACTGTTACTGCAAAAACCTTTCTCCCGAAGTATAGATCCATAAAAGCTATATTGCAAGAAATTAATAGGTTCACCATTAAGAGAGAGAGATGTTGGAGTCTGGGAGGCCATTCAGTTGCAATTGTGGAATAGGATGCAGGCATGGATGTTTTAGTAGTTGCTTGAAAGGTATTTATATTGTTAATATTATGAAGAAAAAAGCAGCAGGAAAAGTAGTACTTCCTAAATACTATATGACACATTCCTTTAAATAATGTGTGGTCATGGATGATATTTTTAGAGTATGATGACAAAGACAGTGGGCATACACACTGTACAAACTCCAAAAAAAGTCACTTCTTGTGCAGCAAATATGACATTTTTACTGTCTAAATCTATGCAACTTCATCAAAACCACTAAAAGGCTTCTCTTCTTACTGTTTCCAACTTTTTCCCATAATGGAATTAAAATTTAATTTAGTTGGCAGGTAGCAGAACATGTACAACGGAATACCTTAATTCATTTATTATTCATCACCACTAGACATTTACTGTAAAGTTGTATGCTCTCTGAACTATAAGATGTAATATCAGACAGAAACTGTGCACCACAAAATTTATACCTGGTAGAAGCTGATTATTTATTTTTAAACTATTCCTCAATGCCTCCAAAATAATTGGACCTGCTGATGAACAGGAGGCTATAATTTACACTTTTGTTTTTTAATGAGAGTGTTAAATATACGCTCTGAAACTTGTTAGAATTTATTTCCGTTGACTTTATTTCTCGAAAGTTAACTTGTCATCTAGGTGATATGAATCAATTCAGCACGTAGAACCTACTTTACATAGACAGTAACGTCAAAATAAGAATAAATTGCGTAAACATTAAAGAAAATGTTGTAACATATCTTTAACTTTTTTTTAGAAGAGATGTGACTTCATGTCATACTTTCCTAAAAGCTAGACATGACATAGCTCTAAGAATAATCAAACAAAAAAGTTATTAATAGAATAATAATTTTGCTATGGATCTAAAAAAAGACACAACATCCTTATACCTAGTTCTTTTAAGATACATATAGGATTTAAAAAAAACACATAGGGGCTGATTCACTAAGGGTCGAATATCGAGGGTTAATTAACCCTCAATATTCGACTAGGAATTAAAATCCTTCAACTTCGAATATCGAAGTCGAAGGATTTAGCGCAGATAGTTCGATTGAACGATAATTCCTTCGATCTAACGTTTAAATCCTTCGAATCGTTCGATTCGAAGGATTTAAATCCAACGATCGAAGGAATATCCTTCGATCAAAAAAAGTTAGCCAAGCCTATGGGGACCTTCCCTATAGGCTAACATTGACTTCGGTAGCTTTTAGATGGCGAACTAGGGGGTCGAAGTTTTTTTTAAAAAGACAGTACTTAGACTATCGAATGGTCGAATAGTCGAACGATTTTTAGTTCGAATCCTTCGAAATTCGAAGTTTTTTAACTTCGAATCCTTCACTCGAAGTTAGTGAATCGGCCCCACACTGTATGAACCTTTTAAGTAGGCATTAATAACGAGACAGAGGGCTCATTTCTAAACTTTTTGCAAACGCAGAGTGAATATATTTGCCCTGCTCATGGTTATATTTATAATTCTGAATAAGAGTGTATTTAACATGTAAATAGAATTGCAAACTGTATTTTGCACTGCGAATGTCCATAAAAGCTTGCTAAATATGGCAAAACTCAAAAATTGTGAATATTTATTCACACACTTAGTCGCAAAACAGTTTTGCAAAATTAAGAATTTAAATTGCTATCAACTGTATTTTCGCGCACCACAGCTGACCAAAGATAGGATAATTAAAAAAATTACTGTGGCATAATCAAATACCAGAAATGCTGTATATGAAGGAACCCATTTATTAACAATTGAATTGCAATTTTTTTCCATGAATCTCGAAAATATTTCTTAAAAACTCTAAAAATTAGAGATTTATTAAGTGTAAAAAACATGAAATCCTCTAATGCAAAACTTGCCAAGTAAAAGTTGTCAAGGTCCTATAGAAGTCAATAGGAGCTGTGCTGATCTTATTGGACCACCTCAATTCAACTTTTAGAGGGTTTTCTGATTTTTTTTTGTTAGGAATTGTCTAAAAAACTTGAACTTTTAGAAGTTTTTGAGCTATTCATTAGTGATGGGCGAATTTGTCGCGTTTGGCTTCTTCCAAAAAATGTGGTAATTTTGCATTAAAATTTGTGAAACTTTGAAAAATTTTGGGCGCCGGCATCTGTTTTTGGCGCCGGCGTCCGTTTCTGGATGCTAGCTAAGCACCAGCGAAATTGCACCATCGTCCAAAAAAAATAACGGACGCCGGCGTCCATTCCTTTTGGACGCCGGTGAATTTTTGTGAAATGTTGGAGTTCGCTGCGAATTTGCGACTGGCGAATAAATTTGTCCATCATTACTATTCATATTTTTGTATCGTTTACCTTTTTTTTCATTCATACTTTTATGTTTGGAACTTTTAATAAATTCTGTGACATTTGTGGTTTTAGAATTTGTGAGTTAAGTTTCAAAAACCTCTAAAACCACTAATATTCAACCTTCATGTTTTGAGATTCTGTGCCAGCCCAAGGCACCCAAAACCCTTTAGCAGGGTTAATCCAACTGATTTTCACACCCCATTCTGTGTCATTTACTTAAGTGTAGGGACTGACTGTACTCTATATATATATATATATATATATATATATATATATATATATATATATATATATATATATATATATATATATATATAATTCCAACAACTGTGATGTACTAATCAAAAGAACTTATAGGGGCACATTTACTTAGGGTCGAATATCGAGGGTTAATTAACCCTTGATATTTGACTGTCGAAGTTAAATCCTTCGACTTCGAATATCGAAGGATTTACGCAATTTGTAATTTACCGCAATTCGTTCTATCGAATTCGTTCGATCGAACAATTACATCCTTTGAATCGAACGATTACATCCTTTGAATCGAACGATTCGAAGGATTTTAATCCATCGATCGAACGATTTTCCTTCGACCAAAAAATTGTTAGAAAGCCTATGGGGACCTTCCCCATATGCTAACATTGAGGTTCGGTAGGTTTTACTTGGCGAAGTAGGGGGTCACAGTTTTTTTTAAAGAGACAGTACTTCGACTATCGAATAGTTGAACGATTTTTAGTTCGAATCGTTCGATTCAAAGTCGTAGTCGAAGGTCGAAGTAGCCAATTCAATGGTCGAAGTAGCCAAAAAAATCATTCGAAATTCGAAGTTTTTTTTATTCTATTCCTTTACTCAAGCTAAGTAAATGTGCCCCATAGTGTAAGTCAATAAATAGGGTGCTGATCCGAATAGCAGTGAGTAATTCCGCCAACCAGATCGCACTCCGTGGTTAAAACATAGAATTTAATAGCTTGTTAAATGTAACAAAGTTTAGTCCCATTTGCAACATAGTATGTCACTTATCTGTTTGAAGTCCAGCAATTGCGCTACAGTATAAAGAACTCACGCGAGATTTCGGGAAATATTCCTTCCCTTTCTCAAGCGTTTGCATCGTGCAGTAGCGTGTAGGACTCCATCACTGCATACAGATTGCCTCCATGCCGGGCGGAACAAACGTAGCCGATCACTGTGATGACGCGTCCTCATAATAGGGACGGATCTGTGTTTTAACCCTGGAGTGCGATCTGGTTGGATGGATATATATATATATATAGATATATATATATAGACAAATACAAGAGTCCTCTGCACTCAACCCATTATCAATATATTTAAGACAGAGACATTTTGTGCATACTGCTACTGAAAAATGCCTTACCCTTTAAACAAAACAGGGATTGTTTGTCCATATATTGCAATATATTTAAGCTGGCCAACTACGTCAAAGTCATCCCATATCTGGCCAGTCCTATGCTCAATTTTCATCCGATTCATTAAGAATTCTATTGATTCATTATACATTTTACAAAGGGACTACGTTTTACCTGCAACTTACTTGTTCAATTCATTCTCATAACATGGCAGCTCAAAAAACAGTACAATTAACATCAAAAATAGTGCATTTATTAACCATACAGTATTTGTTGTTGTGATGTGATGTGACATTAAGAGGAAAAATACTTTCTCAGCTAGTCCTTATTACACCTTTAATGCCCAAGGTCAGAAAGACCAGAAAGCCCTAGGTACCAAGAATTTTGGATAACAGGTCAGATGTAGTATCATAATTATGCAGCATAACAACAAAGAATAATTTGAATGCTAATGTGAATCTGGCCTGAAATTTTATTTCAGGCCAGATTCACATTAGCATCCAAATTATTCTTTGTCGTTATGCTGCATAATTATGATACTACATCTGACCTGTTATTAATTACTGCATAATTATGATACTACATCTGACCTGTTGCTTTAGCCCAGATTTTAAAGTACAAAACAATTTACAATACAGCCCAGATTTTAAGGTTCAAACAACTTACTTTGCTTTGTAGTTTGACATGTGATTACATAGTTGTAGCCTCCAGCTGGGAATTCCAAATAGGTTTCTATTGAAGACATTTATGTGACATGAGCCAAGAAAAAGGCAAAACACAGTCCCACATAGTTGGGATTTGACAGACTGAAAATAATTCCTTTCAAATCCAGAAGGAGAGAGTAATCATTTTTGTAAGATGAAATGATCCCAGCAAGAAGATTGCACTGGAGTATGAACTGAAAGCAATTTATAGCCTTGGTAATGTAATTTTCCTAAGGAAGTTGTAGTCCCTCACTGATTCTTTTATCACCTGAAAATTCACTGAAACAAGTGAATCATCTCACAGTCAAACAGCACATGGAAGGCTTACTTCCTTTTAAAACACACAGCTAACTGAACCAAGGTGGGATCTGATTATCTACTGTCTCTTTGACTTCTTCTTTTAACGAGGCTATTCCACAGAGATAGAAGCTAAATAGTTACATAAATTAAGTGAATATAAGCACTCGGATAAACATATTTTCTCTTACTATTTACCATGTGTTCTATGAAATGCTTTCAAAATTTCACATAAAAAATTACTGATATTAGTTTGGATCCTCAAGCATTTGGTAGATGGGGTTTACTTGGTGACAGGGAAACCAAGCTGACGGATTTTTACAGGGACGGTAAGATAATCTCCCTATCTTTGATACAGAGACTTTGGGGTAAGCACCCTAGGGATCAATGGTGCTATACTCAACTACATCATTATTTAGATACTCTAGATATTAAATCAATTGATGACCACCCTACTATGTGGGAAAATTTATTGGAAACTCACATACTCCCATCTCGCCCGCTCTCTCTTTCATACAAGATATTGCAGCATGGTAAAACTTTATCCCAACCTAACTATTTTGATTCCTGGGAACAGGAACTGGAGGTCGTACTATCTCAGCCAGTGAGAAGACAGATATTAGTGAGGTTGCATAAATCTTCCAGGGCGGTCAGAGTCCGTGAGATGCTGTACAAGCTTACTACCCGTTGGTACTACGTACCGACGAAATTACATAGGCTTTTCCCAGGTACCTCTCGACTATGTTGGAGGTGTAACTCTGACCCAGGTTCTTTTAAACATATTTGGTTTACCTGCCCTTCCATTACCTCCTTCTGGGAAACGGTATGTTCAACAATTCATACTATTACGGGTACAAATTTGCATCACCTAGATATACCCCTGCTACTGTTTGGTATTGATCTCCACAATCAAACTTGGATGACTGATAAGCTCTCTCGATATCTGGTTCAAGCAGCATTAGCTTTAATTCCGAAAAATTGGAAATCGCCAACTTCCCCTTCAGTAGTAGAGTGGCTGAACTTATCGGAAGAAACCAGGAAAATGGAGGAGATAACTAGCTTACTTAATAATACCACTGATCAATATAAAAAGGTATGGGAGCCCTGGGTGACATATTTGGGGACAACTGGATAAAGAGTGGACTTCTTTGGGAACATTTAGTGGCTTGAGTTAGGGCGTCCTTTATGTATGGTATACTGTGGTTTATATAAGGTCTCTTGCTCTCATTTTATCTGTACTCCGTTCACTTGGTCCTGACTATGAGATGTAACTTGCTATTTACCCTGTACTGCTTGTATTTGATATTTCAATATTGTTTTGCCCTTCCCTGTTCCCCTCCCCTTCTTTTCCTTTCTGTATCCTTTTCCCCCCACTTTTTGAAAATCAATAAATAAAGATTTGAAAAAAAAAAAAATTACTGATCTTATGCTTATAAGATAGTTGCATTTAGACTGTGTGTGGTCATTTGAATATCTTCTTTTAGAAATAGACCCAATGTTCCTGCATATTCCTGCATACCACCAGGGTATTGCTATTCAGTGAAGAAATATATGTTATTTCAATTAAATTGAATGATTCAATTTTTTTGTTTTGATGAGATCAGATCCTGGTAAGTCCTGTAATCACATCCTACACATCAACATGATCAATGGAGTGTCATTCTTTAGCAGACTGTATACCACAGAGAATCCAGTGATCTAAAATGCATGCAATTTCTTTGAACAGAGCTAAATGAAAGAAGGCTAACCATATATAAAATATAATAAGAATAGAAAAAATGGAATTGTCATGAATCATTAAACCACATTACCGTGGTTATGTACGAGTGAAAATTCATAATGGAGGAAAACATTGCTACAGCAAGCAGGGAAGTAGTAGTTATAAAAATAATGTATCTGAAACTGCTGCCGTTAATATGATTACAAAGCCCACTTTTTTATATGTAGATGTGCTTATAAACACAAATATGTCGCAAAAAAGAATTCCATCTAACACTTAGCACAGTGATGCCTGTGGAAAATGATTTCACTTCTGGACAAAAATATGTTACAGTATCAAGTAATTGTGGTATTTCATGTTCTTATACATCATCAGTAGGGATTCTTGTTTTGCTGTATAACAACTTTGCTTTAGCAATAGAATTCATATTCATCTCAATGGACAGTTATATTATCCCTTTAAAGTCGTGCACTAGTGTAAGAGAATTAAACACTCTGAATAAAACAGATAGGATTGTAGGTTATTGTTTTATAATTATTGTAGTGTACCCGCACTCTTACTCGATTGTTTCGATTTCGGGTGCTTGGTCAAAGAAGTATAGTATACAATTCAAGTATGGACCAGCACTCCAGTAATCTTCAAGCAAAAATGTGTTTATTGAGTCATCACTCATGAAACGAAACATTGGTTTCATGAGTGATGATTCAATAAACACATTTTTGCTTGAAGATTACTGGAGTTCTGGTCCATACTTGAATTATATATATATATATATATATATATATATATATATATATATATATATATATATATATATATATATATATATATATATATATATATATATATATATATATATATATATATATATATATATATGGGCTGTTTTGTAGAATACTTTCTACAAGGCAGGATTAGTAGTTTGATTATACAGAATAACCTCTACATGTATCTCAGTATCCTTCCTACAAAAAGGTAAAACTCTTCTACTATGGTAGTCAGTGATGAAGTTAATGTATGTCAAAATGTAACACTTTTGGCATAAAAAATGATGCAAAGATATCATATATATTGTATAGCTATGATTATCAGATAATTCCAGTTCATGTTAAAATGATTATAAACTGTAATTAAAGGAATTTAAAGGAGAAGGAAAACTATACCTGGGATGGTGCTCCTGTTAGTTAAAAACTGTACCAGCCTGTTGTACTTGCAAGCAAGCGATCCTCTTCCTCTCTTCTTCCTCTTTAAAATCCAACAGCCGACGGCATGTGCAGTAGAGCAAAAAAATGTTTTTTCGATTTGTCAGCTTTTATCTCTACTGTGCGTGCGAGCCCTCATGAAGAAAGAATGAAGAGGATTGCTCCCTTGTAAGTACCTCAGGCCAGAGCAGTTCTCTGCTAACAGGAGCACCAGCCAAAGTATCAGGTAAGTCATTATACTACTTGGGAGGTGCCCTAAGATTTGACACCCCTTCCATTGTAGCTTTATTCTTCCTTTGAAAGGGGACTGGAATGTTCAAAACAATTGTTATGCATATAATCTTAATTAAGCAGTACATACAGCATATTACCTTAACATTACCTTTTTTCTCTATCATTATAAAATGTGTCTGCCTCTATTTAACTTTAAGGAAAAAAGTAGTTAAAATACAAATTTCAAAAGAATATCTCTAGCTGAGTATAGAGAAAACATGACTATTATATTGTTTCTATAGTTAAAACTTGTTTTTAACTAAAGCCACGTTTATTAGTGTGTAAAATTAAAAATTAAAATCAGCTGAAAGTAAATTTCTTGATGAATTTTAAATAACATAATGGAAAAATAAGAAAGTCGGGAAGCAATCTAGCAGCCTTTTCAAATGCCAGCAAAGCAGCACCTAAGCAAGAAACTGTCACTGCTTTGTATTTTGCGTGTTTTTAGGAAGTATTTGGCAATCTCAATTGTGTTTGCTGAGGGTTACAAAGTCAAGTGAAGTGGAATAAAATTGTAGGGGTTGTATACCTTTGTAGCTTAAAGGACAAAGAAAGTCTAAAATAAAATTAGGCTAGAAATGCTGTATTTTGTATACTAAACATAAGCATAAACTTACTGCACCACAACGCCTAATCAAACAAATGACTTATGCTTTCAAAGTTGGCCACAGGGGGCCACCATCTTGTAACTTTGTTAAACATCTTTGCCTGACCCTGACCCTGCACATGCTCAGTGTGGTCTGGGCTGCTTAGGGATCGTCATAAACAAAGCTGCTTGAATTCTGCATGGCTGGTCAGTAAGTTCATAAGTATGATTGTTTCCCTGCTCAATAGTTAGGAACCATCTGACAATTCCTATCCACAGCAGTAAATGAAGGGAGAATTTCACTGTATACAGTCAGGTTTCTTATAAAAATGGTACACATTTTTTAATTAAAGTATATTGGAGATAAGTGTCTTTTCATTAAAGAAAGTAAAAATGGGATTTTATTTTTTTTCCTTTCCTTGTCCTTTAAGAAGCTTGTTCCCTAATAACATCTATTAACATGACCACATTTCGGCCAGTATGTACTGTTCAATTGGGTCACATTTTGGATCTCTATCAGAGCCTCTATGTTCAATTAGGTTCCCCTTTTCCAGGGCTGTCTTATAGAACATTATTTTAGATTTTCTCCCATTTTCATATCACTGGAAGTCTGTTTGGACAAAGATATTCTACAGCTGGCCATACATGAAGCTGAAAAAATTGCCAACATGGCCATAATATGGGGTACTACTGATGGTCTGCCCAGCTCAATTCTAGGTAACCCCCCTTCATTCCCCCGTAGGCCAGCAGCATGATCCAATTGGTGCTTTTATATACATCCATTTCCAGCGGATCCACTGCAAATGATTTTTGTGCATTCCAACCAGTAAACATTGTGACAATAAGAAAAAATAGTCCACTTTAAAGAAGTAGACATGCAGCATGACACCATGTCACACCCACATTAAATTTTTGACAAGGTATGTAAAAGAAATCCTCTGTACGAGTGGTGACTCTTGGCATTTGCCTAAAGTTTTTGAACCTTAAGTTATAAGTTGAAGTCCCTAGACTTGGAGTGACATCTCTACCAGTCTAAGGGGCAGATTTACTAAAGGATGAAGTGACTAATGTTGGCAAAAATTCACCAGCGTTACCAATTTCGGTTGCAGGCATCACTTCGCTAGCGAAGGAGATAGACCCTAGCGATGATTTGCACTTTATCGCCAGGCAAATTTTCGCTCTGGCGAATGGACGTTACTTCGCAAATTCACTAAGATGCAGATTATACTGAACGTTAACTTTTCCCAGACTAAGACTTGCCTTCGCCAGCTCAGACCAGGCAAAGTGCAATGGAGTACATATATTTTCCTCATTCTTCTGTTACTTACATCATATTTTTTAGTGGAAAAAGTTTCTAAGTCCAAAAAACACTTGCGTCTTTTTCTTTTTTCCGAGTGACAGCCTGCAAAAGTCCTTACATTTTTTGGGGGGTAACCGGGTTCCCCCATACATTTTCTAGCATGTGGAACATTAACTATACAGTGGACTTATGTGTAGGGCATTATAACAACTCTTATTTTCTTTATTAAGGTTCCCTGGACTTGTGTAATGTACTGTATTTGCTGCAACATATACGTCCTTTCAACTTTATAATTTCCCACGTATACAAATTAGCCTGAGTGAAGACCTCTAACGAAGTTGCGCTAGGCAGAACTAAACACTAGCACATCTTCTCTTTGATTTGCTTGCATTGCCGAAGTTGCGTTCAGCACCCCAGACGCAACTTCGCATTTTAGTAAATTAGCGTTGTCTGATCGAATTTTCGCCACTTAGTAAACCTACCCCATATTTGATGTTGAAGTCATTTTTCAAAGACACAATACTCATTCTGACATTTTGATGTATATACTGTAACACTGAAATATTGTTGCTGCCCCCATACGAAGCTAACTGTGGTTGACATTAGAACATTACTTGGAAAATGTTTGTTTTGCTATGCAAGGATTTATTCAAGTAATATGGAATATGGAACACAATGGTAAAGTGCAAATGTTTAGTAAAGTGCAATATTTCTTCCTGTGTCCCTCAGGTATAACATTTTGCTTCATAATGGACTGGAAATAGATGTGTCTCTATGTGTATGTAGCACTGAAAATTCCTGCTAGCACTGTATGCTATATGGGCAAAACAGAATGTTTTTGTGGACCCCTCCTTGCATGTCTTTTTTGGAGAATGGTCAGGTTATGCAGAAGGAGCCCTGTATTTAAAGAAAACCTATATCTTAAATAGTAGAACCCACAGTTTATGTTTTTCAGGGGACAAAAAAAAAATGGTGTAAAATCCAGGAAAAAGTGAAACCCGGGACAGTGCATGCTGTCAGAAGGGTACATGACAGGGGTGGGACAAAACTGCCTGGCAGGGGATTAGTGATGTAATTGGGGGGGTGGAGTTTAAGGGGAATTATAGCACTAACTGTTAAGTAGGGCATCCATTTTGGTAAGAAAAAAGGAGTCCCACCCTCCCTCCCTTGTATTAACCCTTTGTGGTACTTGTCACAATTGTGGCCTGGGTTAGTGGGGCACAAGTTAAGTTGACGTGGAATGGTGAGTATTAGATTGACTAACCAGGCAATGGGGAGAGTTAATTGAGAAGCTGGAGTTTTTACCAAGTCCCAAGTTGGTTAATGGAACTTGGTTGGTGGTGTTCCTCTCTAAGAGCGGTGGTCTCTGCGAGGGTATGTTGTATTGTTGGTAGCATGCAATCCAGTGTACCCATCACGCTAGAAGGCAAAAGCAGCTGGGGGCTTATACGATTGCATGCACCTAATTGGGTCCATTGCCAGGGGCCTTGCAGAGGATTAAAAGTTAATGGTACATCACTGTTCATATTTGTTTGTTTATAATGTTGTTAATATAAATTGTTATTGATATGTGTTATCTATTGTTTAAATTATGTTTTGGTGCAATAAAGCTGTGGCCAAAAAAAGATTATGATGGTTATTACTAGGCCAGTTTGGGGAAATGGCAGGTATTTGTCTCTGCCCATAATATATAGGTGGGACCACAAAACAACAATGTAAAATGAGGGAAAACTTAAAATCAGGGGATGGAAATGGGGGTTGTACTGTATTAATATTATAATGTGTCCTATTAAAGAATCTTACCATGCTCCTTATACATATCAGTAAATATTGCCCTGTTACATTTTCCTTTGAGCCACTATTATCTGATATTCTGCGTGCTCCCTCCAAAAATATTTGTGACAGGAAATAATGCAGTTCTATGTAACAGGAAAAAGAGTGTAAGAAAGACACAGCTCTGTTTATTCATTGGCTGGTATAAGTTTGCATATATTCGTGCCTATGTATTGTTTGAGAGAACATTGCCTCACCGGAAGGTAAATTAAAAATGCAGTTTTTCAATTTAAGATTATTTTAAACACATACAGATGCAGCCACTTTGGTTTGTCTGTTTGACACAGAATAACTAAACACAGATATCCCATTTATCTCATTTAACACAGAAAACTGCGTCACAACATCCCATCTAATTAAGGCATTCACCATTGTTCACAATGGTGCTTTGGTATGCTAATGGAAAGGTTAAATGCATTAAATGAGTTAAGATGACTTTAGATAACGCAGTTTCTTCAATTAACCATGAGTCATGACGCATTTATCTCACAAATCCAAGTGGCTTCATCTGTAGGGGCAGATTTACTAAGCTCGAGTGAAGAATTCAAATGGAAAAAAATTCTAATTTCAAAGTATTTTTTTGGGTACTTCGACCATTGAATTGGTCAAATTCGATCGAATTCGATCGAATAGATCGATTCGAAGTGAAAATCGTTTGACTATTCGACCATTCGATAGTCGAAGTACTGTCTCTTTAAAAAATACTTTGACTTCGTACTTCGCCACTTTAAACCTACCGAGGTGCAATGTTAGCCTATAGGGACCTTCCCCAGCACTTATCTAAGCTTTTTTTGATCGAATAAAAATCCTTTGATTGATCGCTTAAAATCGTTCGGTTCGAACGATTTTATCGTTCGATCGAAGCATTTGCGCTAAAATCCTTCGAATGCGATATTAGAATTCGAAGGATTTTACTTCAAAGGTTGGATTCGAGGGTTTATTAACCCTCGAAATTCGACCCTTGATAAATCTGCCCTTAACTATTACAAAACTTTTAGAAACATGTATTTTCATGAAAATATTATAATTATATGAAACAGATTTTTTATACATGGGCTGTTTTATGGAATTATTTTTTTTTTTATAAAGAAGTGCACTAAGGATATAATTTTCCTTTAATACCTGTATAAAGCACAAAACTCCCTTGTCTTGTCATCTGTCAGGGGTGTATGTTTTTTCTGAATGGGCTGTAAGGGGTGCAATTTTGATCCCCTTTCAAATCCAATACATTTCTACTTGCCCATAGCACCATAAGATATATTCAGACTGCATATACTCACTAGAGACATTTTGGTTATTGTTTTATTTATTTTTGTATTGTTATTATTACCCTATTCTAAATACGGTTTCTCTCTAGGAATTAAAGCCGATATCAGAAATTACTGACGCTTCTCTGTGTCGTTGGCGAATTCTTTTCCAGTTATACAATCTCAAGCAGATTTCAAGACATCTGTTCTGACTGAACAGTGTTGTTATTTCAGTATGGTTTTTCTGTTCATTCCAATCGTATCATATACATTGACTTTTATTAGTTAATTTGTGAAGTAATAACATCGTTATCATTTGTTTGCAGTTTGAGCAGATGGTTCATAGCAGCATACGAAACTGGTCAGCATAAATGCTTGTAAAGTAAAAGTGAGATATACTAAAAACCCATTCAGTGTTCACCCATACCAGATGCTTGTGATCTTTCTCTAATATAATACCCTCTTAAATATGCACAGGCATTAACATACTGACACATGCAGTGTTAACTGAAGAACTCACTTGCTTTTTCTGCATTTATTTTACCCATACCTGCCCATCTAGTGTTCATAAATCAGCCCTTTACAATGTTTCAAATTACTTTTATCATTTTCTTTAAAGCAGTGGTTGTCAGACTAGGTTCAGTGCAAGCCCCATAGTTCATAAAAAAGGATAGAGATATATAAAAACATTGCTTTATGAGCCATAGTTCAATCAGTACATAGAACTATAAATAAGTACTCAACCCAATGTCTCACTCTAACCTTCATGCTAAATTTCCAGGTGCATCCACAAGAGCAATAGGTATTCTGCCCAATATTTCCCCCTCATTAACTTTAGTCTTAAGTGCCAGCAACTGTTAAATTACCCCAACCTGCAGGGACTTTTTCACAATTTGGGAAATATTGCCCGAGGTTTATGCTGCACAAAACTGTTGCTCAGCCTGCAATTAATCACCTGTCTGGCACTAGCTAGGGATGTTGCGGACTGTTCGCCGGCGAACTTGTTCGCGCGAACATCGACCGTTCGCGTCCGCCGAATGTTCGCGAACGTAACGCAACGTTCGCCAATTTGGGTTCGCCTTAGCTGGCGCTTTTTTTTGCCATTTCTCCCCCAGACCAGCAGATACATGGCAGCCAATCAGGAAGCTCTCCCTCCTGGACCACCCCCACACCCCCTGGACCACTCCCCTTCCATATATAAACTGAAGCCCTGCAGCGTTTTTTCATTCTGCCTGTGTGTGCTTGGAAGAGCTAGTGTAGGGAGAGAGCTGTTAGTGATTTGAGGGACAGTTGATAGTAACTTTGCTGGCTAGTAATCTACTTGATACTGCTCTGTATTGTAGGGACAGAACTCTGCAGGGATTTGAGGGACATTTTAGGTTAGGTAGCTTTGCTGGCTAGTAATCTACCTTCTACTGCAGTGCTCTGTATGTAGCTGCTGTGGGCAGCTGTCTTTCCTGCTGCTGATCTCTCATCTGCATCTGTTCTTCAAACCACTGCCACCTAGCTGTGTGAGCTTTTTCACATTCTGTCTAAATATCAATAATAATACCGTCTCCAGAAACACCACCTGAGTGACGTAGTGTGATTTCTGCCCTTTACAGCACAAAACGCAGCGCTGTGTCAACAATGGATTTTTTAGAAACATATTTGCCCTTGATCCCCCTCTGGCATGCCACTGTCCAGGTCGTTGCACCCTTTAAACAACTTTAAAATCATTTTTCTGGCCAGAAATGTCTTTTCTAGCTTTTAAAATTCGCCTTCCCATTGAAGTCTATGGGGTTCGCAACGTTCGCGAACCGTTCGCATTTTGGTCCGGACGTTCGCGAACATGTTCGCGAACATTTTTTCCGACGTTCGCTACATCCCTAGCACTAGCCTTAAAAGGTTCAAGAGCATTCTGTGCCAGAAGTGGCAAAATTACCAATAAACCAATAATCAAACAGAGACATCTTATGCACCAATGTTCTTCCTTTCAGATTAGGAAACTGACACAAATCGTGTCCTTACATTAAAGAAACGACACATAAACTCGGATTTTTTTCAGGTCTGAGTTTTAAGAGTTTTTTTTTTAATTTTTATTATACCTCGAGGCTGTTAAAAGTCCAAATAATAAAGTACTCCCTCTCAAACCTGCCGAGGTCATGTAGAAGTCACTGGCAGGTGTCCCATTTACAAGTGAAAGATATCATGATCTCCGCTGGATTTCTTACAAAAATCCGAAAAATGTGTGGTTTTCAGGCAATAATCCAAAAGAAAAAATCAGACTTTTCAGACATCAAGTCTGAAAAAGTTATATAGTTTTGATTTTTTAATGATTTTATCAGGTCTTTTCCAGCACCAGATTTGTTTAGTGTAAATTTATTGCTAAAGACGGTATAAATGGGCACGGGAGTTTGGTCTAAGTGGTTTTAAGAAAATAGTGAAAAAATGTCAGATTTTGTAACTAACCTCCTTAATCTTCCAAATGCCAAAAATCTGGTGAAATGCAGCACTTGGGGTCCGATTTATCAAGGGTCAACTTTCAAATTCAAAAAAAACCTTCAAAATTAGAATTCAAAAAGGCCAACCGAAATTTCGATATTCGCATTTTTGAATTTTTTTCAAATTCAAATTGAATTTGGACTATTCCCTAGTCGAAGTTCACAAAAAATAGTTGGAAATTAAAAATGTTTTCATTCAAAAATTCACCTCGACCTTTGATAAATCTGCCCCTTAATTCTTCATTAAAGGGATACTGTCATGGGAAAGCATTTTTTTTTTCGAAACACATAAATTAATAGTGCTGCTCCAGTGGAATTCTGCACTTAAATCTGTTTCTCAAAAGAGCAAGCAAATTTTTTTATATTTAATTTTTAAATCTGACATGAAGCTAGACATATTGTGAGTTTCCCAGCTGTCCCAGTCATCTGATAAACTTCAGTCACTCTTTACTACTGTACTGCAAGTTGGAGTAGTCTAACAACAGAACAATGGGAAGGTAACTAGATAACAGCTCCCTAAAACAATATAACAGCTCCCTGGTAGATCTAAGAACAGCACTCAATAGTAAAAAGGCAAATTTTCTCTCGTGAGGCAACTTCAGGCGATTTCGGAAAATCAATAGATCCGAGTGCCATCCCGCCAACAGTTTGGGGAGATAAGTTGCCCCTAAGAAGAGGATTTGTCGCTAGGCAACTAATCTCCTCAAATCTGAGCGTGTGTCTCTGCCCTAAATTGGAGAAACAACAGCCTGCCAGAAAGCAGTTCCATTCTAAAGTGCTGGCTCTTTCTGAAAGCACATGACCAGGCAAAATTACTTGAGATGGCTGCCTACACACCAATATTATAAATTTAAAAAAATACACATTCTGGTTCAGGAATGACATTTTACAAGGTAGTGTGAATTATTTGCAGTGTAATTTAGAAATAAAAACTACACCATACAAATCATGACAGAATCCCTTTAATGTCTTGGGAACACTGTCATTCAGTTCAGCATTTCTTATCTCTTGCCTCTGCTTTTACTATAGTTGGATGCTCCAGAACAGAAGCTATTGCGAGAAGCTTGAGAGATAAGTTAAGAACAATCAACAAATGATTTCCCAGAGAAGAAATGAAAAGAACTGGTGATTGACACAGTAAATTGTCAAGGGGATTTCAAACATAAAAAATAATAAATAGTTGTAGCCCTTTGGCTTCACATAAGTCATGTTTCTAGCAATATTTCTTAGAGCTATTTTAATGCCATGCCAAAAATCACTGTTTTTAAAAGAGTTGATATGGCTTTTCTATCGTTATTGGGCTTCCATTTATTCAGTTTAATATTCACAAAATGTTTTTACATATAATTACACCAAATCCGTTGTTATTTTCTACTGTACAGTGTACTATGTGCTCTGGATTACTCTGGATTTAAAACCAACAACCTTGTGCTTTATATAGTAAACCATGGTTGCTTTTCTGCTACAGTATATAAGTCTAGGGGAACTGCATTCTATTTACACACTTAGGCTGTAAGCTCTATGGGACATGGGCCTCTTTCTTACGGTGTCTTTTATCTCATAGCACTTAACCTCTGTATATTGAGATCTCTGAAATAAAGGAGTGTATTATATAACTGCACTCCTTGATTATTCAGTTAACACCCAAAATGGACTTCCCTGCTTGGCAACAATGAAACATGTACTGTGAATTTATGATTTGATGATGTTTTGCTGTTGGTAAAGCAGGTTTCACGAAAGATAGTTTTTAGGAGATATTTTTTAAGTAACTCAGTTGTCTACATACAGAAACACAAGAGCCTGCTTTTTCTGTATGTGCTTATATTAAATAGAGTGGATGGTTGAGAGTAATATGAAATAAACTGCTCTCATAGTAGTTTCAGGCATCATCTTTTTTTGTGTTGTTCTTGCTTGACAACAACCTTCATTTCACTAACGTTTAATCCAGCTATGCTTTTATTGAGGCCAGCTATAACAATCAAGCACCTGCATAATAATAATTATTATTCCAAGAACACTGATTTATTGTTTATTATTGTTTTCTGGTTTTATTTTTAAATATTATTCCAAGAACACTGATTTATTGTTTATTATTGTTTTCTGGTTTTATTTTTAAATTATCTATTTTTTTTTCCTTCTAGAGTTGAAGATGAAGGAAATTAAACATAAATGTTATCCTACAGAAAGCAGTGTGTGACGGTCATGTGTGACTGTCAAAAAAAAAGGATATATAAACAAGGAAAAGGTCATAACAATGATAATGGATAGAATTAAATCACTGCAACCAAATGCCTGTCTGTACACATGAGGGTTGAACTACATTCACTAACAGATGAAGATAGTTGGAGGTTATTTTAAAAAGCAATGTTATAAAGAATGTCAAAGATAAGACAATGACACGTTTATCACAACTAAATACACATGAGTATTCTGAAGAAAATTACTATAGGAAACAAAATTTAGGTACTAAACCAGATATTATCATACAATGAAGTACATGTATCCTATTTAATTTATTATGGCACATCTTAGATGAACAGAATTACAAGTTTCAATCTGTAAAGCAACTAACTCAAAAGTATCTAAAAATATCCCCCAAAATGTCTTTTAAGGAGGTGCAGATAAGTAAAATTAGTAAGTACAAAGTAGAAAATATGTTTGATAATTTATTTGACTAACAGCTAGTGATGGTCGAATTTGCGCCGTTTCGCTTCGCCGAATAATTAACGAATTTCGTGCGAAATTCGCGAAACGGCGAAAAATTCGCGAAATTGCGCCAGCGTCTCATTTTTGATGCCGGCGCCCATTTTTTCGACGCCGGCGTCCGTTTTTGGCGCCGGCGTCCGTTTTTTCGAAAAAAAAAATTTGACGCCGGCGAATTTTTGATGCAAATTTTCGCAGGCGTTTCGCGAATTTATTCGCTGGCGGCGAATCGCGCAAATTCGCCGTGAATTCGCGCCTGGCGAATAAATTCGCCCATCACTACTAACAGCAGCAAAAAAAAATTCCAGAATAGCTTCCAACGGTTCTCAAACAGAAACAATAAATGGATGAATACAGTGCCATAACTAACAATACTAACTTTACCAAAACTGGAAATTAACTTAGGATCTTAAGCCTGACTTTATTTTCCTAGAGCAACTTGTGATCTTTACATATCACGTAACAATTCTCATGCATGCCCTGGTTCTCGACCTATAGTTAGGGCCATAAATATTTGGATTGAAACAACTTTTTTCTCATTTTGGTTCTGTTTATTGATGGGCAAATTCATGGTGAATGTTCGTGTTTCGCCGCCGGCTAATTAATTTGTGAAATTGCAGCGAAAACTTTTGATACAGCAATTCTGACGCCGGTGACAATTCCAATGGCGTTGACAATTAAAGGTGCCCATTGACTTTAATTGGTGTCAGAATTGTCGCCCGCGTCAAAATTTTTCACTGTTTCGCTAATTTCGTTGGAAATTCGCACATTTTTCGGGAGAATTTCGCCCATCACTGGTATTGTACATTACCACAGTGAATTTTAAATGAAATAACTAGTTGAACTGCAAACTTTTAGCTTTAATTTAGTGGGTTGAACAAAAAGTTTGCATAAAAAAAACTAAAGCCTTTTTTTAAACACAATCACTTCATTTCAGGGGCTCAAAAGGAATTGGACAATTGACTCAAAGGCTATTGTGGGCAATTCCTTCACTATGTCATTATCAATGAAGCAGATAAAAGCCCTGGAGTTGATTCGAGGGGGGGTGCTTGTATGTGGAAGATTTTGCTGTGAACAGACAATATGCGGTCAAATGAGCTCTCCATGCAAGTGAAACAAGCCATCCTTAAGATGCAAAAACAGAAAAAAAACCATCCGAGAATTTGCTAAAATATTTGGAGTGGCAAAATCTACAGTTTGGTACATCCTGAGAAAGAAATAAAGCACCGGTGAACTCAGCAACGCAAAAAGACCTGGATGTCCACAGAAGACAACAGTGGTGGATGATCACAGAATCATTTCCACGGGTAAGAGGAACCCCTTCGCAACAGCCAAACAAGTGAACAACACTCTCCATGAGGTAGGTGTATTAATATTCAAGTCTACCATAAAGAGAAGACTGCATGAAAGTAAATACAGAGGGTGCACTACAAGGTGCAAGCCACTCATAAGTATCAAGTATAAAAAGGCTAGATTGAACTTTGCTAAAAAAAACATCTAAAAAAGTTCTGGAAAAACATTCTTTGGACAGATGAAACAAAAATCAACCTCTACCAGAATGATGGCAAGAAAAAAGTATGGTGAAGGCGTGGAACAGCTCATGATCCAAAGCATACCACATCTCTATAAAACATGGTGGAGGCAGTGTGATGGCTTGGGTGTGCATGGCTGACAGTGGTACTGGGACACCAGTGTTTAACCATGATGTGACACAGGACAGAAGCAGCCAAATTAATTCTGAGGTGTTCAGAGACACTGTCTGCTCAAATCCAGCTAAATGCAGTCAAATTGATCGGGATATGTTTCATAATGACCCAAAACATACAGCCAAAGCAACCCAGGAGTTTATTAAAGCAATGAAGTGGAATATTCTTGAATGGCCAAGTCAGTCACCTGATCTGAACCCAATTGAGCTGCATTTCACTTGTTGAAGACTAAACTTTGGACAAGAAAGGGCCACAAACAAACAGCAACTGAAAGCCGCTACAGTAAAGGCCTGGCAGAGCATTAAAAAGGAGGAAACCCAGAATCTGGTGATGTCCATGAGTTCAAGACTTCAGGCTGTCATTGCCAGCAAAGGGTTTTCAACCAAGTATTAGAAATTAACATTTTATTTTCAGTTTTTTAATTTGTCCAATTACTTTTGAGCCCCTGAAATTAAGTGATTGTGTTAAAAAAAGGCTTTAGTTCCTCACATTTTTGTGCAATATTTTTGTTCAACCCACTGAATTAAAGCTGAAAGTCTGCAGTTTAACTGCATCTAAGTTGTTTCATTTAAAATTCATTGTGGTAATGTACAGAACTAACATTAAAAAAAAGTTGTCTCTGTCCAAATATTTATGGACCTAACTGTATATCTGGAAAACAAGTGTAGGCAGACGTAATAATATAAAGTGATGAATTACATTTTTCACCTGATATCGATTTGTGGTAAAATTCCATATTTCTCCACTGTGGAATATTTTCACTAAACCAACCCCAATGTCTTTGTGCAAAAAAAACCTGCCATACAAAAACCTATAGACTTCAATGCATGTAATGTAAAAAAACAAAAAACAAAACCCATAGACTCCGCAACAAAATACACACAGACACCAGTTTTGCACGAAAAGTCAGCAGAGAAAATGTCACTGTGAAAACATGTCCATTGATTCCAATGCAGTTCTCAAATTCTCCTGTGGTTTTGTAAGAATTGGACAAATTTGCTCATCACTTATAATATAATGACCTCCCTATATCTTCTTTACTGGTGCTTCCAGTTCCAACAGCATCTGGGTTCACTCTGAAATGATAAAAGTAAGGATTGTGGGACTGCACAGAAAATGTAGGTGCAAGGCATCAAGCTATATTTATTCAAAAGGCAATGCACAATGTATAGAGAAAACTACCCTTCCTCATGGGGAAAAAGAAGATATAGGTCACTCTGAACCTATATCCTCCATTTTTCTTGTGGGCGATCCTACACTTAAGTCTGCCATATTAAGGATGCCCATAATACTGTACGTGTACACATTAGCCCATAGTACGTCTACATACAGCTTGTAATTCTCCTTAAATAAGTATAATTATTTTAAAAGTATGTGTCTTATAGGGACTTCAGTCCCATGAGCTCTCAGTGCAAATTAAATTATTGATATTGTTTAATTTTTAATTTGATATATACTATTTGTATATTACTATATTATATTTGTATATTTTGTTTTACAAAGAACATTGCTGTATCCCTGCTTCAAAGACCATAAAGGGAAAAAAAAAAGTTCTCCTTTATTTGTTTTAAATTTTCTTTAACTAGTAGTCACAAGATATACCGTGATAAAGTACCATAGTTCATTATGAGGCAATTGCTTTTATGCACAGCCCAAAATGCTAAATTTAGACATTTCAACCTTTGACCTGACCTCATCTATACATTTCTACACTTTGTTAGTACTGCTTTTGCCCAGGATTACATTTACAGATATTTATTCACATTATTTTGATAGACAGCACTCCTTTGGTTCATCTAACCCACATTTCCACTTATAGAAGAACCCCTTTCTTATTTGTTTACTTTTTTGTCTTGCCCATCCTATTCTATACTTAATCCTGCTTCCATTATTTATATTTTGCATCCTCAACTTTCCTCCTTCGGTAAATGGGAAACTCTTGGAACCGCCCACTCTTCTTTTCCTGAAATGAATACTGTCATAGACAAAGATCATCAGGGCTTGGTGAGCCCTATATTACCTACATTTGTTCTGGCTATACACATTCTTTAGGGGGAAATAGAAAAAGGTTATATAACTTTAAGTTATTATAATCTTTTTCTCAATCATCCCTTTTGGCCTTAGCAGAGAAAAAAATATAATTATGTTGTCACATACTGTTATAGATGCATACTCTTGCGTTGAGTTTATATTAATTTTAGAGTTGCTGGCCTTCTGGGAGTAGAGTTTTTTTTCTTTCTTTTATTTTTGTTTTAAATACTGCTGCCTAACAAGAACCAGCCAAACGGAATGATATGAGGTTATAAAGCGTGACATTCAGTCCCATACCACTATTAATCATGAAGTACATGGCTTTGCTAAAATGTTTGGAAACTTACATATCCTAGCCATCTCACTGCTTTCAAAGCTCTGAATGAATTTTATTAAGCATTTTGATTGCCAGTCTTGTGTACAATTCCATTAATTCTTTCACTAAAGGAGGCATTAAAAAGGGTACTGAATGGTATTTTATAACAGCAGTTTTTTTATATGTTTAATAGCATCAAGTAGATTTCCCCAGGAAGGGTCACCTTTTTTATGTCTGATTTACTATTTATTTTTGCATCTCTGCAGCATATTAAGTGGGAAAGAAAAGCTCTGGAGCTATAAACGCAGGGGCTGCATGACAAGGGATCCGAATGACCAAAAGCCAAATTACACTGGTTTATGTTTAGAGATTCAGACGCAGCTGTGATCAGAGCCGGACTGGGGGTAAAAAGCAGCCTTCAAAGGGGCACTCAAAATAATAAAAACAACAGCACTTACATACTAATGTAGGATCTAAAAATGTATCAGTGCAGTTGCCTATTGAAATCAATCAACAGTTTAAAATTAAAGTAAAGGTCTAAGTGGCTGTTATGGGGAACTGCTCTGGAGCAAATTAGCCCCAGTATATTTATTAAAGGCAAGATGCCAAAGGCAATTCCAATAATACGGTATGTGCATAATTTCATAAATCATACAGAATGATTCATTAAAAAAATCAACTGGTCATTATTCATTATTTGTGGTTTTTTAGTTATTTAGTTTTTTGTTCAGCAGCTATCTGGTTGCTAGGGTCCTATTTAGCCTAGAAACCAGGCAGTGGCTTGAGAGACTATGAATAGCAATACATGAGTTACTAAATAACAATAAATTTGCATGCAGGTGCTGATCTGCTCACTGGTCACCAGCAGCAGGCTTCCATGCTTAATTTGTATTGAATAATTGGGCGGGTTTTGAAAGTCCAAACCCATGGCAACTTTAAAAACTAGCCCAAATCCGCACATTGGAGGGTTTGGACTTTTAAAACCCGCCACTTATTTTCTATAAACTAGCCCAACTTGGCTAGAAACCAGCCAAACTGGCAACCCTTACTTGAGGTAACCTAATATTGCTTAATACCAGCTTAATACCAGCTTAATATTGCTTAATATGCTTAATTCAGCTTCTATAAAAAGCATGAATACAATACATTTAACTCTAAAATCTTGTTTGCTAGTCTTACAGGAGTAACTCAGGGTGCTGTGACAGCTCATGTACCATGTCTTCTCTAAGTTATAATTATTCACTCCAAGCCACCTGTTCATCTAGAAATATCTGTAGTACATCTCCTTGTCAGTTTCACTTCAGAAACACTTATGAATGAGTGTTACTTCTAAAGAGAAGATTAACTTTTGTCATAGAGGCAGGTCTGTGCAGCTCTTATGCAATACCTATGTGCAGTCTTTTAAAGGAGAACTAAACCCAAAAATCGAGTATGTGCTGTGAATTATACATATAATGCCAGACATATATGATTGTATAGAATATATATAAGTGCAATGAGGGCTCGATCCCAAATGAACTTAGGCCTACAAGTGCATGTAATCAGGTATCAGATATGTAGGTTTATCAGGGAGAAGTATCACCGGTCTTCTCTGTAGTATTGTTACTCTTATCATCCCACAATTGTTTAGGGTCATTGCTGTTGCCTCCATCGTCATTTGCAGTTTATGCATGGTATAAAGTCATTTCGATTTATTGAAAATACACGGGTGCCAGGTACCTTAATATCCAATACATTCCACTATTACCGGCAGTCTAGACAAAAGCCATTATTATGCCAGGGTGCAGAATCATCAATAATCTACATTCACTCTGAAAGATCCTAGATAATTTATATATATATATATATATATATATTCCATAAGGCTAATGGCCAATTTATTTCATCCTGTGGTACAGAATGTTTGATACAAAGGAAATGTTTGGATATTTTGTTAATATTTAATTTTCTTCTTCTATGTTTTATTAACCAATAGTTATAAAGTTATGGTGGGGATGAATCCAACTGAAGGTTTTCAGTTGGGCTTGTTGTGGTGGTAGGACCTTGCCAGAGTACTACATTGCAGGAGGTTCTTTCCTGTGACTGCACGGTGGGTTGATTGATACAGACGCTACTACTGCTCCTATCATCGACACACTGCAGATTCAGGACTGACTGTCACAGTCGGCACCCTAAACCCAGAACTAATGTCAAGCTCCTGGTCACAGCCCACTCTTCTGTCTAAAGCAACCGCCTTTGGCTTTGGGAGCAGCTAATCAGATGCCGCCAGGTCTTAGTGTGAGAGTAGCAAGATAAGAGGTCTGAGTGAGCATAGGGGCCAGATCATAGCGGATGGGAGGAAAGAGAAGACACTAGCACCCCAGATTCAGCCCCCCTTTGCACCCACAATGGCGATTGAAGTCAAGGAAAAAACACTGCTTTTTGGATAAAAAAACATTGCAAATGCATTCCACATGCATTTTGCTCACTGCACTTGCAAACATAAATGAGCACTGTGGCCTTTTCTGTGTCTACTCCAGATTTAGTACTGCTTTAGCATGTAGGCACACAGTGCTAACATCATGCACAAGCAGTTTGCAATGTTTTAAATTTCAAGTATTTCTCCATAATTAAGAAATGCTGCATAAACATGTTTTATAAAGGCTTCATCAGCTTACAGAGGTTGTCCCTGGACATCTGTAAATTCTGACAGTGATACATCATCAACGATAATTGATTGACTGCTTCCTATATGTATATAGAATACAAAATAATTATTTAAAACTCATAATGTACTTATAACATTGTAAATTACATTTATCTCACCTTACAGCAGCTCCTCTTGTATTTGCCAGAACCCACAGATTGCCAGTCCGGCCCTGCTGATCAATTACTGTTTTTAGTAGAAATTATATTTCTACAATGCAAATAATTCACTAGCAGGTATAGTAGAGTAATAGAAAACCAATAGACCCAACAGTCATGACACGCATGTTGATGATTCTGTGTGATTGAATCATTAACCGATGCTTGTCCAAAATAATAGCAGTGCAGAGTTCAATTAGTGAGGTCATCCATTCTGTGAAAAAACAGGCGTCGGTTACGGTTTATTTAAGGACGGAAGGTGACAAATGTTGTGCATGCTGGTTATAATGTATTTCTCTCTAATCTGAGTAAAATGGGTTATTTCAGACATTGTTCAGAACAATGTACTTTGATTTAAAAGTTGAAAATATATAAAGAGGGGAAAGCATATAAAGAAGTGCAGAAAATGAAAGGCTGCTCAGCTAAAAATATCTCAAATGCTTTAAAATAGCAACCACAACCAGAAAGGACGTGGATGAAAATGGAAAACTACCATTCCAATCATCTGCAGGAAGATCAAACAAGGGCTAAAGTTAGAGCACTCTTTCTCATACTATAGTTTTGGGCCTATTTATCACAAACCAGGGATCATGGATCAGTTTCAATACATCAAAATACTTAAAGAACTCATGTTGCCTTATGCCAAAGAGGAAATGCCCTTGAAATGGATGTTTCAACAAGACAACGGCCCCAAACACACCAGTAAATGAGCCACATCTTGGTTCCAGACCAACAAGATTGACATTATGGAGTGGCATGTCCAATCCCTGGACCTTGATCCAAAAGAAAACACTTAGAGTGACATCAAAAATGCTGTTTCTGAGGCAAAATCAAGCAATGTAACAGGTGCCAAAAGTTGGTCAACTCTCTGCAACACAGTGCAGGTTCTCTCCTGTGACTGCACAGTGGGTTGATTGATACAGACACTACTACTGCTTGTGCTAGGTGACAGCCTGCTTGGATTTCCTATCATCAACACACTGCAGAGTCAGGGCTGCCAGCAGAGCTGCTGAACTTTTCTCATGGTGGGAGATGCAGCTCCTTCTGGTAGCAGATTTAGGTGCCATGCTCTCTGTAGGTATAGGCAGCTTAATACTCAGTGGTGAATATAATGACATAGTGTTCATCTCAAGTCTTTACTGAGGAATGACAGAGCATAGCAGCAATGTCTTATGGAATTCAGGCTTTGAATATTGAATATTGTCTTGGGTTAGGCTGACAAGGTCCTATTTATTTGATAAAATGTGAATAAACGCTGTGGCTATTTTACCCAATTTCTGGCTCCTGGTGTTTCATTAAGGTATGTAACAATGGGGTTCAGTGGGATGACTGGAGGCGAAGGGTCAATTGAGGAGTCCCCTTGTCATTTTGAATCTCATATGCATCATTGTAAATTGCAATATTTGTATGTATTACTTTATAAATCAGTATATCATCAGTATGATTTGTACAACTTTTACTTTGTAGATGTCAAGATTCAAATACTAGGGTGCTACATTATATAATTTTGAAGAGATTACCCTGAAAACATAGCAATAACAGGCCCTTGCTTCTGAGCAATTAATCGGGTGTACCCCTAGAGCCCAGCACTTATTTACTTATTATCATATACTGCACCACTCATTTAATAAAAAAGCAGTACATTCTCTCTGCATCATCTGTCATTTATAAGAACTTTCCATAATAATTTGATAGATGAAAGGGTATGTGAAGATATACATATCTGATTTATTTTTCATTCATTCATTTAATCTTAGGATGACATGTACTTAAGAAAAAAAAATACACTTTGTCTAGAATGGCACAAGTTTCTGAGATGTGAAGCAATGAATAAATACCTGTAGTGTCAATATCAAGTCAATGCAGAATATTGATCTTTGAACTTGAAGGGTGTCAAACTTTCTTGTCTTCTGGTTAAATATTTGGTATTTTGGCGAACCAGCCAAAATAGTTAATATTATAATATACAATAATAGCCACACTTAAATACATAAATGTTTAATGGGTAAAGCTAAACATGGACACTATCATTGTTTTTGATTTTTGAATTTTTTACATTTTTCTAATAATTGTTCCCTATAAACTGTTGCAGTTTGCTACAAAATATAATTTTTTATATTTTTCAAAATATGAGAGAAATTCCATAACTAGCGTAAAATTTTTAACCATTTCTTTGTTAGAGACTTTATTAAGCTTTATTAAGCTTTTTGCAACCAATGGTAAAATGCCATGTTAGCCAAATCTCTCAAATTTCCTCTTGGCAGAAATGGTACTGCTTACATTTTAGGAAAAAGTCAATATTTGTCACGTACTGCTTAAAAATAATACATTTTGGAAAGGTGAAGTATGCCTTTTAATAAAAAGAGCATTTTAAGATTCTAATGTTACAGATATTTGAATATTCCTTATGTTTTGCCATCTCTTTACTATAACCATTTGGGTAATTATTAAGTGGCACATTTACTTAGCTCGAGTGAAGGATTAGAATAAAAAATACTTTGAATTTCGAAGGTTTTTTTGGCTACTTCGACCATCGAATTGGCTACCACGACCTTCGACTCCGACTTTGAATCGAACGATTCGAACTAAAATTCGCTCGACTATTCAATCATTCGATAGTCGAAGTACTGTCTCTTTAAAAAAAACTTCGACCACCTAAAACCTACCGAGCACCAATGTTAAAAGGTGCCCATAGGCTTTCCTAGCTTTTTTTGATCGAAGGAAAATCGTTCGATCGATGAATTAAAATCCTTCCAATCGTCGAAACGAACAAATTGCGGTAAATCCTGCGACTTCGATATTCGAAGTTGAAGGATTTTACTTCGACGGTCGAATATCGAGGGTTAATTAACCAATAGTAAATGTGCCCCTAAATGTAGAATATTTCAACTGGAATGTTTTAAACTGATAACTACATGAAGGCTGATCAGGTCATACTGCTCTAGAAAATGTCAACTTCACAGCCATCTCAGTTTGTCATCAACCAAAAATCTACTTCTTTTACATACTTTTCCACATTCTTGGCTTTTAACTTTCATATGCTGCTGTGAAGTGCAATATTACATTGCAAATCAATTAAAAGGATCAGAAAATGATGCATTAAGTAAGGACTCCCATGGAATTTCATGTAACATCCACTCAAAGATAGATAAAAGCATTAGGATTACATCTATCTCAAAGGAGGCTAAACGTATTAGCAATGTTTTGTTTTTTTAAGTCTATAAATTTTGGATACATGTGGGAGTTCTTTGACCTTTAAAGTAAGTAAATGAGATAGTGTATTAATGACTGATTGTTATAAAGGCAGTTTTTATTATCCTGTGGTAGAAGAATAGTAAAAAAAAACCTTGCCATTGTTGAGAATATTTCAATGAGAATGAAAACCTCTTATAATTATTTTAACCCATGGTACAGCCAGTGATTAGCAGCATCCTGTAATTTGATTGTGTGATTCGGGCAGACACAGCTCATCATTTTATTGATATGAAGATTTTCCTGTGTAGCTTAATAATAGCATTCAGATTGTTTTCTTCAACTAATATTTAGAATTCTTAAAGCATTTATATAGTTAAAGGGATCCTGTCATCGGAAAACATGTTTTTGCAAAACGCATCAGTTAATAGTGCTACTCCAGCAAAATTCTGCACTGAAATCCATTTCTCAAAAGAGCAAAGAATTTTTTTTATATTCAATTTTGAAATCTGACAAGGGGCTAGACATTTTGTCAATTTCCCAGCTGCCTCTGGTCATGTGACTTGTGCCTGCACTTTAGGAGAGTAGTGATGGGCGAATTTGCGCGATATTCGCGAAATGGCGCCGGCGCCCGTTTTTGACGCCGGCGCCCGTTTTTGACGTCGGCGTCCGTTTTGTTCGGAAAAATTTTTTTGATGCCGGCGAATTTTTGCTGCGAATTTTCGCGGGCGTTTCGCGAATTTATTCACTGGCGGCGAATCGCACAAATTCGCCACGAATTCGCGCCTGGCGAATTAATTCGCCCATCACTATAGGAGAGAAATGCTTTCTGGCAGGCTGCTGTTTTTCCTTCTCAATGTAACTTATTGTGTCTCAGTGAGACATGGGTTTTTACTATTGAGTGTTGTTCTTAGATCTACCAGGGAGCTGTTATCTTGTGTTAGGAGCTGTTATCTGGTTACCTTCCCATTTTTCTTTTGTTTGGCTGCTGGGGGGGGAAAAGGGAGGGTGATATCACTCCAACTTGCAGTACAGCAGTAAAGAGTGATTGAAGTTTATCAGAGCACAAGTCAAATGACTTGGGGCAGCAGGGAAATTGACAATATGTCTAGCCCCATGTCAGATTTCAAAATTGAATATAAAACAATCTGTTTGCTCTTTTGAGAAATGGATTTCAGTGCAGAATTCTGCTAGAGCAGCACTATTAATTGATTCATTTTGAAGAAAACTTTTTTTTCCCATGACAGTATCCCTTTAAGGACATTAAGATATTTTGTAAGCTTCTAAAAAGCTTCTAAATAGTCCTCTAAAAACAAGGACTGTTTGTCCATATAATGTAATATATTCAAGCTGGTCAAATGTGTCAGTCATCCCTTCTTTTTTATCTGATCATTAATTTCAGTATTGCAGTGTTCAGTGCTTTGATGCAGTAGTTATTTCTTTCAAATTTATATTCCCTACTTCTCTATACCATTGTTTTCATGTTAGTTTCATGTTTTCAAGAGAATTTTAAAAAATACCCAAGAGTAGGCAAGGTTGGTCATTAAAACCATAATTTTACAACTTTAAAGATAACCCTGCAACATGCTTTCCAGGATCTTATCTAATGTAACACATAAAGGGAACCTGATGAAAGTTGTTTTAACTTGAAATGTTATTTCATGCCTGACATGTCATAATAAAAGCAATTTAAATGACGAAGCCGACTGGATGTATTTATAACACATATAAGGTAAAACTACTTGCCTAGAGACATACTACATTAATATGATTTTAGGTATGAAATCTCTTACTCGTAAACCCAATATCCAAGTACAGAATAATAAGAAGTCTATCTCCCATAGAGTCCATTTTAAGTAAATAATTCTCATTTTATTTTACCTTCTTTTTCTCTGCAATAATAAAACAGTATCTTGTACTTAATGGTAACTAATATACATACATAAATATTGGTTTACTTTATGTCTAAAAAGTTTTAGTAGCCTTAGGGTATGGTGATTAAAAATATCAGAAATAACTATTATTCAGGTAAACCCCTGGTCCTAAGAAGTCTAAAAATGTAATCCCATACTGTAATGAAAATGAAAACATTTCTGCACAGAGTACTTATAAAACATATTAACGGTGAAGTCATTTTAATCCATGCATGTAAATTCAAGTCAGATTACATGCTTGTACGGTAGTGGGCTATGTAGAAAACTGATAGCAGATGAATTTTAAATAATACAAAATCACTGCAGTTAAGAAGCACGTGGAAATAAAGTTCCATATTCATTTTGCTTGCATCAAGTTATTAGAATTGAACCATGTGTTGCACAATTGAGCAATATTAATGCATAATTATCATTAGTAGATGCAATCTAAAATAAGTAACAGAGAACATTATTTCATTATTAACATAATTTTTTTTTAAACGTCAACATATTCTGTAGCATTGTATTTGAATTGTGACAAATTTGTTAAATTGTTCTTAGAAAACCTATTGGAAACATTAAATGTAGAGACCCTGAGGTTTAGGTATGGTTTTTCTCAAGCAGTTTCCACTTGTATTGGATTCACCCAGGCAGCTATGTCCCTTTTCCTGGGTCCGTTGTAGTTCAGTATTTGCCCAGTAGGTGGAAGTATAATTTTATAGTCTCTTCCTAAATGCCACTATGCAGGGAGGTAGTAAAGGAGAGGGTATGAGCAGTGACAGACCCTGGCTATGGAAAGTTGATTTAGCAGCAGAAGTTTGGGTAATTGTCGCTCTAGGAGCAAAAGTTAGAGGCAGGTTTATAGTGAGCAGTTTTTTAGCACCAAGATGGAGAGTAGTTGGGGTTAAACACCCTTGTGGTGATCAATTCACCAGACAGGGACAAGAGTGGGTGAGCTCAGCAGCAGGGAAGTGCCAAGGAGTAAGATACCCTGTGGGATTCCTAGTGCGGGGGAAAAATCACCAAGACTATACACTGAGAGGAATCTACTGGCAATATCAGAAAGTGTAATGTTTTCCACTGTGTGATGTGATTGTATTTGGAGAGTTATTCTGCCTGACTGCTGTGAGCCATATCATCTGCCATTGTCCAATAAAGAAGTTACCTGTTTGACGCAAGGCAGTTGTGACAAACTTTGAGCTCTTTTACTTCCAACTTTGTTGGTCTTTTGGTGTGCTACATATGTAAACAGCAAAAATACTAGATGTACTGTAATTGTAAATCTAGAAACTTTGGCATAATAAAGAGTTTGTTATCCATTAAAGGAGAACTAAAGCTTAAAAAAAGAAGTAGGGCAGAAATGTTGTACATGATGTTTTGGGCTTCTGTACTAGCCCAAGGCAACCACAGATTTTTAGCAGAGAAGATCTGTCCTTCCAAAGATGCCCCAGTAGCTCCCCATCTTCTTTTCTACTACTTTACTGCTCATGCTCTGTGCTGCTGTCACTTACTGAGCTTAGGGACCAATTCAAAACATACAGTATGCATACAATATCCTGTAAATATCACAATATAATATATATATATATAATATATATATATATATATATATATATATATATATATATATATATATATATACGAGATCCAAGGTGCACTCCGTTAACTGCGTCAAACCCTGGGTGCCAGCCAAAGTAAATGGATATTTGCAGAAGAAAGCGACACTCACAGGAAGTTTTTGATGCAAAGTATTCGTGAGTGGAATAAATACACGAATACTTTGCATCAAAAACTTCCTGTGAGTGTCGCTTTCTTCTGCAAATATATATATATATATATATATATATATATATATATATATATATATATATATATATATATATATATATATATATATATATATATATATATATATATATATATATATAAATAATATAGCACCAGAATTTAATAATCAGCCCTCTAGCATCAGCTTCTATTACAGGCCAACCTCATTTTCTGTTTGATGATTCGCAACGACCCCTAAGCTTAGCTTCTCAACAGCTGCTCAGAGCCCACTGAGCATGTGAGTGTTATTTCCAAGATGATGACCCCCTGTGACAAACTTGAAGTCCTCGATCATTGCTGCTATTGAGAAGCTGAAAATTTAGGTTGGTGCAATAAGTAAAATGTGTTATGGCTATAAACGCAGTGTACAACTCTTTGCAAAATAGTTGTCATATTTATAAAGCTCGGTTTTTGTTTCTATTAACACCTTGCATAGCATTTAAAGAAATTGTTGTAATTATAAGGACTCATACATGCGAGTTCTTAAACCTGCACTCAGTTTTAAAGAGGTCAGCAGCAGGGGACAAAATACAGCCACCTCTTTCTTATCGGCACTTAGTGACCCAGGTGTAAATGCTGGATGCAGGTGGAATGCAACATGCTACTGAGCTTACATGCACCTGTGTCAGTCCAGACCCCTTTAAATAAATAATATACAATCCTTGCTGAGCTCCTCTGTGACTGAATGCTTTAAAACTGAACACAGGGGGGTGCAGGTTTAAGCGCTCGTATGTACAAGCCCTAACAGAATGCATATGCCTTCATAATCTAAAACCTATGGTAATGATAATTTCATACCACTCCAGACTTGCCTAATGATAATGCTGTTAATTCTCACCACTTTAGACTTTAAGGTAACATTCATTTTATGCCAGGATTTATATATGCCACACATTTATAAAAAAATTATTACACAGCTTTAATATGTATTATTATGCAAAGGTATAGCATTACATTAACGTTGTGATGTTTTGGTGTAACAGGGTTTCACTGGTTTTTAATCAGTACAGATGTTCTAAAGTTAAAAGATACCAAAACACTTACAGTAGCCTACAGATAATTATTAAGTAAAAATTAAACCAACAGTAACTACATCAGCATTCTTTTACATACCTCCCAACTGCCCTGTTTTCCTCTGGACAGTCCTGATTTTGACAGCTCAGCCCACAGTACTTTTTACTCAGTACTATTTAAAAGTCGTGAGTTTCTGTTTGATCTCCTGCACTGATGTCAGAAAAACAAACAACATTTCTAAAACGTAACTAAATAAGAGGCTTTTTGGCTTGGAGCCCAGAATACTCAGCACCTTCACTGTCACGTTCAGCAGCCTAAATCCAGAACCAGTGCTAGGCTCCCTGGTCTTGGCTCTTGCTTCTGCCTTTAACAGCTGCCTTTCACCTTTGGAGGAGCCCTCTGCTAATTGGATGCCGCCAGGTTTTACTAAGAAAGGAGCAAAGCTAAAGGTTCTGGACGAGCAAAAGGGCACGATCGTTTCACCAAGGATACTGCATGGAAGTCAACACAGCTTGGAAGACAGGCCAGACAATATAATGTGGACGGCAGACCAGGCCAGCACAAGCAGAGTAGAGAATAGTCAGACAGGCCAGGTCGGTGCAGGCAGAGTTCAAGGAATGGTCAGACAGGCTAGGATCAGAATTGGAGAGCGTAGAATAGTTAGACAAGCAAGGTTCAGCTTGGAGAGGTCAGAATAATCAGGCAGGCAAGGGTCAGGATACAGAGTTCCGAATAGTTAGGTAACAGGCAAGGGTCAATAACCAGAAGAACAAGCAGGATTCAAGTAGAATAATATGTATAATATAATAATATGAATGTATCAGCAGAGACATAGCAAACATTATGTAATAGGCAATATTTGTAAGTGATACTTAAGTGTGTTCAGTATCTACATTCATATCCGCATTCTGAAAGTACATTGTAAATAAAATGGTAGCTTGTTTTGTTCCTTTTAACTCCTGTGATATAGGAAAAATCACCCAATAAGTGCTAAAAGGTCAGAGATTGGTCATTAAGGGGCCCATTTACTTAGCTCGAGTGAAGGAATAGAGGAAAAAAATTTCGAATTTCGAATGGTTTTTTTGGCTACTTCGACCTTCTAATCGAACGATTCAAACTAAAAAGCGTTCGACTATTCAACCATGCGATAGTCGAAGTACTGTCTCTTTAAGAAAAAACTTCGACCCCCTAGTTCGCCACCTAAAAGCTACCGAAGTCAATGTTAGCCTATGGGGAAGGTCACCATAGGCTTTGGTAGCTTTTTTTGGTCGAACAAAAATCGTTCGATCGATGGATTAAAATCCTTCGAATCGAACGATTCGAAGGATTTAATCTTTCGATTGAACGAATAGCGCTAAATACTTCGACTTCGATATTCGAAGTCGAAGGATTTAACTTCGACAGTCGAATATCGAGGGTTAATTAACCCTCGATATTCGACTTTAAGTAAATTTGCCCCTTAATGAATGCAAACTAAGTATTGCACTATTCCTGTGGTAAACAATGTCACTAGTGCTCAGCGCGAGCTTAATTTACACAGAAAAAAAAATAATAATAATATCCCCCATTTTATTTATGTTCTTAAAAGCAACTCATAAATAAGACCTATAAAGTCGGTATAGGGAAGTGTCAGTCACAGCTTGGCCCAATCAGTAAGAGGGATTCGCTTTAGAACTTGTGACCTCTCTGACAGTTTTGGAGCCAAAAAGATTTAAGAGTGAGGCAGATTTTTTCCATGAAGAAGAAAAGAAGGAAAGCATGGACTGCACAGTAGAACTGAGAGCTTGTCTGGGATTCCTACTTTACTCCTATGAGTGTACCTGCAAATCTGTAGGGCGCTAGGGGTTTCATTGGCAGAACCTTTACCCATATAATGTAATGATGGAGGCAGTCCACTGTTGGTGGGTTTTTGTCTGCACCAAGGGACATATAATACAATTTAACAAGATAACTGAGCACCCAGTCCCATACAAAAAGGCAAACCTAAGGCAGGTGGGCAGGAAGGGATTAATGGTGGTAAAATAATATAAGACTGTGCTCACATGAAATGTCAAGACCCTACTAGCAGAGGTCAAAAAGTGATCATAAATTGCTGTACTAGACACTAGTCTGTCTGTTTTTGGCATACATAGACCACAATGCTTGCTCAATTGCACTCAGGAATCCATTTGCTTGGGAAATATGTGTCTCTGCCCTGGTGCAAAAAGGTCTTTGCCATTTCTGGAAATTAATGCAAATTATTGTAACTCTTTTCTCTTACTGTAAGTGTCCAGCAAAGGGTATATAAGCTTAGACAAAGATGTATGATATGTGAAGCTCCCCGTGTCATACATGCTAAATTGTAACATTGTGACAAGTTTATATAAACAAGACTATAAGGGAGGTGTAATTTGCCAGTCTAGACAGGGCAATAACGTTCCAGGATTTTACCCAAGTTCCCAGGACACATTCAAATATTTAACCTAAGGGAATCCCGTGAACTGCTATTAGTAAAAACATGTAATAAAAAATATTTTTACTAATAGCCTATAGTCCTTTAGGTTAAAGGGATCCTGTCATCAGAAAACATGTTTTTTTCAAAACGCATCAGTTAATAGTGCTACTCCAGCAGAATTCTGCACTGAAATCCATTTCTCAAAAGAGCAAACAGATTTTTTTATATTCAATTTTGAAATCTGACATGGGGCTAGACATTTTGTCAATTTCCCAGCTGCCCCTGGTCATGTGACTTGTGCCTGCACTTTAGGAGAGAAATGCTTTCTGCTGCCTTTCCTTGTAACTGAATGTGTCTCAGTGGGACATGGGTTTCTACTATTGAGTGTTGTTCTTAGATCTGACAGGCAGTTGTTATCTTGTGTTAGTGAGCTGTTATCTGGTTACCTTCCTATTGTTCTTTTGTTTGGCTGCTAGGGGAGGGGGGGGAGGGGGGTGATATCACTCCAACTTGCAGTACAGCAGTAAAGAGTGATTGAAGTTTATCAGAGCACAAGTCACATGACTTGGGGCAGCTGGGAAATTGACAATATGTCTAGCCCCATGTCAGATTTCAAAATTGAATATAAAAAAATCTGTTTGCTCTTTTGAGAAATGGATTTCAGTGCAGAATTCTGCTGGAGCAGCACAAGTAACTGATTCATTTTGAAAAAAAAAATTTTTCCCATGACAGTATCCCTTTAATGATCATTGTGACCAGTTTTCCAAGATTCCCTTTTTTAGTCTAATAAATAACTGTTATTCTGAAGGATCTCGTCTTGGAGTCTTGTTTAATAATAAGGTTCTGGTAAGCAAATTACCAACAATAGGGAGTCCAATAATCAGAGCACATCATAGTGAATGGGACTATAGCAGCAGTCCTTGGCTATTGCTAGGTTAGTAGTTAAGACTTTAGCCCTGTAGTGAGTTACCAGCATGTTCACTGGATCTGAATTGTGGAATTCCCATCAGCCTCTTCTTACACCTGCAGAAACCTCACGATTTCAGGAAGCCTTTCCCTACACCAGCATTTCAAGATAAGTGTTGATTAAAGCTGCCCAACTGCTTCCCTGCATTTGCTCTGCCTCAGGATGTACCTGTATTCTCTTTCACTCTCTCTGGGAGTTGGTAAGATAATTTGCTTCTGGTGTTGCAGCACATAACTGCACATCATTTTCTGCTAATATTTTGCCATTTACTATATATTGGGTACATTAATCACTGCAGCTGCATTCCTGCAAGTAATATTAGCATACCATTAGCAGTCCTTATGGGTAGTCTGTATATCATGGTTAGTGCAAAGTAGGGTAAGTTAAATAAAAATGAGAGTCCAATTACATTCCACTAGGTACATCTAAGATGTAAGATCTAAGAGTACTGAATGTTTAAATTGTAATTCCCTCCAGCTATGCCCTAAGTACGAAAAAAATACAGTCCTTAGTGAATAATGATACTTAAAATCATTAAAATGATCATCCCTCTGTATCACACTTTTCCAAAGAAAAGTACATTCATTATAGCAATGTTTTTGAGAAAATGTATGAAAAATATTCCACACGACACACATGTTGCAACTGGGAAAAAGAAATGATCCCACTGAGAGCCTAAAATAGGTCTGTGTGTTAAATATAAGCCCTTTAGTAATACTGGTCGAGGCTCTTTATTATGAGATGTTAGTCACAAGCTATGCTATTGTCCTGTAGTGAGAAAACAAGTTACAACGATTTAAAGCCAAACAATGGCCCTTTATCAAGATGGTAAATTAGGCCATTGTTTTGCTTGGAACATTGTAACTGTCCTGATCGCAAAGCCTAAGAAAAGCATAATAAAGGCTTTTTTTTTTTTGTAACTTAGATTTTTATTGAGAAGAGAAAAAAAAAAAAAAAAAAACTTTTTTCCACAGGTAAAGAACAGAAACACAAATATTAAAGTAATGATACACACAAAAAAAAAAAAAAATACAATAGAAAAATAAATCAGAAATTGAAACAAAAAGAAAAAAGAAAAAATTCGCATAATGTCTGTGAAGAGAACAAAGAAATGCAATGAAGGAAAGTTCCGCGGGGGTCCGATTCCAGCATACTACATTTAAAACAATAAAATTGTACATTTTCATGTGGAGGCAGAAAGTATCAGAGCTAGAGAGTTACACGTAAGGAGCACCCCCCACCTCCACCCATATATCTCAAGACAATAAAAGACCATTATCAAGCCGCCTTCATACATAGCATTGCATCTAGTAGTGAAATGAAAGTAGCTAGCTAGCAATTAGCCAAAATCTAAGATACCCCAGGGAGCGACAAAGGTACGCCAGCCAGTATGGAGGGGCTAGTAGAAGCAAAACCCCTCAGTACCCAGGTAGACCAGATTCGGAGATGCTGGGGGGTAGCGTTTTGTAAATAGGCTATGTTCGCCTCAAATAACCTATTAGCATTCACCCGTTTAATGATCTCTTGAATGCTTGGGCAGCTAGGAGACTTCCATAATAAAGGCTTTTTAAACAAATATTCCTGTTGGTGCTGTCTGCTACAGTGTGTGTTGATATTTAAAGTCGGTTGGAGTGGACACCGAATGACGTGCACCTGATTACTAAATGGGAGATTGGAATTCCTGGTGAGTGCTGGCTTAATTGTACTTTTCTCCTATACTTATTTATATCTAATTGTGTCACATTCAGAACACTAACTTCCATCTGTGAGAATAGTGTGTAACAAAGAGTTAATATCTAATCTTCACATGGCAACTCATCTCTCCTCTGTTTTACTCGCAAACAGACTGATTTTCCCTTAACTCATCAGTCATGCATTATTAAAAAATGCGTACCTGAAATAAATAGTGAGCTGAATTAAGTTGGGGTCCCTTAGAAACATAATTTGTGCTGAATTATATTGAAATGTACATGATATAACTTTGGGTTTTAATCATACTGATGCTCTGTATAAATCTCATCTCTAGAGCATTACATAAAAAGTGTGTTTATATTCCATATAATCCCCAAATATGCTGCCTTATACTGCCACCTGCATGACTGTAACATAAAGTATGGAGACAAAGGGAGTAGGGAGAGTTATGTTTAATTATAAAAATGTTGAGCCTATTTGCATAGAAATGTTGAGACAGTTGTATCTATTGGTACCTATTGTTTGATACTGTTGGTTTTGTACCTACCTAGGTTTTCTTGAGCCATGTCTCTCCCAGGTAATGACTAGTGATGAGCGAATCTATCCTGTTTTGCCTCACCGGACAATTTGAGAAGCAAAGAAAAATTTTTAACAACACATTGAAGTCAGTGGGTGATTTGTCATAGCTTTTTTCATGCACAATGGATGTTTTTTCTCACCCCAAATGTATTAAAGCGAATGGGCGTTTTTTCTTGCTCAAGATGCATTGCAAGTCAAGAGCATTTTTTCTCTCTCCATATGCCATGAAGTGAATGGTTGGTTTTCTACATTATTTTCTTAAGCGAACATTTTCATGGGGAATTTTTACAGTGGTTTTGCAGGAAAGTTTGCTGATGTTGAAAAGCAAGATTTTTTCTTATAATCCATAGCTGGCAAAAAACCCCCCCAAAAAACGCTCATCTCTTGTATTGACAGTTATTGATTTAGAGGCAAACAAAAAAAGCTTCATCTTACCTAAAACCATACCACCCCCCCCAAAAAAGACATTTGTGGTTTTCTCTGTAGTTCTAGGGCACATTCTTGTGGCTATAAACAATAATCCTTCTCCCTGTTGTTGATCTCTGTTTTCATTACTGTCATTCAAAATTGTCCCCCCCCCCCCGCCCGCAGGGTGGCTACATGGAAAGTGAGTTTTGGCAAGCTGATACTTGTAAAGGTAATTTTAAGCACCCTGAGTTCCTTATGCTTAAAATGATTTTTATGGGCAGTTTTCATTTCTAAATGAAATAAAACAACATTAAAAACTATATTAAAAAAATTACATCAAAATAATCCACTCTACCATATACATTTTTTTTTTAGTTGAGATATTGGTGTGTAGGCCGCCACCTCAGGTCATTTTACCTAATCCTGTGATTTCATAAAGAAAACCATGGAACTGCTCTCAGATAAGCTAGTGTTTTCTCCTACTCAATGTAACTGGAGGAGTCGCAGTGGGGCTTGGATTTTTACTGTTGAGTCCTATTCTCATATCTAAACCTAGAAATGCAGGTCCAAATATATAAGTTTGAGTCCCAGGAAGATTAGGAATCCCCAAAGTCCAGCAAATCTTAGGCTCTCCTCTGCCTGATCAAAATTCTTTTCTTTAAAACCGGATTGCTGTGTTCCTCCAGAAATTTCACGAGGACGGGGAAAACAGAAAAGATTATATAGTGTAGTATCTCAGTGTAAAAGTATTTCACCCTTTGTGAGTTAAGTGCCTTAATTATTTAACACCTGGGGGCACATTTACTAAGCTGAGTGAAGGATTCGAATGAAAAAAACTTTGAATTTCAAAGTATTTTTTTGGGTACTTCGACCATCAAATAGGCTACTACGACCTTCGACTTCGATTCGAACGATTCAAAGTAAAAATCTTTGACTATTCGACCATTCGATAGTCAAAGTACTGTCTCTTTAAAAAAAACTTCGACTACATACTTCGCCACTTTAAACCTACCGAGGTACAATGTTAGCCTATGGGGATCTTCCCCAGCACTTTTCTAAGCTTTTTTTGACCAAAGAGAAATCCTTCGATCGATCGCTTAAAATCGTTTGAATCGTTATTCGATATTCGAATTCATGGGATTTTACTTCGAGGGTCGAATTCGAGGGTTTATTAACCCTTGATATTCGACCCTTAGTAAATGTGCCCCCTTGTGTGAGGTGAGGTGTGTGAGGCGTGGAGTGTTTTTTCACAAGGTGTTAAATAATTAAGGCACTTAACTCACAAAGGTTGAGATACTTTTGCACTGAGATTATATACTATATAATCTTTTCTGTTTTCCCCATCCTCGTGAAACTTTGTGAAACACAGTAATCCGGTTTTAAAGAAAAGAATCTAGAAATGCAGGTGTCAGGAAGCTGTTATCTGGTGACCTTTCCATTGTTCTGTTGATAGGCTGCTGGGGGGGGTGATATCACTCCAACTTGCAGTGCAGCAGTAAAGAGTGTTGTTTATCAGAAGACATGACTAAGGGCACCTGGGAAACTAACAACATGTCAGATTTCAAAATTAATATAAAACAATTGTTTGCTGTTTTGGAAAATGGATTTCAGTGCAGAGGTCTGCTGGACAACACCATGGACTGATGCGTTTTGAAAAACACATGTTTTCCCTTGACAGAAGGGAATCATATAGTATTGAATTTCAACGTATCACCTATAGTAGTACGCTTACCCTGACATTTAATAGCTCCACAACCCCCTTCTTAAAACCCTCTGCCTATAAGTCCCATGTCCCATTGCTAAGGAATTGTCATGTTGCACACTGGATCCCAGACATGGGGCTACTTAAGAGAGCATCGTCCATTTCTTACATGTGTTCTTAAATGATCATGATTAACTTTGCAAGTCTTCTTCTATCCTGGATGAACTTAACTGGAATAGATTCTCAGCTTGTTTCCAAATCTTACCCCTCAGAAACCATGTTGCAATATCTTGCACTGATGAGACTTAACAAGGTTTAAACAGGCTGTGTGCAAGTTTGGGGTGACTTATTGGGCTGTAGTTGGTCATAGGGACCTTAAGGAATGATTGGCATGTCTCTGCCCATGATTCCTTCAGTAAGAGTTAAAGCCTCTCATTTTTGTTTTTAAGGCAGTACTATGTGTGTAGCATAAGACACAAGTTTTACACTACGGGGCATTTATTATTTATTATTTGGTGTAAAAATACGGAATAATGCACCATCACAAGGCATGGCTATGTAAAAATGGCGTAATTTTTTACATGCTTTTCCTTTGAGCAATAGGGATGTAGCGAACTGTTCTGCTGCGAACTAGTTCGCGCGAACTTCGACCGTTCGCGTCCGCCGAATGTTCGCGAACGTTTGGGAACGTTCGCATTTTGAGTTCGCGTTCGATCGTTCGACCATTCGACCATTCGAATTCCTTCGACCGCTAAAAATCGAACGATTTCCATTCGTTCGAACGATTGTAAGCATTCGATCGAATGAAAAGCATTCGATCGAATGGCTTCGATCGTTCGATTCGAATGAAAATCCTTCGATCGAATGATTAAAATCCTTCGATCGTTCGAATCGAACGATTTTAGTGGGTGTTCGAAGTTCGCGAACTGTCCGCGAACGTTCGCATTTTTTGCCGGTGTTCGCGAACGGCGTTCGCGAACACCAAATCGGCAGTTCGCTACATCCCTGTTGAGCAACTTCCACTGGAACTTACTTAAAAAAGGCCCGAAGCACTGTTATATAACAGAGGAAAATCTAGTGTTTGAATGGCATAAAATAAAACACATCTTGAAAAATGTGCCATTTATTTTACACAGCTTATTACACTGTTTTTTTTTTTTTTTAGCAAATTTTGTTTTACACAGTATAATAAACAGGCCCCTACATGTCTTGCAATTTTAAGGGCTCTTTAGTTCCTCTTAGGTTGTCTCATCCTGACAAAAATTATTCCTCTGCTTCCAAATCAGGATAAAAAACATAGAATATAGTTGTATTTAAAATCATATTTTTCCTAACCTGACCAATTTGTCAGTGAATTTTACATATAAATTGTTTGTTATTATAAGGTCAGTGCTATTGTACTGGCTTTATTAAATGCACCTTAATATCATTAAAAAAACAATAAAACAAACTGTTAGGAATACACCAGAATTAAAGCATAATTTTATCACGAGGGATGTGGTAATGAGCATAATAAAATATAATATTAATAGGAGGATATTTGCAAATTCTGCACTGCATAATTGATTGCTATACAGTATTAACAAAGAGATGTTTGTGATAAAGTCTAATGCAGTAATTTAAGATAGGATTTGTCAAACGTGATAATGAATGCTTACAGTACATTCACAATTCATAATTTGTTCTGACATTTGATTGTAGCTTGGTTCTTTTTTTGTCAATTGCTTATTTAGTGGAGCAGCCTAGGGGACTGTCAGGATATTGTAAAATAGTATCAACTTGTAGCATATGCCCTGTTTTATTTTGCATGCTGAAATAAGTCCCTGACATTTAGGGAGTTATTTATTAAATTCTGATTTTTTTTCTGGTCAGTGTTAAAGGGGAAAAACATAATTTTTTTCGTAGAATTTTTTTTCCCGCGAGATTTTTTGATCTGGGATGGACTTGTGTGTCTTCATGATTTGCAAGTTAGGGGACGGGTGGGGGACAGGTGGATTATCCCCTTAAAGGAAAACAAAAAGCTAATGAAGCTTTTAACCTTTCAGCCAGAAATTCAAAGCAACTAAATAAGTGCAGGTCTGGGATCCGTTTTTCAGAAACCAGTTATCCAGAAAGCTCAGAATTACAGAAACTCCATTTTATCCAAATAATCCAAATTTAAAAAAATGATTTCCTTTTTCTCTGTAATAACAATAATAATATGTATAGCAAAACCAGCCTATTGTGTTTATTTATGTTTACAGGATTTTCTAGGAGAGTTAAGGTATGAAGATCCAAAATATGGAAAGATCAGTTATCCAAAAAAAACCCAGACCCGAGCATTCTGGATAACAGGTTTCATACCTGTGATATGTTTATTTATTTGTACCGCCCCACCAATTATTGTCCTATTCTGTCATATTTCAAGGAGAATATAGCTATTAGCTGTATTCTAAATATGAAACTTGCTGTATAAGTCCTGAGGTTCAGCAATAGGGATTCATGTCTTTAAAGTTCTAACTTTGACTTTGTTTTTGGAGCACACTTAGGAGGTTATTTATCAAAATCCGAATTTATTTTAATATTTTCTGCTACAAAATACAATCAAATCCGCTCGGGTTTTTTACACTTATTTATTATTACATTTTCCCGGAAATTTGCTTTGCAGGAAAAAATCTGATTTTTACGATTTTAGCAGATTTTTTCATCTGATTTTCAAGATTTTCACTATTTTTTGGAATTTTCACCTGAAAACTCCAAAACGTAGGGTTATTGCACGAAACCCAGCACACATCAAAAAATTATTGGGACTTCTACCATTGACTTATATGCAACCTTGACAGTTCTGAGATGCTGGATTTTCAGATTCAGACTTTTCCATCCTTGGCGTTTAATAAATTCTGAAAAATGTGTGATTTTTTTAAAAGTCCGATTTTATGAAAAAAAATCAAGAATTTTTTGTCATTTTTGCATTCAGAGTTTAGTAAACAACCCCCTTAGTTTCTGACCTGTCTAGTTTTCAGATTTTTATTTTTGGTACATTTTCAGTACCCTTCTCATAATATTTTGGTCTTCTCCATTACTGTGTACAAAAGGTTTTAAGATTCAGGTTTTTAATTTTTTGCTGTTTGTCAGTGACAAGAAAGTCAGATTTAAATGCCATTACCAAGCAATTAGTTAACTCTATCTTAGTTTTTCAGGAATACAATAAAATATGCAATATGGGACCCTAAACCACCATTTATTGGAGGTGGTTTATTTGTAGACTTTATTTGTCTTTTGAATTGCTGCTATATGGATTAGTGATTAGGCTTAACAGAATGAAACATAGTAGTTGATAGGTTCACTGGTAAAAGGTGGATCAAGCAGGAAAAGTCAAATTTTGCCAAAATCAGGTAAATTTTATTTCTGAATTTAATCCCTTAATTTACAAGATTAGGATAATATTTGAACATAACCTAAGTAAGAAAATGACCCAACAATTAATTACTTGTTAAAATGGTCTAAACAATAGTAGTCATTCATACTGTCAGTTTCGGCTGACCCCAATATAATTGGCAAACCTGGGGTAACATAGCGAAAAATGGTAAAAATAGGTATGCATTATATTCTACATTGGCTAATAAACTGTATGATGTCAGAAGTACCTCAACTGTAACATGCAGAACACAAAGCTACAAGCACTATGCTGGATAAATATATTGCCCTTTGAGTCAAGGAAACATTTTGGATATAAAAAGAAAGTTACAGGTTCCAGTGTAGCAAAATTAATAATAGATATTATTATTAATAGATAAAATGTAATGATAGAAATGTCGGTAACCAGGAAGTTGTTCTTACAGTATCTCTACATTTTTACCTACCGTATTAAGACCACAATCAAAGGGCCTTTGACTTTGCCGTTGCCTGTTAAGGGCCCTGGCCCCTGCTTAATCTATAGTCTAAACATCTATAATATTGATTCTTACCTTTTTCCAACTTGCTGCAGCTTAGTGTTTCTAATCTGGATACTGCTCCCAACTCCTTATAAGTTAAAGGAACAGTAACACCAAAAATTAAAATGTGCATGTTTCCACAACTGTAGTTTATATAAACAAGCTGCATGTGTAACCATTGGGGCAGTCATTCGTGGACAGGATACACAGTGCATAACAGTTCTAAAGAATCCCCTTGTATACTACAGAGTTTATCTGTTATCTGCTGTTTATCCTGTGCCTTTTCTCCTTTTTTTATATTTTAATGGCTGCCTACATGACTACACAGCAGCTTGTTATATAAACTGTTGTAGAGTTTCTGAAGCAAACACACCAGTTGTACCAGTGCAGGGCAAGCGGCTTCATAGCTGGGTCAAGTTGTTGCTATGGGTGGCATTGAAAGTACTGTTTCTATTTATGCAGATGATACTAAATTGTGCAGAACTATAGGTTCCATGCAGGATGCTGCCACTTTGCAGAGTGATTTGTCTAAACTGAAAAACTGGGCAGCAAACTGGAAAATGAGGTTCAATGTTGATAAATGCAAGGTTATGCACTTTGGCAAAAATAATATAAATGCAAGTTATACACTTAGGGGCACATTAACTAAGGATCGAATTTGATAGTCGAAGTATATTTTCAATCGAAAACGAATGTTTTCGATCGAAGTAGAAATGGTTCGATCAACCGAACGATTTGAACGATTTTACAAAAAAATACTTTGACTACTCAAAACTTAGCCTAACACTCAGAAAGTTTATAGGAGGTCCCCCATAGGTTAAACAGCAATTCGGCAGGTTTAAGGTGGCAAAGTGTCAAATCCAAAGTTTTTTAAAGAGACAGTACTTCGATTTTCGAATGGCAGAATTTGTGAAGTATTTTCAATTCAAATCGAATTTTGGCATATTCGATGGTCGAAGTACCCAAAAATTACTTTGAAATTCGAAGTTTTTGAATTCGAAAATTCACTTCGATCATTAGTAAATGGGCTTCTAAATGGCAGTGTGTTGGGAGTTTCCTTAAATGAGAAGGATCTAGGGTTTTTTGTAGATAACAAGTTGTCTAATTCTGGGCAGTGTCATTCTGTGGCTACTAAAGCAAATAAAGTTCTGTCTTGCATTAAAAAGGGCATTAACTCAAGGGATGAAAACATAATTATGCCTCTTTATAGGTCCCTGGTAAGGCCTCATCTGGAGTATGCAGTGCAGTTTTGGACTCCAGTCCTTAAGAGGGATATAAATGAGCTGGAGAGAGTGCAGAGACGTGCAACTAAATTGGTTAGAGGGATGGAAAACTTAAATTATGAGGGTAGACTGTCAAGGTTGGGGTTGTTTTCTCTGGAAAAAAGGCGCTTGCGAGGGGATATGATTACATTTAGACAAATGGCAGGGGACCTTTTTACCCATAAAGTGGATCACCGTACCAGAGGCCACCCCTTTAGACTAGAAGAAAAGAACTTTCATTTGAAGCAACGTAGGGGGTTCTTCACAGTCAGGACAGTGAGGTTGTGGAATGCACTGCCGGGTGATGTTGTGAAAAAATCCATCACATTGCCCCAAACATCTGTGTACCTGTGCCAGCAGCCATTATATTACCCCATGTACCTGAGCCAGCAGCAGCCAATCCCTGATATTGCTCCAATCTGTACCTGTGCCAGCAGCAGCCAAAAATCCATTATATTGGCCCGAAATATGTACCTGTGCCAGCAGGAGCCAAAATCCATCATATTGCCCCAAATATTTACCTGTGTCAGCAGCCACCATATTACCCCATGCACCTGAACCAGCAGCAGCCAATCCCTCATATTGCTCCTAATCTGTACCTGTGCCGGCAGCAGCCAAAAATCTATCATATTACCCCCAAATACTGTATGTACTTGTGCCAGCAGGAGCCAAAAATCTATCATAGTGCCCAAAATATGTACAGCCAAAAATCCATTATATGGTTCCCAAATATTTACCTGTGCTAGTAGAAGCCAAAATAGCATCATATAATGCCTCTACTTGTCTGTTTACCTGTGCCAGCAACAGCCAAGATATTTCCCACAAATCTGTACCTGTGCCAGCAGCTGCCAAGAGGGAGATGTGCTTCAGCCCGCAGTATGAAACACGGGCCAGAGAGGGTTGGAGCAGGTGGTTTATAAAATTGAAAAACTATTAAAAGGCCAAGCAAACCAGGGATTAAAAAAAAAGAAATCCCCCTTAAAAGTGTGCCCCCCCCATGATTGCACCCTAGGCGGCCGCCTACTTTGCCTTCCCCTATTTCTGGCCCTGGGCAAAAAGTACACCCCTTAAATAAATGATTCATTTTACACAACATTCACATGCAAAGGGAGCTCTCTATTTACCTACTGATTTAGGCAGGATTTAGATACAAGGTTACCATGTGCACAGTTTTCACCTGGTGTAGTAACTCATAGCAGCAACTGATACCATTTACTAGTCAATGGTCACCTATTAGAAAGCATATATTTGTTTGCTATGGGTTATAAGGCCTAGCACAAACTATTTAATTACAGCCCTAGTGTCATCGGTTGGGATAAGAAGCTTTTTTTGCTGCCCCATAATGTTTTAGTGTGTCTGGCTACACTATAGTCTGGTTAATAGCTTGCATACGGTATCCAAAATCATTAAAACTGTACTTAAAAATTAAAATGAATTATGAACCTATGAACAATGGCTTGCTTGCAACACGAGCTTAAAATTATTCTCATTTTTATTAAATCCAAGTGCAAAGGGAAAAAATCCTTTTAAGTCATTTTAAGCTCATTTTAATAATACTTATTTCTATTGTATGGGGTGTGCTATATAGGAAGAAAGAATGCAGTGTGCAATTTGTGATGAGAGAATATGTTGCCTTTCTCCTCTTCCATTATAAGCCTTTCCTTTATCTCACTATCAGGGAGAACAGAGAGAAGCATTTCTGGCTGTGATAATTTGATTGCTCTCTGCGTGAGCTACAGAGGATAAATGAGCTGGCACATTGTGCCACTTTTAATCTCCCTTTCTCACACCTCCCTGTATAAAACGCCAAGTCAAAAACTGTCAGTTAACAATCAGTCAGTGCATATTTGACTGCTACACATGTGTATGCCATTCTAAGAATCCAGTGATCAAATGTGACATGGTGATTCAGGAAGTTAATCATTCGGGGGCTAATGATTTGATAGCCAATAGAATATGCTTCTTTCTCCATTCATTGGCACAGGATAAAAGACTTATCAAAATCAATGAATAAAAGTCAGTCTGATTCATGTTTAAACTCATTGCATAGCAGGTTCAGGACGTCTACCAAGAGAAGAGAAGGACCATCTTTAACTGGAATCCAAATCAAGCTAGGAGATTGAAAAGCTGGGAAAAGTTTGCAGAGTGTGCTAGCAAAAAGCATATGAAAAAGAAACAAAACAGGCAAAAGCTTTGATGGAAATAATGTTTGCAGCAAAGCAAAGTCTAATAACTCTGTGGAACAGAGCAATTATAGAGGAGAAAGCTGATATTTCTTTTCAGTCTCACTACTTATCTCTCCTCCAAATGCATTGTCTTTTTAAGTTCGGATGATAACCATACATCAAAGTTACAACATAATTGCAGCATTTTGCAGAAATTCCTGGAAGTGCTTTTGTTCTTCACATAATGTTATAATAATCACACAGTAAAACAAGTTAAACATTTTTTTAAATAACATGTTTTTCTTTCTTCTATTTTCTATCTCTGTTATTTCTATCCCTGCAGGTTTTTTTTTTTACGTTTTATCTGGACAGAACCAGAATGTATTATGATGCTCTGTAACTTATTAATACTGATTTATTTTAAAAGGAAATTCTTGAAGGTGTTAAACACAAATCTTTTGCAAGGTATTGCTCGTAATAAATGAAAGATATACAGAGATCAAGGTATTGAAGATGACTTTGCTCACTGCTTATTGTACTGTGACATGATGTGTAAAGATTTTTTTCCCCCACCTCTCTTCAATGATTTCATTGAATGTAACTGCATTGGAGCAATGTAGCTATGTTATGTTTTGCTAATTGTACAGGTATCAATGTACCATTAACATGCACCATGTCTGTCACAATTGATGAGCAACTTCTGCCATGTGTAAAGTCAGAAAGTATGGCTTCATCACAAGTGGAATTACAAGAAAGCTATAAGATTGCTATACAAAAACAAAAAAACTTTTCAAAAATGACTCAAGTCATGTGACTATGGGCTCTCAAAAAAGAGGTGGACATTTTTTAGTCACACTTAATTGCGCTCAAACTTGAATATGCCAATGAAGGCACAGATTTGGTATCTGGGCTGAATCCAAGGATTGTGGGGCAAATTCACTAAAGCGCGAAACGGCTAACGCTAGCGCAAATTCGCCAGCGTGAGGTCATTTTGTTACTTCGCCGATTTACTAATGGGCGCTGGCGTAAATTCGCTAGCGAAGTGGACCTACTCTAGTACTACTTCGCACCATTACGCCAAGCGAGTTGCACTATAGCGAAGGGACGTAACTATGCTAATTCACTAACTTGCGCATTTTACTGAACGTTACCTCTTGCGCCAGACTTACCTTCGCCACCTCAGACCAGGTGAAGTGCAATAGAGTAGATAGGGATTGCTTCAAAAAAAGTTGAAATTTTTTCTAAGTCCCAAAAAATGCTGGCGTCTTTTCCTTTTTTAAGGGTGATAGGCTGAAAAATATTGTACATTTTTTTGGGGTGCCCTACTTCCCCCCCTACATTTCCTAACATATGGCACCTAAACTATACAGTGGACACATGTATAGGGCAAAATAACAACTCTATTTTATTTTATGAAGCTTTCGCAGGCTTGTGTAGTGTAATGTATTTGCTGCTACACATACGTCCATTGTACTTTAACATGGCGCCGTATGCAAATTAGGCATCGCTAGCGTAACTTCGCTTTGCTTGACGAATTAACGCTAGTGAAACTTCGCTACCTTTCACCTCCCTGAGCGCAACTTCGGATGTTAGTGAATTAGCGGCGCCCTGGCAAAACTTCGCCTGGCAAAGTGTCGCGAAACCTGCGCTAGCGCAACTCCGTTGGTTAGTGAATTTGCCCCTGTGTATTTGGGGGAAGATTTATCAAGGGTCGAATTTCAAAGTGTAAAAAACTTCGAAATTCGACCATCGAATGGCATTACTTTGATATTCGAATGTCGAAGGTTTCTTTTTATCGAATTTGGCCATATTCGGTCGAAGTAAAATCGTTCGATCGTACGATGAAATCCTTTAATCGATCGATCAAACAATTTTACTTCAACTTCTAAAAACATAGCCAAATGTCGGCTATGGGTTCTAGGAGGTCCTCATAGGCTAACATAGCAATTCGGCAGGTTTAAGTTGGCGAAGTGTCGAAGTCAAACTTTTTTAAAGAGACAGTACTTCGATTTTCGAAGTCAAACTTTTTTACTTTGAAACAAAGTCGAAGTCGAATTTAGGCATATTCGATGGTCGAAGTACCCAAAAATGAGTTTCGAAATTCAACGTTTTTAAATTCGAAAATTCACTTCGACCCCTAGTAAATGTACCCCTTGGTGTCACCCAAGCTTTTAACAGTTTTCTTTATCAGTTTACAATATCTAGAAAACAAGGTATGTTAATTAGCAATTGTGTTGAACAGTGTATGTGTAGTGTATACTCGATACATAGTTAGTATAGATGTAGCTTTGATTCAGCCCTTACCGACCCTTACCTATGCCTCCAAATCCAGAAACTGTCTCTGACAGACTATACAAGCAAAAACAAATGATGATTTCCTTGAGGTGGGGCACCTAAGTGTCAGTTCAAAATTAGGGAATTCAAAGAAGACAAGCCTTGGAACCGTGGAACTGTGATGAGAATGCATTTATACATGTATAACATCCGCTTGAGGGATTTGCAGTGCTGTGCAGATTTATCATGTACAAAGGGAAGGACACAGGGATGGAATCCATTATAATAATATATAATAAATAAAATAATAATAAGTAAAAATATACAGCAGTTGAATGGAACAATTTTAGCTATGAGAACTATGGAAGCTATTTTCAGATTTCTTCCACTTGACCTATTTGCTATGATGCAGTATAATCTTTACAAAGTCTTTAAGGGTGTAGATACCCCATTTGGGCCCTCTTCAGTACAAAGATATTTTTTTAAACTGGACCTTGCAGAGCTGGGGTTCTGAGTTTAGTTCTTATATGGTAATTATTATTGAGGAGTTTTTACGTTGTTTAATGGTGTGTGTTTTCTCAGGGTGCTCTGGTATACTACTATACTCCAAAAGCTTACATGCTAGGGACCTTATATTGCATGTAACATTGGGGCAGGGTTGATGTGAACACAATCTGTAAATTGCTACATGTCCACATAAATGTATATATAGTATATAATAATAAATATGTCCCCATTGTAGGAGCTCGGGGAAGAGTAGAAGAGCACTTTAACAGCATGTCCTTAGAGCTTTCAGCCTTGCATTGTAGGGTATGATGGGTTGGGTCTGACTCTTTAGAGACTTTTTATTAAAGCATAGCTTTTTATCAATTGTATATTGAATGTGTTTCTTTGTCTATACCCAGTGAAGAATTATTACTCTAGAGAACCTTTACAAGCATACAGTATGTCCTGTGCAGAAAATGGATGTAAGATTGGCAAATTATATCACATGATCTTTATATTTTTCCTTGATGGTAGATTAGTGATGTTTCCATAAATTAAAAAGATTGTTTCTGTCATTAGAAACATATTTTACATATTTCCATCTGGAGTAAGGTGCAGAGAACAGTTCTCACAGGTGTAATATAAGTGCAGTGCTCTACAGTGCTTTGCATCCCCCTGGTTCTCCTTTCTTGTGCCTCCTAAAATTTAAGCCAAGGCATACCCATATTCCCATACTCTCTGTGCTCCATTCAAGGAATGAAACCAGTTGCACCTGTCAACATCAGGAACAAGCTCCAGGGGCAAGGTATATTGTGGACAAAAAAAAAGCTTTGTTCTTGTTTTTGTGCTTGGCTTCTGTAAAGGATTCTAAATGGGAAGGATTGAGTCCTTCAGGCAAGTAGCAGTTATTGTACAAAGACGTACTGATGAAGGGAGGCTGAAAGTCAGAAACAGAATAGGCAGCAGCAGGGCAGAGTGGGCAGATACAGGCATAGAAAAGGAACAGATAGGAGCAGGATGGAGCTGGTATAAAAAGAACAGACTCAGGACAGAAATTAGACTAGAGGCAAAGCAGGACTGGAGCAGTAACAGGAATGGAGCCAGGTACAAGATCAGGCAAAACAGGCAAGAGCAAGATGATCAAGACCTAGGAGTAAGCCACAGTGCTCAAGCTACCGAAGCTAATGAGCAGGCCAGGAAGTGATGTGGGAGTGTGACAACTCACCTCCCTGGTGGCCTAGTGGTGCAGTGGGGATGCCCGCCACGCTGCTCCTCTTCTTCTCAAATGCCAGCTTCTTAGGGCACGCGCAGCGCGCTTTCCTTCTATTTATAGGCACATACGTACTGGTGTATTGATGCCAGAGCACAATGGCGCAAAATTGAAAGTATTTAAAGAGACATTTTGGATTTTTGCATTGCCCGTTATAGGTTCATTCCTAGAGAATTCCTGGTGCCTTCTGAGTTTGTTCTTGTCTGATTCTGATACCGGTTGTGATCCCTGCCTGGTTTTTGACGATTCTGACTTCTGTATCCTGACCCCTGCCTGGTAACCGACTCGGCTTATTCTTAATCCCTTCTGATTGATCTCCTGGTTTGACCCTTGCCTGCCTGACTCCGCTTGTACTCTGCCTGCCCCGACCCGGCCAGATTTGACTACGCTTCCTGTCTACGCCTTGTACTGTGACCTTCTGCACCTCTCTTAATAAGACCTGGCGGCATCCGATTAACCGAGGGCTCCTCCGGAGGTGAAAGGTGCCTGTTAAAGGCGGACGCAAGAGCCAAGAACAGGGTGCTTAGCATTGGTTCTGAATTTAGGATGCCGACCGTGACAGGGAGCTGCAGCTAGCTCTTATTGGCTGGCCAATAATGCTGCTAAGATGAGATGGAAAAGCCAGGTAAAGGTAATGAACTTACCATCCACTCTCCTAGTCTAATGGTTAAAAAGAGCAGCAAGAAACCAGGAGGTCAGCAGAGCCTTACCATTCCCTTATAATAAATACGCCAATTTGTGTTTAAAACATTTAAATTCAAATTGCCATTCCTCTGATATTTTTTCTAATATTATATAAAAGTATTTTGGGGTGTAGTTAATTTTCTAAAACAGTAAAATGCAAAATAGACTTATTTGTTGACAATTACACTGTTGGAATTTTGTTAAGCTTTGACTTAGAGCGTAGCAGATTTGCTTTACAGTTCTGATTTCCTTCAGCCTTTTTGCCCAGCCCAGCAATTATTTTACTTAAATTATAATCTTTCTTTTAGGCTGCTTTTTATGCTCCAATTCACCTCAGAAGCCCTGCATTTATAATTTTAATTATGACATGAGGGACATATTAATTTAAAAATGATTATTTACTTGATGCTTCAGAAACCCTAATTTAAAGACATATAAAACATATCTGTAAGCATGTGGTGAGATTAAAAAAACTGTTTCAATAATTATGCCATGAAAGCAATTTAGAAAAGTAGTTCAATTGTTGAGCTTAATATTACGATCGCTGTGTACTTGTATAATAGGTAAAAAGCTATTTTCTTTCCACCCACTCCCTGTACTTGAATTTGTGCGTAATGGTTCTGAACTCTTGCATGTTCTCTTTGTGTTTATAACAATTTCTGGAATTCAAGATTTATACATTAATGTAATGCTCTTTTCTTACAAATGTACAAAGACATGTTTAATTTCATTTAGGGAAGAAGTGGATCTTTTACACCAAGAGATGAATTTCCTGTTATAAAAATTACCAAAAAAAAAAAAATATAAGGGCACATGTTTACTAGTACTATTCCATTATTTAAATGGCAAAAACAATGTTGATCAGCTTATATTTCTTCCTAGCAGATGATTTTCTATCTAATTCAAATGTCTTGTATCTGCAAATAGCATAATGCAAATGGAAGATTAATTTTACCTTGATGTAGAGAATGCTACAAGCAATATTTTGTAGGGTAATCCATTTTAATCTGTGGGCATTTGTAAAATATTGTTTTATGATACACCTTGTATGGAAAGGATAACATATGCATAGTTTTTAATGAAATGGAAAAATGCACATTAATATCATCTTTATTACCTATGAAAATGATGTTACATAAAAATCACCTTGGGTTATATACAATAAGTGATAGCGTGGCTCATTTTGAAAGTGCTTTTCTTTATTTTCAGCAGAAGGAAATTAACTTTCTAATAAATAATATTATTCCTATTTTGTTGTTGTTTTAGTTGTCAGAGAAAACAAAAGTGTTTCAGCTAAAGGAGCCTTGACAACAAGTACAGCTTGCCAGATAATATGCATGCCTCATAAACCCAATTGTGTTTTCTGACATTAACATTTAGATTTAGAAACACAAGATGAATTCAAAATTCAGATCATGAATCAACTGATTGTAGGGCATTAAAATTAAAAAAAAAAAAGTATTTATTAGAGAGGGCTAACCAAATTCACTGTGCCAAACTCTATCAAGGAATTACTGCTATACCTATGCTATTGACATGTAAGAGCAACCTAACATAGAGAAAGACTAGGGACTATAGTTAATTGTTCTTCAATTCTTGTTACTGATTGTTGGCTTGACTACAATCCTACTTAGCCCATTTGAAACAAGCCTTTGGATGATTGTTTATTTAGTCTGTTTCCCAGTGCCTACTCCTTGTTTGTCCATTCTATCTAGCCCTTTGGCCCCTACACAGCAAAAGTATGCAGAAGGGTCACAAGACAGAGTAAACCAGCGGTTCTGGATGCATAGTTGGCCAAAGGGACATAAAGGAGTGATTTGCATGTCTCCGCCCATGATGCCTTCTGATTCCAGAAGGCATCACTTTGCAAGACAGAGTTCAAAATACATGTGGACCCCCATAACTCTTTAAGTGTCAGTAGAATTTCACATTTCATTTGCACTCAGTGACAGATGCACTCAGTGACAGATGTTTTTGAAGCATTTTGTGCTCTCTCACTGGGCATTTTCTGAGGGGAAACCTTTAGTTTACCTAGAAAAAGTATAGATTGTTTTTTTTTTTAGGAGAACCTGAGCTTTCTAAATCTGAGTTTTCATGTATTTCCACCCCTGCAAAAAGATTTATAGTTCTAAATATTAAAAAAAAATCTATTTTTTATAATATATGAATTTATACCAGAAAAATATTTCATTTTATGCATAAAAACAAATAGTGCCTGTGAATTTTCATGTATGACACTCTGGCTATTACAATATAAGCACCCGGTATATGTATTATGTACCATGAGACCCCTAACAGTATGGAGACCCTAGAAAACCATATATTTTCCCAAAGTACACATTCTGACGAATCTAAAATGGATAAGCAAACTACCAAACTGCAAAGCTATGTTAAACTTTTTATAACATTATATAACCCACATTTCATAACCAGCAAAAGGCATCCTAAATATGAGCACCAGGGGTCTACTGAACAGCTTGATAACCAATATGCATAGATAAACCAAACTATGTCAAGCACAGAGACCCCCAAATGGATATATATCAGACAAGATTTCCATGGGAAGTAACAAAGAACAGAGCAAAAAGCACTAAAATCCAACAAAACCACAAAAATCAATGCTTTTTTTTGCCTAGTATAATCAGCAGTCAGAATTACAGTTTGAATATTTTAGCATGGCCAAATAGGTTTTACATACAGAAATAAGCGAACACCTACGCAAAGCTGAAAATGCATCCATGTGTCTGTTGCACCATTGGGGCCCCTGGGAGATCGTGTCACAGGGGCCACTTTCCAACATGCTCTGCTCATTGCCTAGGGATTAGGTTAAAACAATTACAATTTTCATGAATTTCAACCCATAATAAGGTGACAAATAAAAAGTCACCTTTTATATACATGACTTTATTAATAGTGATGGACGAATTTATCCTGTATGCAAAAGATTGGCGAAACAAATTGAAGTCGAAGGGCATCACATGTTTTAACGTGCACCTATTTTGTATGAATGCATTAAAGTCAATGGTCGTCTGAATAATTTTGACACACAAACAGGAGGAGGTGGGGAAAAAGATAAAATACATAAAATATAAAAAAAAAAAAAAAAGGGAACGAGCATAATTGAGAAGGAAGCACAAGGGTTGGGTGGCCCCAGAAGTAGCCCAAAAGAAGACCTGAGAAACCCATGCTGCCTACTTTACCTCCATACCCCCAAAATAGTGGTAAGACCACTTTAGCCATATTTAACATCTCTCAGCCCCAGGGTGGATCCCATAAGAAGCTGGGATGGCTGTTATTTTTTCCTCTTTTTTTTTGTTGATGTTTTTGTCCTTGACATGGAGTGGGGTTTGTATGCATTCTGTGTTATTTTGTCCCCTTTTTATCCTTTTGTCTAAGTTTATATGTTCAAGAAAAGGGTGACATTAAAGCTTGGGCAAGACAAGGGTTTCACATACATATATATTGTATTAGCTTGGAAGCCAAGGTTAACAGAAAGTTATTAAGGGAAAGAGATATAAAATAAAAAATGGAGTGTAATATACTATCATTTAATGTAAATGGGATCAATGAGCCAGTAAAAAGAGCGAAAGTGTTTTATGAATGTAAAAAAAATAAAGTGCAAATAGTCATGCTACAAGAGACCCACTTTAAACAAAACCATGTTCCCAGTTTAAAGGTTAAAAAGTATTCCCAAGTATTTATGAGTAACAATCCAGGCAGGTCCGGACTGAGAATTAAATTAGGCCCTGGCATTTCAGGTACACAGAGGACCACTCAGCCCACATAGAGGCCCAAACAGCCCCCACCAGCCCACTAAATACTGACTTTCAATGGGACCTTATAGCAGCCCCTCTGGCATTTGCCAGAACCCACAGATTGCCAGTCCGGGCCTGAATCCAGTCAAGAAAGTAACGGGAGTTATGATTTTACTCCATAAAGATTTGCCATTTGATACGGTGGATTATAAGCCTGATAAAGAGGGTCGATATTTATTAGTGAAAGGTAAATTAGCTAACCAGATATGCACCATTGCGAATGTATATGCCCCCAACACAAATCAGAATAAATTTTTTTCAACAATTTCTACACGAGTTAGAATTGTATAGTGAAGGCTTAATAATAGTGGGAGGAGATTTCATTATCACATTAAACCCATTAATAGAGTAATCTACGGGTAAAACATAAATGTCTTATGGGAACCTGAAAGGCATAAAGAGAAACTTTGCAGAAGATCACATGGTAGATATATGGTGGGCCTTGAATCCGGAGAAAAAGATTTCACACACTTTTCTAAGCAATATCAGGTTTATTCAAGAATAGATTATATAATGGTTTCACAACAGTGGGCACATTTATTCCAACAGGCAAATATAGGCACAACCACTGTATCAGATCACGCACCAGTATCAACGAAATATTTAATTCCAGGGGTAAGTAAAGCGCAATTTAATTGAAGGTTGAATGAATACCTATTACACAGTGGGGAAAATAAAGATATGATACGGGAGTGGATAATACAAATAATAAAGGAGAACAACACAATAGATATAGCCCCCAAAACACTATGGGAGATGCTTAAATGTGTTCTGAGAGGAAGGTTAGTAGCTCTGGGATCAAGTCTAAAAAAAAGGAGAGAAAAAGGAAATTAATAATTGAATGAAAGATATTGCATATTTAGAACAGACACATAAAGAAACATTGGCTATAAAAACCTTCCAGATATTGGAGAATAAGAGAGATCAGCTAAAAAAGTATTAGATCATAAAATACATAAAGCATATCTTAGAACTAAACAGAATGCTTATGAATTGGGGGATAAGGTAAATAAATATTTCGCGAGATTATTAAAAAAAATACAAGGCCAAAATAATATTATTGCAATTAAAAATGGCCAAACTGATATACACTACGATACTAAAGGGATAGCTGAAGCCTTTAAAGATTATTATCAATCGCTATACAAAATACAAAAAGATAAGCCATCCCAAAAAAAAGAAGTATTAATGGAGCAATTTATCAAAGAGGCCAAGGTGAACTCATTAACTGAAGAACAAGCCCAAGAGATGGAACTAGCATTCACAGTAAAAGAAATAGAGGAAGGGATAGATGATCTGAAACTGGGGAAAAGCCCAGGTCCAGATGGGTACACAGCTGCATTTTATAAAGTATTTAAAGCTGAATTAGTCCCGATACTATATTTATATTATAATAATATATCAGATAAAGATGGATTCCACAAACAGGCACAAAAAGCACATATTACTATAATCCCAAAAGACATCATGCTCAAGTTACAGACCAATATAACTAATAAATATAGATATGAAAATTTATGCAAACATATTAGGGAAAAGAATTAAGCAATACTTGCCTCAACTTATCCATGAAGACCAAACAGGGTTTGTTCCTAAAAGAGAAGCAAAAGACAATATTGCTAAAACAAACTCAGTAATAAAATACACACACAAACTACAATACCCCACTTGTTTGATAACGACGGATGCTGAAAAAGCATTCGACAGAATTTTATGGTCCTTTATAGACAAGACACTAACAAATTTTGGGATGAAGAGGATCCTTGCTCTGTATGATATACCAACAGCGAAATTTAAAATTAATGGCACACTATCACAAAGCGTTCAGATTTTTAACGGGACGAGACAGGGGTGCCCATTGTCCCCAACGCTATTCCTGTTAGTTATGGAAATATTACTTTCACACATAAGAAATAACCTGGATATAAATGGGATAAAAATAAAGGGCAATGAATATAAATGTGCAGCTTTTGCTGACGATATTTTAATGTATGTAACAAACCCATTAATTACACTCCCAAACTTGATGAAATTATTGAAAATATTTGGGGAATTCTCAAATTTCAAGATAAATTATACTAAATCGGAGATACTCAATATCAACTTAGATGAAAAAACGATACAACAGATTAAACAAAATTTCCCATTTAAGTGGGCTAGATAAACAATTAAATACTTGGGAGTTAATATGAGTGGAGAATTATATAGAGCATATGCAGATAATTATATACCTTTATTAGCCACTCTACAAAAAACAATAGATAACTGGAAAAAAATAAAAATTTCCTGGTTTGGTAGAATACAAGCAATAAAAATGGTGATAATGCCGAATGCTCTATATATGCTCCAGGTATTAACGGTGGAAATCTCAAACTCTTTTTTCATATCAATTAAGTCAAAGTTCTCTAGGTTTATATGGAATGGTAAGAACACGAGGATAAAATATAACTCATTAACGGCTTCTAAAGAAAAAGGGGGTTTGAGAGTACCGGACCCATATATGTACTATGTAGCGATACATTTGGTGAGGATACTATGCTGGGTAAGGAAGAGTGATAAAAAAGATTGGTGTGGCTTAGAACAGGGATGGGGTAAGCATCAATTAGAATGTGCACTTTGGGAGGAAAAGGGGGTAAAGAAGAAGAAAGAACAAGATCAACATATACTAGTTACCCCCACCCTTAAAACATGGCATAAAAATAAACAGGTAATGAAGCTGATAGAAACACCTTATGTTTTACAACCACTTATAGGTAATCTGAACTTTCCTCCTAACATGGAAAAGGGAGCCTTTGAGAGGTGGGGTAGACGAGACAAAAAATTGACTAGAATGAGAGAATTTATTACATTGGACAAAATGGCCCCACTATTAGAGATACAAGAAAGGTGGGGAACTCATCTCGGAGATCAATGGAGATATAACCAACTATCACATTATATAAGCTAGATAGGAATAAATGGGAAAGACCCTTAACTCAATGGGAAAAGGTTATGGAGATGGAAGGGGAGATTGAAAAACCCCTATCTAAAATTTACAACATTTTAACAAACCGAGAAGAACGCAATTTTTCTTCTTTTAGCCGTGAATGGGAGAAGGAATTGGGAATACATTTTTCAGACCAGGAGTGGGTTAAGATATTTAAGTATAGTAATAAGATCACCAAGGTACCAAAAACGAAAGAAGCCATATACAAATTGATAACAAAATGGCACTATACCCCAAGTAAACTTGAAAAAATGTTCCCACAAACATCAAATAGATGTTGGAGATGTAAAGAAGGGAAGGGGAATCATACACATATTTGGGTATCGTGCCCATCCCTGGATGGCTACTGGAGTCAGATATTGGAGAGTATATATAAAATTTCGGGGATAAGAATCCAGAGGGTGAATTATGCATTGATATTATTCAATATAAATAAAGACAAAAAAACTATGCTTGAAGACCCTCTTACCTTTCAGTTAGTTCAGACCGCAAAATCTCTAATTCCTAGGAATTGGAAATCTGAAAAATCACCGACTTATGAGGAATGGCTCAGAGCTGTGAAAGAAATAAGCTTATTAGAAGAGTTAACTCATCTATATCATAACACTAGTAAGAAATACTGGAGAACCTGGCTTCCTTGGCATAGATTTATGGAGGACCTTTTAAGGATAGATTAAAAGGCAAATAAAAGGATTGGAATGATGTTACTGCAGTATATATATTATATGTGTGGATATTTGTAATTGTAATTATATCACCCTTTTACTTCCCCTTTTTTGTTTTGTATCCTTATTGAAAAAGTGAAAATAAAGAACATTTTTTTTAAAAAAAAAAAAGGAAATTATTTTAAAAAATTTTGATTATTTGGATAAAATGGAGTTTATGGGAGACAGGTATTCCGTAATTCAGAGTTTTCTGAATAACAGGTTTCTGGATATCGGATCACAATACTGACGCTTGAATATTTTCCATAATTTATTTTCTCACATTTTCAGCTTCTCTCCAAGGAATTGGTAAATGAAAATGAAAATGAAACTCATTCTAGAAATTCAAAATATACAGCTCCAATTTGTTGTGTGTCATGGTACCTAAGTGTAACAAATCCAAGCAATGCTCTGGTCACTGTAAAAAATATTTTAAAAGATGCTTTTAGTTTTAACTAAGAAATCTAAAAGATTATTGCTTCGTCTTCAAGCAACAGATCATTTATAATAATAATTTATAACAAACATACATACATCTGTGGTTTAACCTATTTGTAATGGAACATTGTTTTATTAATTAATAAATGGCTGTTTTATTGTATGATAAGCCATCATTTTGCACACATTTTCATAATGGAATAAAGGTTATTGTGGTTAGTATAAACATGAGGGTAATCAGATATTGCTGCTGGTGATACAGTGTTATACAGGAAAGCAATTACAAGTGCCCAGTCATTTCTTAGGGACAGAATGTGTTTTAGCCTATTAGTTCCATTACCCCCAGTGATTTATAGTGCTTGGCTCATCTTTTGTTCATTATCATGGCACAGTTCAGCTTACATATTTATGACAGAATTCAAATAAACCATACTTATTTTCTACCTGTTAAAAGAGAAAATGCCAGCGAAATGCACTGGGAATTCCTTCTACATAGTACATGCACTGAATTACTTAATATCCTTTCTGTTAGGCCATTGGGCTCTGTGACTCATTTTCAGAAGCAATCCAGCAGGGACCAAAGAGATAGTAATGTAAGTAATTTCACCATCCTCTTGCTCATGAAAAAATAATGCATTCACCCTATCTGGTTACCATGGACATAAATAGCTCTACTTGGAGAAAAAATACTAATGGCTGTAATTGGAATGAAAAAATGACTAAAAAGGGTATAATTTAAAAGAGGCAGATGGTTACTTTATTGTTGCTAATATCTCACATGGAAAAAACAGTAAAATATTTACTCGTGCCAAACATACAAATAAATAGGCATTTTGAAATTAGCCCTTTTGTAGCATATTCCAGTCATGTTAATGACCTTCTGCCCTGAAAGTGAACCTTGACAAGGGGACTCCTCAACTGACCCAATCACTTTCAGACATCCCACTGAACCCTATTTTTAATTAGCTTAATGAAAAACCAGTAGCCAGAAATGGGGTGGCCACAGTATATATTCACATTTTATCAAATAAATAGGACCTTGTCAGTCTTACCCCAAGGCAGTTAATATCAGCAGCTATACTTTGTTTTCGTTGGGACAGAGGCAATAGAAATGGAAGAGGGGGTATGTCTGCTTGTTAGACTGGATTTAAAAGCTCATATAAAGGCGGAGGTAATGTTAGAAAATGAGGGAGCTGGAGCCTTGTTGGTGGAGCTCTTCACTGATTGTTAAAAAGTCCAGCAAATTAATTGTAGGAGAGGCTAAGCTCCCAATGTAAATAGAAAAGGCTGCTAGCTTGGGGAAAGTAATGATAATGGGAGATCAGATATTGACTGGAGCAACAGTTAATGGGAACACGTTTCTAAACTTGTTGCATGACAATTTTATGGCACAGGTTGTTGAGGAGCCAACCATGCTATACTGAATCTAGTGATCTCTAATGATCCTGAACTTTAGCAAATGTGCAAATAATTGAACCCCTGGATAATAGTGACTAGTGATGGGATAATCAGACCCAATTCGCCGAAACTCACAAAACTGCAAACGTTCGCCAAAATGCAATGTCTAAGTCTATGGGCGACAACATTTTTTCATCCAGAAAATTTTTGATGTGTAAGTAAAATTCTGGGCAAAGGGGGAGTAGTACATTTCGCCAAAGCATTTGATACAGTACCTCACACATGACTGCTTTCTAAACTAAGGGCTGTTGGGCTTAATGAAGAAGTTCGTACATGGATAGAAACTGGCTACTGGATCAGAGGGTGGTTGTTAATGGTACATTCACTACTTGGAGTGAGGTTCTTAGTTAAACAATAGTAGTATATCTGAAGCAAACATCAGTAAACAGGGTTCTGTATTGGGTCCACTTTTATTTAACTTGTTCATTAATGATTTAAGGGAGGGTATTGTAACTATGCAGCTCAATTAATTCCATGCAGGATGGGACATCCTTTCTGCAGGATCTTGACAAACTGGCAATTCGGGTGGCTAAGTGGCAGATGAAATTCAATGTTGATAAATGTAAAGTCATGCACCTGGGATGTAAAAATATGCAAGCCACTTATACCCTTAATGGAAAATGACCTTGGAGTCCTTGTAGATAATAAACTTGGCTGTAGCAAACAATGCCAGTCAGCAGCTTCAAAGGCAAACAAGGTCTTGAGCTGTATTAAAAGAGGTATAGATTTGTGGGAGCAGGGGTTATTCTTCCATTGTTCTTTCCCCCTCTGAGGCAAATTGAGCAATAAGCAGGTAGATTGGTTAGATAGGATACTTAAAAGGTTGAACTTGATGGGCGTGTGTCTTTTTTCAATCTAACTTACTATGTATTTAGAAAAGCATTTGTTAAATTATGCAATTATGCTACTAAAACTTTTCATATATGATTGATTTGTAGCTTTACCTTTTGGTTGCACAAACGTCTCTCACTAATGTTAGAACTGTGAGGAGCTTAGACACGCTTTCTGGCTAATCAGCTGTCTTCAGCTTTCTGTTGCAGAAAAAGGGCCAGATTCAATTCAGTGAGAAAAAGTTATCCCACAGTTTATCATGTGAAAGGTCATGGATAAGTGACAATTTGAGAAGAATTTTTTTTCTCCAAATTTAGCTCCAGTTTTTTCTCATAGACTTCAATAGCGTTTTCACTTGATAAACTGTGTATGTTTTTCTGAATTGAGCTGCATCTCAAATTGAATCCTGAATTTCTCACTGAACTAAATCTGGCCTAAGATATTAAATGACAAGTGAATTTATATCACAAAGCTGAGTGGAACAGTGGCAGTGCTGATGTAAGCTATTTCCACAGCAACCCAAAATTGCAGGCTACTGCTCATCTAAACTTGCATAAATGTCTCCCCTAAACTATAGCTCAATTTTTTAGGAGATATACAGTATATTTATTTCCAAAAGAACATAATTTCCATTATTTTGCAGAATAGGTAAAATCTGTAATCAAAAAATAGATTCTTTATGGCCCAACTGATGAAAAAGGATTCACCAGTGATGTCTGCTATGTTTGGGTTTATTCTCTGTTCACTAAATGCTTTAAATATTTACTAGGTCTTAACCCCAACCCCCTGAAGTTTGTTTATAGTTTAATAGTATCAATACAATGTTGCACAATTGTCTCATGTAGGTAAAGAGCTAACTGGCATAGCACTCAACAAACCTCCATTTGAATGTGTCATTAGGTTTAAAATACAGGTATTGGATCTGTTATCAGGAAACCTGTTATGCAGAAAGCTTTGTGGTTTCCTTTTTCTCTATAAGAATAAAGCAGAATCTTGCACTTGATCCCAGCTAAGATATAATAAATCCTTATTGAAGGAAAAACAATCCTATTGGGTTTATTTAATGTTTAAATTATTTTTTAGCAGACTTAAGATATGGTGATTCAAATTTCGCAAAGACCCCTTATCCGAAAAACTTCCGGTCCTGAAAATTCCGATACCTGTACCTGCTTTGGGAACAAAATAATCAATATTAGGAAAGGTTAAAATCCCCTTTACATAAGTAACATATCTTTATATAGCATAATGTGCTGTCCATTGTGAAATTGAATAATATTTGCAAGCATGAAACCACATGTCAATGGTTTTTTTAATCATATCATTGAAACTATCATTGTTTTAGTTCATAGTCAGGAATATATATATATACAGTATATATATATTATATATATATATATATATATTATATATATATATATATATATATATATATATATATATATATATATATATATATATATATATACATCTCATCAGAATATGAGGTGTTTTTTGCTGCTGAATGAGTATGAATGAGTAATTTATATTGCATCTGTCACACATAGAGCAACACATATAAATATATATTAAGTATCTAATATTGTGAACATAGAAAGAAATTGGTGTTAGTAATATTTTCAGCCCTTATATGTTAGAAGTAATATAAATGGATTCATTGTTTGTGCTTGTGTGTTCCTGCATTCATTGCAACATTTTATTCATGAAAAGTAAGGCTGAGTCTTTGTAAAACAATCTTTGGATTAGCTCATGTTTAGAGCACTGGCCAATGCATGTTTTTATTATTATAATCAAAATGTACTGTTTTTGTTCCATGGAGTAAAGAAATCTTCACAGTGTGGACTTGCACGTGTTTCGAGACTGCTGTATGGTAGGAAAATGGATTGAAATTTCTAAAAAAAATTGAGGGCTATCTACATTTCTGTAAGGCATGAATGAAGTTGCATTAATAATGAATATGTAACTAGGATTTGACAGCAGTTGATGGATGTGTTTGTTTGAGGTATTTATTTTGGTCTTACAGAAGCTGACTTATTGTTCCATAGTCTTGGTTGAATGTTGATACTTCTTGATGGGGAAAAAATACAAATGTACAGAATGTCTGCCTAAAGAAAATGTCAACACATCATATATTGCCTAAAAAGTACTTAAATAATGTAGTAGTCACAGGGCGTTATTGATATAGCACCTAACTTCTCAGAGTATGAAATATTCTTTCAATGGTAACAAAAAACCTGCTATTCTGACAGTACAACTTTTCCTTAAAAATAAATGATTTTAGACTGTACTAAAATATGCATAGATCTTTTTCATGCCACTCACTATGACAACATATGATGGGGCATCAAATCAATACAGACATGAAAATGTTTGCACACTAGGGATGTAGCGAACGTCGGAAAAAAAGTTCGCGAACATATTCGCGAACTTGCGCAAAAACGCGAGCGGTTCGCGAACGGTTCGCGAACCCCATAGACTTCAATGGGAAGGCGAACTTTAACATCTAGAAAAGACATTTCTGGCCAGAAAAATGATTTTAAAGTTGTTTAAAGGGTGCAACGACCTGGACAGTGGCATGCCAGAGGGGGATCAAGGGCAAAAATGTATCTGAAAAATCTGCCTGTGTGTGCTTGGAAGAGATAGTGTAGGGGGAGAGCTGTTAGTGATTTCAGGGACAGATGATAGTAAGTTTGCTGGCTAGTAATCTGCTTGATACTGCTCTGTATTGGAGGGACAGAAGTCTGCAGGGATTTGAGGGACATTTTAGCTTAGGTAGCTTTGCTGGCTAGTAATCTACTGTTCTCTTTAAACAACTGCCATACGTTGACCTTGTAGGCATTGTTTGCCCAGTTTTTTTTGGACGCAGCCACTGAAGCACAGTTGCCAGAAAAAATATGCCATATAAATGCTGAAAATAGTCATTTTTCGCCATACGTTGACCTTGTAGACATTGTTTGCCCAGTTTTTTTGGACGCAGCCACTGAAGCACAGTTGCCAGAAAAATTATGCCATATAAATGCTGAAAATATAAATTTTTTTGGTTGCAGCCACTGAAGCACAGAGGCCAGAAAAATTATGCCATATAAATGCAGAAAATATGCATTTTTTTGGTCGCAGCCACTGAAGCACAGTTGACAGAAAAATTATGCCATATAAATGCTGAAAATATAAACTTTTTTGGTTGCAGCCACTGAAGCACAGAGGCCAGAAAAATTATGCCATATAAATGCAGAAAACATGCATTTTTTTGGTCGCAGCCACTGAAGCACAGTTGACAGAAAAATTATGCCATATAAATGCTGAAAATATAAATTTTTTTGGTTGCAGCCACTGAAGCACAGAGGCCAGAAAAATTATGCCATATAAATGCAGAAAATATGCATTTTTTTGGTCGCAGCCACTGAAGCACAGTTGCCAGAAAAAATATGCCATATAAATGCTGAAAATAGTCATTTTTTGCCATATACGTTGAGTCAACGTATGGCAAAAAATGACTATTTTCAGCATTTATATGGCATATTTTTTCTGGCCTCTGTGCTTCAGTGGCTGCGGCCAAAAAAACTGGGCAAACAATGCCTACAAGGTCAACGTCGTTGACCTTGTAGGCATTGTTTGCCCAGTTTTTTTGGCCGCAGCCACTGAAGCACAGAGGCCAGAAAAAATATGCCATATAAATGCTGAAAATAGTCATTTTTTTGGTCGCAGCCACTGAAGCACAGTTGCCAGAAAAATTATGCCATATAAATGCTGAAAATATAAATTTTTTTGGTTGCAGCCACTGAAGCACAGAGGCCAGAAAAATTATGCCATATAATGCAGAAAATATGCATTTTTTTGGTTGCAGCCACTGAAGCACAGAGGCCAGAAAAATTATGCCATATAAATGCAGAAAATATGCATTTTTTTGGATGCAGCCACTGAAGCACAGTTGCCAGAAAAAATATGCCATATAAATGCTGAAAATAGTCATTTTTTGCCATACGTTGACCTTGTAGACATTGTTTGCCCAGTTTTTTTGGTTGCAGCCACTGAAGCACAGAGGCCAGAAAAAATTAAACCAGTAGGGTTTGCACCCTAGTTTTGTAACGGTGGCGGAGGGAGGAGGAGGACGCTAAAGGACAGCTGTGTGTGGAGTCATGAGGCTTGAAGAGAAGGACAGCTGCATAGAAGTCAGAACAAGTCTTCCGGCGTGCAGTAACCCTCCGAGATCCACCCTCATTCATTTTAATAAAGGTCAGGTAATCGACACTTTTGTGACCTAGGCGAGTTCTCTTCTCAGTTACAATCCCTCCTGCTGCACTGAAGGTCCTTTCTGAGAGCACACTTGAGGCTGGGCAAGACAAGAGGTTCATGGCAAATTGTGACAGCTCTGGCCACAGATCAAGCCTGCGCACCCAGTAGTCCAGGGGTTCATCGCTCCTCAGAGTGTCGATATCTGCAGTCAATGCCAGGTAGTCCGCTACCTGCCGGTCGAGGCGTTCTTTGAGGGTGGATCCAGAAGGGTTGTGGCGCTGCCTTGGACAGAAAAACATTTGCATGTCTGACGTTACAGACTGGCCAAAGGGCTTTGTCCTTGCAGGTGTGCTCGTGGCAGGATTACTGGCACCTCTGCCCCTGGAATGTTGATGAGTTCCTGAAGTGACATCACCCTTAAAAGCATTGTACAACATGTTTTGCAGGCTGGTTTGTAAATGCCGCATCTTTTCGGACTTGTGGTATGTTGGTAACATTTCTGACACTTTATGCTTGTACCGAGGGTCTAGTAGCGTTGCGACCCAGTACAGGTCCTTCTCCTTAAGCCTCTTGATACGGGGGTCCTTCAACAGGCATGACAGCATGAAAGACCCCATTCTCACAAGGTTGGATGCAGAGCTATCCATCTCCGCTTCCTCATTATCAAGGACTGCATCATCCACGGTCTCCTCCCCCCAGCCACGTACAAGACCAGGGGTCCCCAAAAGGTCACCACTAGCCCCCTGGGAAGCCTGCTCCTGTTGGTCCTCCTCCTCCTCCTCCACAAAGCCACCTTCCTCCTCTGACTCCACTTCTGGCACCTCTCCCTGCGTTGCAGCAGGTGCCTGGGTTCGTTCTGGTGATTCCGACCAGAAATCGTGCGCTTCCAGCTCCTCGTCACGCTGGTCTACAGCCTCATCTGTCACTCGTCGCACGGCACGCTCCAGGAAGAAAGCGAAGGGTATTAGGTCGCTGATGGTGCCTTCGGTGCGACTGACCATATTTGTCACCTCTTCAAAAGGTCGCATGAGCCTGCAGGCATCGCGCATAAGCACCCAGTAACGGGGAAAAAAATCCCCAGCTGTGCAGATCCAGTCCTACCACCCAGTTCAAAAAGGTACTCGTTGACGGCCCTTTGTTGTTGCAGCAGACGTTCCAACATAAGGAGCGTTGAATTCCAGCGAGTCTGGCTGTCAGAAATCAAACGCCTGACTGGCATGTTGTAGCGCTGCTGAATGTCAGCAAGGCGTGCCATGGCTGTGTAGGAACGTCTGAAATGGGCCGACACCTTTCTGGACTGGGTGAGAACGTCCTGGAATCCTGGGTACTTGGAGACAAAACGTTGGACTATTAAATTTAACACATGTGCCATGCAGGGCACATGTGTTAAATTGCCTAGTCTCAACGCTGCCAACAGATTGCTTCCATTGTCACACACCACTTTTCCGATCTGCAGTTGGTGTGGGGTCAGCCACCGATCGGCCTGTGACTGCAGAGATGACAGGAGTACAGATCCGGTATGGTTTTTGCTTTCCAGGCACGTCATCCCCAAGACAGCGTGACAACGGCGTACCTGGCACGTCGAATAGCCTAGGGGGAGCTGGGGGTGCACAGGTGTGGAGGAGGAGAAGGAGGACCCAGCAGCAGAGTAAGAAGAAGAAGAAGACGAGGTAGAGAGCGATGGAGGAGTAGAGGTGGTGGCAGAACCGCGTGCAATCCGTGGCGGTGACACCAACTCCACTGTTGTTGTTGAGCTACCCATTCCCTGCTTCCCAGCCATTACCAAGTTCACCCAGTGGGCAGTGTAGGTGACATACCTGCCCTGACCATGCTTGGAGGACCATGCGTCAGTAGTCATATGGACCTTTGGCCCAACACTAAGTGACAGAGATGCGGTAACTTGGCTCTGCACATGTTGGTACAGGTGTGGTATTCCCTTTTTAGAAAAAAAATTGCGGCTGGGTACCTTCCACTGCGGTGTCCCAATTGCTACAAATTTGCGGAAGGCCTCAGAGTCCACCAGCTGGTATGGTAAAAGCTGGCGGGCTAAGAGTGCAGACAAGCCAGCTGTCAGACGCCGGGCAAGGGGGTGACAGTCAGACATTGGCTTCTTACGCTCAAACATGGCCTTCACAGAAACTTGGCTGGTGGCAGATGACTGGGAATGGGAACAGGTGGTCAAGGTGGAAGGCGAAGTGGAGGGTGGTTCAGACGGGTCAAGGAGAGCAGAGGTAGAGCAGTAAGATGCTGGACCAGAAGGAGTGTGGCTTTTAGTTTGCCTGTTGCCTTTGAGGTGTTGCTCCCAAAGTGCTTTGTGCTTGCCGCTCATGTGCCTTCGCATAGAAGTTGTACCTATGTGGCTGTTGGGCTTACCAAGGCTCAGTTTCTGACTGCACTCATTGCAAATTACAATGCTTTTGTCAGAGGCACACACATTAAAAAAATCCCACACTGCTGACTTTTTGGAAGTGTGCGATCTGGCGGTAACAGTAGAAGTTGGCGGAGTTGGCGGTATTGGCGGCAATGGCGGGTGCGTTGGCCGGCTGAACACAGGTGCCGATACATGTTGTTGCCCTGCTGATCCCTGCGGGCTGTCCTCCCTGCTTCTTCTAAGTCTTATTCTCCTACTGCCTCTCTGACTCTCCGTCTCTCCATCTGAACTACCCTCCTCTTGCTCTCTTCTACTAGGCACCCACAAAACATCAATCTCCTCATCATCATTCTCCTCAGATGCATCAATTTCTTCTGACACATCACAGAAGGAAGCAGCAGCGGGGACCTCCTCCTCATCACTCATTATGTCCATCTCTATCGTGTTCTCTGCCAGAATTAAATCTGGTGTAAGGTCCTCATCTCCTTCATCTTCTTCTGGCAATAATGGTTGCGCATTACTCAGTTCAAGAAACTCATTGGAAAATAACTCCTCTGACCCCAGTGAAGAAGGGGCACCGGTGGTGGAGGAAGTGTTACGTGGGGTGGCCATAGCAGTGGAGGATGAGGAGGATGTTGTGGTAAAGTTAGAAACGGTAGAGGATGGGGTGTGCTGTGTAAGCCAGTCAACTACCTCTTCAGCATTTTGGGAGTTCAGGGTCATTGGCTTTTTAAAACTGGGCAATTTGCTAGGGCCACAGGATTGCATAGCAGCACGGCCCCTAGCACGGCCTCTGCGTGGCGGCCTGCCTTTGCCTGGCATTATTTTTAAAAAAACAACAACAACAACAAAAACTCAGTTGGTTTTTCTGGAAACGATAATACACACAGCTAGATGGCGGGTTGAAGAAAACACTGTGCAAATAATGCCTACAAAGTCAACGTATACACTACTACAGCGGTGGATACGGATTACGTAAAATATATGAATGCTGCTTGAAAAAAAGTAACTCAAGTGGTTTTTCTAGAGACGATAATATTATCAATATTTAGACAAAATGTGAACAAGGTCACACAGCTCGATGGCGGGTTGAAGAAAACAGTGTGCAAATAATGCCTACAAGGTCAACGTATACACTACTACAGCGGTGGATACGGATTACGTAAAATATATGAATGCTGCTTGAAAAAAAGTAACTCAAGTGGTTTTTCTAGAGACGATAATATTATCAATATTTAGACAAAATGTGAACAAGCTCACACAGCTCGATGGCGGGTTGAAGAAAACAGTGTGCAAATAATGCCTACAAGGTCAACGTATACACTACTACAGCGGTGGATACGGATTACGTAAAATATATGAATGCTGCTTGAAAAAAAGTAACTCAAGTGGTTTTCTAGAGACGATAATATTATCAATATTTAGACAAAATGTGAACAAGCTCACACAGCTCGATGGCGGGTTGAAGAAAACACTGTGCAAATAATGCCTACAAGGCCAACGTATACACTACTACAGCGGTGGATACGGATTACGTAAAATATATGAATGCTGCTTGAAAAAAGTGACTCCGGTGTTTTTTCTGGAGACGGTAATATTATGGATATTTAGACAGAATGGGAACAAGGTCACACAGCTCGATGGCGGGTTGAAGAAAACAGTGTGCAAATAATGCCTACAAGGCCAACGTATACACTACTACAGCGGTGGATACGGATTACGTAAAATATATGAATGCTGCTTGAAAAAAGTGACTCCGGTGTTTTTTCTGGAGACGGTAATATTATGGATATTTAGACAGAATGGGAACAAGGTCACACAGCTCGATGGCGGGTTGAAGAAAAAAGTGTGCAAATAATGCCTACAAGGTCAACGTATACACTACTACAGCGGTGGATACGGATTACGTAAAATATATGAATGCTGCTTGAAAAAAGTGACTCCGGTGTTTTTTCTGGAGACGGTAATATTATGGATATTTAGACAGAATGGGAACAAGGTCACACAGCTCGATGGCGGGTTGAAGAAAACAGTGTGCAAATAATGCCTACAAGGCCAACGTATACACTACTACAGCGGTGGATACGGATTACGTAAAATATATGAATGCTGCTTGAAAAAAGTGACTCCGGTGTTTTTTCTGGAGACGGTAATATTATGGATATTTAGACAGAATGGGAACAAGGTCACACAGCTCGATGGCGGGTTGAAGAAAAAAGTGTGCAAATAATGCCTACAAGGTCAACGTATACACTACTACAGCGGTGGATACGGATTACGTAAAATATATGAATGCTGCTTGAAAAAAGTGACTCCGGTGTTTTTTCTGGAGACGGTAATATTATGGATATTTAGACAGAATGGGAACAAGGTCACACAGCTCGATGGCGGGTTGAAGAAAACAGTGTGCAAATAATGCCTACAAGGCCAACGTATACACTACTACAGCGGTGGATACGGATTACGTAAAATATATGAATGCTGCTTGAAAAAAGTGACTCCGGTGTTTTTTCTGGAGACGGTAATATTATGGATATTTAGACAGAATGGGAACAAGGTCACACAGCTCGATGGCGGGTTGAAGAAAACAGTGTGCAAATAATGCCTACAAGGTCAACGTATACACTACTACAGCGGTGGATACGGATTACGTAAAATATATGAATGCTGCTTGAAAAAAAGTAACTCAAGTGGTTTTTCTAGAGACGATAATATTATCAATATTTAGACAAAATGTGAACAAGGTCACACAGCTCGATGGCGGGTTGAAGAAAACAGTGTGCAAATAATGCCTACAAGGCCAACGTATACACTACTACAGCGGTGGATACGGATTACGTAAAATATATGAATGCTGCTTGAAAAAAGTGACTCCGGTGTTTTTTCTGGAGACGGTAATATTATGGATATTTAGACAGAATGGGAACAAGGTCACACAGCTCGATGGCGGGTTGAAGAAAACAGTGTGCAAATAATGCCTACAAGGCCAACGTATACACTACTACAGCGGTGGATACGGATTACGTAAAATATATGAATGCTGCTTGAAAAAAGTGACTCCGGTGTTTTTTCTGGAGACGGTAATATTATGGATATTTAGACAGAATGGGAACAAGGTCACACAGCTCGATGGCGGGTTGAAGAAAACAGTGTGCAAATAATGCCTACAAGGCCAACGTATACACTACTACAGCGGTGGATACGGATTACGTAAAATATATTATGGCTGCTTGAAAAAAGTGACTCCGGTGTTTTTTCTGGAGACGGTAATATTATGGATATTTAGACAGAATGTGAACAAGGTCACACAGCTCGATGGCGGGTTGAAGAAAACAGTGTGCAAATAATGCCTACAGGGCAAATAATGCCTAAAAGGTCAACTTATACACTACTACAGCGGTAGTAAAATAAAAAAAAGTAAAATAAAAAAAAAATGAATATTAAAAAAAAAATTAAAGTTGGTGCTGCTGAACTACTAGGAGCAGCAGATTAGCACACCAGTCCCACTCCCCAACACTGCTAGACTAATAGCACTGGGCTCTTATAGTAGTAGTAGTAGTAGTAGTAGTAAAACAACAAAAAAATAAATAAAAGCAGTCCTTACAAGGACTACTGTTATTGCAGCAGTCAGCAGATGAGATCAGAAGCAGGACAGCTGCCCACTGCAGCTACATACAGAGCACTGCAGTAGAAGGTAGATTACTAGCCAGCAAAGCTACCTAAGCTTAAATGTCCCTCAAACCCCTGCAGACTTCTGTCCCTCCAATAACAGAGCAGTATCAAAACGATTACTAGCCAGCAAACTTTCAACTGTCCCTGAAATCACTAACAGGCAGCAGCTCTCTCCCTACACTATCTCTTCAGCACACACAGGCAGAGTGAAAAAACGCTGCAGGGCTTCGGTTTTTATAGGGAAGGGGAGTGGTCCAGGGGAGAGCTTCCTGATTGGCTGCCATGTACCTGCTGGTCTGGGGTGAGAGGGCAAAAAAAAGCGCCAACAATGGCGAACCCAAAATGGCGAACGTCGCGCGACGTTCGCGAACTTCCGGCGAGCGCGAACACCCGATGTTCGCGCGAACAAGTTCGCCGGCGAACAGTTTGCGACATCTCTATTGCACACTAAAATGGTTCCTATTCAATATCCATCCCTAGAGATAAAACAATGCAGAAAGTTTTAGATCATACATATTTTATTGATTTTCTTCCAGCAAAATATAGTGGGGGAAAAACATCAGCAGAAAATGGGGCAGCAACTCAAACCCTTTCAGTTCCAGTCAAGTTTCTAACTTAATTTACAAGCATTGACAGATGTGAACGTTTGTGCTCTCTTTTTCTCTTTGGGAGAAACCTTTATTTTAAACAGAAAACTGATGTGACTACATTTTTGTGCAATTTCAATTCTGTAACAAGATATAGGGGGTAATATAATAAATGGTATAACTGTTCAACTGTTTACATTACACCATTTGTACCTAGAAATAATATATATATATTAAAATATAGAAATATATCAGAAACATATTTTATTAGGTTTGATCCTGGCCATTTTGCTGTCAGAACCAGCTTTCCTTCTGTAGCTCACAGAAGAGCCTAATTTCCAGTTTGAAAACCAGAAATCTATCCCTTTTTTGCCATCCCTGGCAGGTGGGTGCTGCTGTCTATTTTTTTGAACTGCTTAAAGGTAATGTATATTTTGGTGCATAAGTGACTTATTCTGTAACAAGTTTTATTTAACACTGATGCAAACTGGTAAAATACTCCATTGTTGGATAGAAAGGTCAATACATACTTTTGTAAGTTTAATTAAAGGGCACCTGTTGGCTAAATATATTATCCCCAACCAAGGTGCAGGCCAATAAAGCCCACCCCCTGCCAGTGCTTGTCCACCTGCACTGGAAGGGAGCTCCCGGTGCGAGCAGCCATGTTGGGGGACACACATGCGCATAATGAGTGAATGCCACAACTTGCTCATTATGTGCATACACGTGATGTCAGAAGCTCATTTGCATATGCCCTCTGACTGACATGGGCGCTTGTACCGGGAGCTCCCTCTGGTGCAAGTGTCCTAGCACTGGCAGCGGGCAATTTAAAAAAAAAAAAAACTACTGTTATCCCCAACTGGTGTATTAGCCCACACCTTTGGTTAAGGATAATATATTTTGGCATTATGTGCCCTTTAAGCTTTATTAGATTAATTAATGAACAATCTGTAATTGCAGAAAGTATTCATTCACATCATGCATGATTTTTTAACCAATGCAATTATTACAATTTATTGTACTCATTCCCAAATGACCAAGAATCTACATTGAGTGTAAATAAGTATCTCTACCGTTTTCTCTCTTCCTCTGTGTATTGTTTCCTCTCTGTTTTTCAAAACAAGGTACATTTATTGTTTCCAGCAGGTATGAAAATTGTTTTGCTTATTGTAGCAAATATCCCCAAAAAGATTCCTTTCTATGAGTATTCAGCTTTCTTTAAACATACCTGTAAGGGGCACTCACCCTGGTGGTCCAGTGGGCCGGCGGGGAAGCCTGCCACATGGTGTTGCCTCCTTGGTGTCCTGTGATAATCTGTTTTAGGGTTTTTTCTGTGCCCAATCACGCTGGCGTGATTGCGTCATTGTGCAAAGACAAATGTATTTAAAGGGACTCTGACGTTGTGAGCATTGCCCGTTATAAGTAGGGATGTAGCGAACCGCCGAGTATGTGTTCGCGAACGCCGTTCGCGAACACCGGCAAAAAATGCGAACAGTTCGCGAACTGTTCGCGAACTTCGAACATCCGAAAATCGTTCGATTCGAACGATCGTAGGATTTTTAATCGTTCGATCGAACGATTTTCGTTCGAATCAAACGAAAATCGTTCGATTTTAGCGATCGAATGGTCGAATGTTCGAACGATTTTGACGCGAACGCCTATTGGCGAACGTCGCGCGACGTTCGCGAACTTGCGACGGACGCGAACAGCCGATGTTCGCGCGAACAAGTTCGCCGCAGAACAGTTCGCTACATCCCTAGTTATAAGTTCATCTCTGTGAGTTCCTGGTGCTATTTCTGTACAATCCTGATTATCTGATTCCTGTTTTGAGCCCTGCCTGCCTGACTACTCTAACTTCTGTGATCCTGACCCTTGCCTGTTATCCGACTATTCTGAACTCTGTTATCTGACCCGGCCTGTTTGACTGTGCTCATGTCTGTTCCTTAAACTGTGATCTTCTGCCCAAAAGACTATGTTTAACGTTCGTGCTTTTTTATTATCCTTACAACATGAAGATTTTTGCATGATGACCCAACATGCTGCCAAATGCTGGGATCTGTGGATTAAAGGAAGACATTGGAGGGAATAAATAAGTGTTGTATGTTTTATTGGTGAGTATTGATAGCTTTTCCAGCTGCAATTTCTTGCATTAATCCATATCTACTGTAATTTTTTCAGAAAGGAGGCCAATAGTTTCTTGAAACAGTTATAGAATATGTTCCATGAATTTGAAACATGCTATTATATGGCATTGAGTTTTTACAAATGCTGCTTTCCATGATTTCATTAGTAACTCCATGCAAGAGGTTCATTCTTCCAAAATAAATATATATTGTGCACATTATCCCAGCACACTGGAACCTAATTTTGCACACATTGAAAGGAAAAAGTCTGCATTTAGTAAAAAAACATGAAGGGGGCAATGTATTAAACTGTGACTTTTTCTACTTTTTGAATGCAAAAATCCAAAAAGATCATGGAAAAAAAAAACACGACTAACGGGATTTATTTTGCATCAAAACTGTGAGAATACTGAATACTAAAATACTCCACTAAAACCTATCCAAATCACGTAGAAGTCAATGGCAGATGTCCCTTTCACAGCTGGAAGGTCTTTATTAGAGGTTTTTGTGCGGCAATATGACAAATATTGCGTTTTTCATGACTTTTCCCATTCATGCTTTTTTCAGTTTGAATCTTTTAATACATTTCATGACATTCGTGGTTTTAGAGAAAGTGAGTTCAGTTGTTGTTTCAAAAACCTCTAAAACCACTAAAATTAGATTAATAATAAATTGGCTTTTAACATGGTTTGGACAAAGTATGCATAAGCTAACACACCCCATCAAGGCAGTGTCACTGCATAAATTCAAAGTAAAAAAGAAAGTAATTTCCTTGGGAGAAAGACCTGCTTTTTCTTTATTTGGCATGACCTCTTTCAAAGGAACCGTTCCGCTTTTGAGCTTCTAAATGCCTTCTTAAAGAATAAGTAAAAAAAAAAAAAAGGTGAATGTAAAATTGATGAGCTATACTCAAAAATTAAACAATGTAAATTGCAAAAGTTCTAAGATATTAAGGGATACATGTACTGTTAATATGAATTAATTTTGTTACAACAGCGCCACCTGTCAGCTTCCGTCCATGAAGCACAACTTCCACAGTTGTAGAGAAAGAAGGCTGATCTGGTTAAAAAAAGAAAAGGTTTCTAATGTTTCTTCTAACTAAAAGAACAGCAGACCAGCCCACCAACCCACAATATACTTCTCCAATATATTTATCATTATGTTTCTAACATGCATAAAACTAAATTCCACCCCCTGCTACTTCAGGTAGATGATACAGTGAGTAGATTATGCAGGGCTTATTTTGACATCTTCACAGAAGCCTCAATCATCTGGGCTCTGGAGGCTCTTAAAAAGATTGACAGTGGTTTAATGATGGAGCAGACATGATATATATGTTTCCTTGGAAAAAGTATCCACAATTTAAATTATAAATTACAATGTAATATGGCTTGTTGGTCTCCTTAAATAGTCAACCAATACCATGTGCTTTCAATTTGCCCTCCCACCAAACACAAAGGGCCTTATTTACTAAAGAGTAAAAGTGAAGATTTGTCGAATTTTTACCAGTAATGAAAATGTCCAGTTTACTAATAGAAAAGTACAGCAATTAATTGGTGGATTTGGTTTGCATCAGTGAAAATTGAGTATGAATATTTGCCAAGAGAAAATTGACCATGTTCAAGCTGGTCAACCACCATTATAAAGTTGGAGCATTCACTTTTGCATCACATTATCCATGTCACCCCTCCATGCTAATATCCCATTGTAATTTCTTTGTGGGGTAAGGTTCTCTAGTGAATTTTCTCTGCTACAACTGTATGGGAAAAATCACTGGTGATTTAAAATTTAAATTAGGACTTGATTTGTTTTGAGGAAGAGAGAATTTCAATTTTGGTAAATAGGACCCAATAAAGGAAGAAGTAAAAACTGTTGCCATATGTGATGCTGCACAAAAATAAGTAGAGTTATGGACCCCATTGGTTTTTAGTTATATCATTGCATCTATACAAGTTAAATTATTATTTGTAATAGGCTCAATGGCTTTGTTTAGACAGTAGGGCCTTTACAGGTAATATAATGAGTAATTTTGTCACTGAGGTACCGATCATATTATAGAACTTGTCCCCTATAGCATGAGACACATGGGATACAGTCCTCCGACTAACATGGATAAAGGAGGTAATAATGGTGGCCCAAATTGGGTTTAGGATTACTCTTGGCTAAGTTATTATCCCACCCCCAACTTTAAATATCGCACATTAGAGTATGATGTAAATATGGCAACCCACTAGTAAGGAGATAAAAATATCTTACTTAACATTTTAGTTAAGATGCATGTTTTAAAAAAATAAATGTATCTTTTTACAACTAGACTTTACATGCCATAATCAACACCAAGGCTGTAAACAGCACTACTGAACTTGCTGTACTTCTGCAACAATTACAGGCATATCTATATTTTTACATTGTCTCCAGAGAATGATGTGCAACCAGAACAGCTGGTATATATTTTTATCCTAAACAAGAAAAGAGAAAATATCTTAGAATTGCCATTCTGGGAAATAAGGGATACAGCAGAATTGAAACCAAGCCGAACAATTTCAAAAATACTGCATAAGAACCATTTAAATTTGCAGAAATTAACCCAATTGCACTGACTTTTATGGGGGGAGGGGCAATGTGCACATTTTTTGTCTACAGTGCAACTTGCTCCCTTTATTTGTGCTTCTGTAGTTGTGTCTTACAGAACATAATATTTACTTGAGCATTATTCCTACAGTGCATCGATAGCCTTGTTTACAACACCTACTTAAAGCAGAGATTGCTTCCATGCCCTCCTGAGCTCTGCACTCTGCATTGGTGCACCAATAATGGAATACGTTCCAAATCTGCTTCTTTCACTTAAAACTACTCGCCTTGTAATATGCATGCAGAAAATATATATAACTGATTTCAGATTGAAGCTGGCCATTCACATTAAGATCTACTCATTTGGCGAGGTCCCGTGATTGGATTATAACACAGGCATTTGCAGGCCCATTGGGAGAGGACTACACCAACACACCAATGCAGACCTACAAGGTTTTCTAAGCTGCCGGATCAGATATCTGTATGAGAGGCTATTTAGAAGAACCCATACATGGGCAGAAGAACTAATGATTCTGCTACTGACTGAGTCTGAAAGGGCCTGAATTGGCATCTTAAATCTGCCATTGTATGGCCAGCTTCACAGTGCATCTGCCTTTGTATGGCCAGCTTCACAGTGCAGGTATCACTCGTTTTCTTTTTATAAAACCTGACAGTATATGTTCACAGCAACAACTCGCCAAACTAACTATTCAGTCATGTGATTTTTTTTTAAGAAACCTGTGAAATAGTGATGTGCTGGCCACCACGTTGCACCCATGTACAACTCTTTTTTTATATTTTATATAAACGCACGCCCAAGCACATGTGTATAAAAAAATACTAATGGGGACTGAAGTGTAACAGCTGGGGTGCAGATGAGCTGCCGGCAAATGTGGCTATTGATTGGCCCAACCAGCCTAACCCACGGGTCCCGGGTTTCTGACTGACCCGTGCATCATTACCATATAAAGAAAAATGTGATCCAGTTTTATTTGCAGAAGCAAAAACAAAACCATATGGAGCCAGATTTACACTGATCAGATGGAATTCTCATTAGAGAATTACTTCACCAAAGCTCCTAGCATGCTTTAACAGGGCTGGATTTACATAGTAGGCACCCCTAGGCCCGCTGTTGTTCGTTGCCCCCCGTCCACTCCCTTTTATTTGCTCAAAGGTCCAGATTGGCGCACAGGAAATTTTAAAACCTATCGTATCTCCTGCGCATCCCCAGTGTTTCTGAACCAATGTGTCCGCCCTAGGCCTGGGCCATGGTGGCCTCTCCACAAATCCAGGCCTGTGCTGAAACCACAAAATCAAAGGCAGCACTCACTGAGGCTCATTTATAAACATTGCGCAGGGCAGAATGGTTTGCACAGTGAATATATTTGCCCTGCACATATTTTGCATTTGTGAAAAATTGTATGCAATACAAATTCACAAAAAATGGAAAGACAGCACAGCAGTGCAATATTTTAGCATTCAGGAAAAAAACATGGGCGATACAATTTGTGAATAAATATGCGCTGCACGAACTTTAAAAATAACCCCAACTGAAACAATTAAGATTTTAATCTATTACTTATTTATCTTAAGGTTTTTTTTGATCTGCAGCTCACATATTTAGAATGAAGGGGGAGATGTAATCAAATTGGCAAAGTTAATATATATTCGCAGAAATAAGATAAATAAATAAGATAAAATGTGCATTTCACAATGTAATATTCTTTGTTAGCCTTTTATTGCATTGCATATTTTATTTGCTTATTAAGACTAGCTTGAAGGTGGTATACTCTTTTGGCCCAAAAATATCTTTTTCCGTAACAAGTTTTATTACACAGCAAAGTATCACAAACAATAAAATTTGCAATCTTTCATCCTTTGAGTGGTCGCTAAAGAGTTTCTGGGTTCAGAGGCATACTTTTTCGCATTGCAACTATTTTTTACCATTATTGACTTATATTACATTCCTCATAAGACTCCTATCTGGTTGCCAAGTTTTTATTACCCTAGAAACAGTTGACTGGTTTAAGAATGGACAATGAAAGACTAGCAACAGAGGAATTTCTGCCATGAGGCAAAAAGCTGCTCCTGGTGACTTTAAGAGCTGAATTTACATCACTAAAGCTGCCTCAGATGGCTTTAATGTCAGGATCGCTCCTGACTAGCAATAAAAAATAAATAAAAAAAATAATATTTGAATCTCATAGATAGCATTTTCAGTTCAAGGCAGAAAATAAGCACAACAGCAAGTGTAATAATTTGAAAACCATAGACAATAAAACAAGGCCCTATTGAAAAATTGCTGAAAACAGATCCATCAATAACCTACTAAAAGTATCTTCAGGTGTAATTCCCATTTAAGTGAATTATGTTCGGCTCTCTGTTGATATATTTTACTGCAAAAGACAGTAACGATCATAACATTGTTGTTTTCATAGTTACTGCTATTGCTATATTCTTTCAGAAGGCCTACTTAACAGTCATGAAATGGAACTGATACTTCAGAGGTATCGCCCCATAACCTTTTTATTCATGTGAAAGCACAGAGCTACTTGGATATATGGAAACAAATCTACTCTTATCCTCATGCACCTTATCAAGGGACCAAAACAATGAGGGAGTTCTTATTTCAGTTCCACCATTGAAACTAACCGACATAAGCATCAGCATTCTTCATTTCACTTTAACCAATTTTAAACATACTCCCTTGAGGAAGCTAACATTTTCTACTGGCAATTCTGAGTTAGTGAATTCTATTTATCTTCTTTTATCCATTTTTCTTAGCATTCAATTGATCAAGTGATTAACACAAGGTAGACCAGCTTACTGCTTATTAGAATGGATTTTTATTTTATGCCTTGTAAACTTTTTCCCCATTTTAGATAATTAGAATAATGTATTTGGATACTTTCCTACCAAGGTTGAAAAGTGCACAAGGGTTTTAATGCTTTCAAGTAGTTTAATGTTTTAAGGACTGTTAAGAGAAAGTTATACCTATGCAACACACCTTCCTGCTCACTTTAGTTATGCAAATCCAGCTCAATGTTAAACTTCCATTAGGAAAAATAAAGGGGTTGATTAATACATTTCTAGACATTTTACCAAGTGGTGATTATTACTGATTAATTGTTAATTAACAATAATTGTTAAAATCCTCCTCACATGCGATTTTCAGTGGAGAGGAAATAAATCAGATAGCGTTTGCAAAATAGATCAAATAATACATTTCTTGTTGTTCTATTCAATTTTTTTTATTTTTAAATGTATTTGTCTTATGTTTAATTCTGACTGTTAATTCAATATGATTTTTGTTCAACTTTTTAGATTTAGATCCAGTATGTAAATAATTTAACTTTTTTCAGATGTAAAGTGGAATTAGAGATAATATTAAATGACATTAATTGCCAAAAGGGCTAGGCCAGGATTATCAAACACTTCAGGCATTGCGGATATATATAGGAAAGCGAGTTCCATTAACATTCAGAGCAGTTAGTGGGTTATTTATCATAAATCCAAAAAATCCTCACTATTTTCTGAAAACGAAAAATCCACACTGACTTTCCGCACCATTTTCCCAATACATTTTAACAAATTTTTATATTTTTTCGGATTTTGCACTAGACAACTTCAATTTATTCATAAAATCGCTCCCAAAGCTACGATTATTTTCCGAAACCCAGCTCAATTCAGAAAATCTTCCAATTGTTATTGGGACATCTGCCATTGACTTTTACATGTTTTCGAGAGGACTGAGCTGGAGTACTTTTAACACCATCAAACTTAAAATAATTAAATTAATAAATTTAAAAAAATTAAAAACGCCTAAGTGACTATTTTCTTCAAGGCAGGTGAGACATGTTATTTCTCTTATAGACACAGCTTAACAGTATCCAATAATTTTCACCACAAATCCAAAGCCTTCTCTGCCTGACCTGTTTTACACGGCAACCTTTGCCATTTTGCAGCATTAGGCAATTCTTAATAGAGTCTACAAGCTCTCATTAACAGCTCCTACCCAACATAAATCCCTTTCTTTTAAAGTCACCTAGAGGACCAAGGTTGGCTAATTACACTGAACTTCTCAAACCTTAATTACCACCTTTCTAACATGAGTTAAAAGATATTGCCAACAGCAACAGACCGTGTAAAGCATTTCTGCTTTTGAATTTGCAGAAGATATAAACCTATTCAAAGAAGGGATACAACATATTTGGACAGATACAGATAAAGAATAACAAGACAACAATATGCACTTATTTTTTTTGGGGATTTAATTAAAATTGTGAAAAAAATTACATATATATAAAGATGATTGTTGAACATATTGTTTTAATGGCAGATTCCATTAATTGCTTCATTGGCTTGTGTATTTTTGGACAAGCATATTATCCAGGGCTACACTATATATATATATATATATATATATATATATATATATATATATATATATATATATATATATATATATATATATATATATATATATATATATATATATATATATATATATATATATATATGCGTGTGTGTGTGTCAACCCAGATGATGCTACCACTAACATAGTTTAAACTGGGTGCATGAGCACTGGGAATAAAATAATACAAAGAATTTGCAAGATTTTGTTTCAAAATATTAAAAGAAATCTTCATTTGTAGGGTCAGGAGGAAAAGGATGTTAGAACCAGTGTCTCCAAACAAAATAAATACCCCACATTAAAACTGTGCCATCAATCTGTTTCCTGGCAACCAAGAGTAAACAATCAGTGTTTTCACATTTGAGAAGCAAAATAAGCAGAAATTCTATTCCAAGTGCTCAGAAACCCAGGTTAAAACTATATTAATGGTGTACCATCTGGATTGTATTATTGGGGACTTTGTTGCTATTTTGCTTTATTTTTGTGTTAATTTAGGTGCCAATTTTTGTCTCAATTTGAACATCAGTTGGGGATGTGAAGGCAGTGTAGGTTGTATACACTGCCATTTTTTTTACTCGCAGAGGTTGGCCAGATTTTAGTGGTTATAGAGGTTTTTGAAACCACCACTAAACTCTAAAACCATGATCGTCATTGAATTAATTGCAAGATCAGAATATAAAAAGTATGAATGAAAAAAAAAAACACTGAGCAATGTGGTAAAGATACAAAAAGCTCAAAACATTCAGACAGTAAAATTTTTGATTTTTCGGGTAATTCCTAGTGAATAAAAAATCGGAAGACCTCTAAAAGTCCAAATTGATTTAAAGCTGTCCAATAGGATCAGAACACCTCCTATTTACAACTTGTACTTGGTGAAGTTTTGCCTTAGAAGTTATTGTGGGTTTTCCCCTTCAAGCTGTTAAATACAGGAAAAACACACATTGTTAGTAATGGAAGATCACTCCACGCAATATATAAATATAAACAATAAATAACCCCAATAGGCTGGTTTTGCTTCCAATAAGGATTAATTGTTTCTTAGTTGGGATCAAGTATGAGGTCCTGTTTTATTATTACAAAAAAAAAACAAAATCATTTTAAAAAATTATGATTATTTGATTATAAAGGCATCTATGGGACCCAGACCTTTCCCTAATTCAAAATCTTTCTGGATAACGGGTTTCTGGATAATGAATTCCATACCTGTATATATACAGTATATATTCAGCATATATAATATAAATGCACATTATTGTGTAAATTTATAACAAACGTGTTCAATGTTTTTTTTAGATGGCGTATGCTTGGAGTCATAAAAGCGAAGAAACAGAGACCAAAATAATGAAAATCTAAACTGTAAAAACTATAAAAGATGGTATCACACTGTAAATATTCTTAGCTTTCCAATTTTCTACAAAGCTCAGAAAAATAGCAACACTGTTTCCTTCTGTCTCCTATTTAAGCAAACAATTCTTTATTTCCAGTGATTTGTTTTTCTCTGTAATAATAAGGCAGTACCTTATACATGGTATTGACTTAGCTAGTATAACTCTGTGCTGATGGCAAAAAAAACCTATTGGTTTTATATTAAATGCCTTTGGGCATGGTGCTCCATGTTACAGAATGATCCATTGTTGAGAATTACAGAATAATAGATTCCTGCAAGACTGGCAAAGTCAATGCCTCTGTACCTCAACATGGGCTTAGAGACCACATCAGCATCACACTTGGGGCAACAGAGGTATACCTCCTATGAGAGTATTGTTTGCCGTGACCTGCGTGATTCACTAGTTTCCTGATTTCTGGTGGTCTGTTCTTGATTACTTCTGATTGCTGCCTGCCCTTCCTGTGCTTTAATTTCAATTCTTCCTAACCGCTTTGTTATCACACTAAGAAACTTTGCCTGCCTGACCTGTTCCCCAGTACTTGCTTCCTCCAGACAGTCTTGAGGTTGTTTCTCTTTGGTATCTGATCTTATTTATGGTATTGATAAAGTTGAGCATTAGTAGTGTTCCTTGCATCACTGCTATAAAATGTTTTAAAGTGCCTAAATAACTCCTCTTGGACTTACCTTACAATCATCTGAGAGATGCTTGAACCAGTGACTGTCAGATTGTTTATATTTTTCAGTAATGTAAAAGACATTTTTTTTTAGATTTTCTCCTTGCTTAAATGTACCCCCTCACTTTCTGGGTCCTAGTTCATTGACAGAGACCTCACTCAAAGTCCCTCCCTTTTCCACACAGATGATAACTCTTCAATCACTACAACAAAACTTTAGTGAACAAAGATCTTGTTATTCACCTCATTTGCTTTGCTTCATAGAGCATTCTGGGAGAGAGTTTTCCCTGCTACTGTGCAAAATGTCGATAAACACCTTTCTTTACATAAGCATTATAAATAAAGTGAATAAAATACTATGCACTCTGCCTATACTTTTAATTAAAAGTCTATTAAATCATCCTTTCCATAATATTTTTCTGTTCAATGGAACTGTAGGAGTACTTACCGTTCGGGGTCCCTTGGCATGATTCCAGGCCCGGATTTGTGGAAAGGCCACCAGGGCTCAGGCCTAGGGAGGCAGGATTTTAGGTGGTGGCATGCTGCCCAACCACACCCACATTGGTTCAAAATCACTGGAGATGCGCTGGTGATACAATCATTTTTTACAAATTTCCTGTGCGCCAATCACTATTGCTCTGGTCCCGATGATGAAAATTTGCATGAATAAAGGAGAAGGACAGGGGCGACGAATGGCAGTGGGCCTAGGGGTGCCCGCTATGTAAATCCGGCTCTGCATGCCTCCGTTTCTGATGTCACGGTCGTCGGAACGTGGGAGTGCACGTGGAAGTGATCATGCCCATATTGACGCTGGCGCACGTCCATCTATGCACATGCAAGTTATGGCACGGAACGCCACAATGCAGGCATTTTAGTGCTGGAGAAATGGCACCAAAACTATTTAAACTAACTTGTGAGTTCAATCTGTGCCTGAAGCCTAGCCTTATTCTACTACTGCTGATTTGCTGTCTATGAGCTTTAACAACTCTTGAATCATCCTGCCTGTCCTGACCCTGCCTGTCTTCCGTTTCTGCTGGTGCTGGTTTCTGGTTTCTGCCTGCCCTTGAATCCGGACTTGATTGACTACGCCTCTCGCTACTCCCTGGTGCCTCACTTCGGTGGAGCCTCACTGGCTTCTCTCCTCTCACGTTTCCCCCTGTGTCTTCCTCGGGTGGGTTCTGTGTAGTGTGAGCCACTTGTGGGTCCTTTTTCGTCCAGAGAAGATCCATCGCCTAACACTCCGGTAAGCCTGACCCATCTCCTCTGGAAATCAGAACAGTTTATTTAAATGGATGTAATGAGTTCTGCATAAACATACAATCCCCTTCCCCCAGCTGCAGCCTTTTTTAGGATCTGAATAGGCAACAACTCATTATTTAGAGGACTTCTTAGTGGACTGAGTAATTAAACTTAAAGGAAGACAATGCTTTTAGCACAAAGCCTGACATGTATAAGCGGTAACACGTGTTGCAAAAAGTGTATTTGAAAGAAGATAACTGAATTCAAAGTGTTTGATATAGCATGAATAATGACTGATCTAAGTTAACACTTAGCAGAGAAAGTGATTTTTTAACTAAAGTAGTATATGCCTTTGCATTTAACACTGCAAGATCATTTTAATTATCTAAGAAAAGTTTTACATCATTTTGTTGAAACAATAATACTTTGTTATGACAGACTCAGTCATAAACCCAGTATTATACTGTAGATCATACATTACAACTAAGGGAAGGTAATGATTTATACCTATAATTACTGTCGCTTATCTTATAAATCAAATTTAATAAAATAATCTAAAACTTATAATTGGCTATCCAGATTCTAAATCACACTCCTTTTAAGTGGGAGCAATTATACTTTTCTTTCAAGACAATGTAAGTAATTATATGTCTGCTTTTGTCTTTGCAGGTTATGTTCACGAGCTCTGATGACAAACATGGTTTAAGTACAGTATAATAAAAAAGTAAATAAAACATTTTGTATTGCTACACCAATTTTTTATGTGTAAAAATATGTAGCCACTGTCAAATATTTTTTATAACTGTCAGCAATTGAATTAAGTTCCCTACACTTATTTGACCAATAACACGGTAATCAAAATTAATTTATGCTGTTAACAATGTTTGTTAAATATAATTTTTGGTTCTTTTATAATACAAAAGAAAGAAATAACAACAAAAAAAATACATCCACAATGCATAGTGATGTCACTTGTCATGTTATGCAACAAATAATGTACCCCTAGCTAGTTACTTACATCATCACTATAACTGAATATAATTGGTTCCATTGTGATATAAGCATTGGACCTGACATTGTCTTGTGGACTCTACAAAGAACCCTCTGAACATTACTATAAACATACAAAATTCTCTTTTTTTCAAAAATTATTTTCATATATTCTTATTTTATAATTGCTGTTCTCTGCTAATATTATATTCAGAAGTGATCAACATGTTCATGAATAAGCCACACATACCTAAATTAAAAGTAGTGATGGGCGAATACATTCGCCTGGCACTAATTTGTGGCGAATTCCCGTGTTTCACCACCGGCGAATAAATTAGCGAATCTCATGCGAAAATTCACCCGTAAAAATTCGCCAGGGTCAATTTCTGATTTTTTCGTGAAAACGCTCAAATTACTCGATTTTTTCGTGAAAACATTCGGATTGCTCTATGTTTTCATGAAAACTTTCGAATTTCAAAATTTTTTCGCAAAAACTTTAAAATTTCATGATTTTTTCGTGAACTTTCTGATTTCACGTTTTTTTTTTGCAAAGTTTTTGCTGATTCGTGAATTTTGTGAGAGATTCGCCCATCACTAATTATAAGCCATTATACCATGCTACTTAAATGGACTGTTCAGCGCAAAAATAAAAACTGGGTAAACAGATAGGCTGTGCAAAATAAAAAATGTCTAACATAATAGCCAGAAAACTACTTACTGCTTTGCAGCTCTCTTGGTTTCTACTGATTGGTTACCAGGCAGTAATCAATTTAGTGACTTGGGGGGGGCACATGGATCATAACTGTTTTTTTTTTTAATCTGAGCTGAATGCTAAGGAACAATTGAAAACTCACTGAGCAGTTATGTCCCATGTGGTCCCCCTTCAAGTCACTGACTAGCTCAGAGTTAGAGAGCTGAAAAGCAGGAAGTAGTGTTCTGGCTTTTATGTTAGACATCCAGTCACTCCAGCCTTTATACATAAATTTTTGCCTTACTAACTATATTAGAAACATTTTTTTATTTTGCACAGCCTAGCTATTACACTCAGTTTTTAATTTAATACTGAACTGTTCTTTTAAGGCTAGTAGACCAAATCCTAATGGCTTGTACAAAACTGGCTAGTAATATACATATAAAACATAAAAGCCATGAATATCCTGTAAATTATATTCTTATAAATGGCATGTCATCAGTTATAAACTGAGCTTAGTGATGGCAGTTTTGTCACATGACTCACTAAAACTTGTTTATTATAATAAATAAAGTACCCCTTGTTGGAAAATATGAGGATATTATGAGTAAACTTTGAGTTCCATGACCTGTATAAAAACACTCGCCCTTCGGGCTTGGAACTCCTCTGTGACTTATAATATCCCTATATTTTACAATAAGTGGTACTTTATTAACTACAATATATTTTACAACAGGGGTAAATTTCTTATGCTGCATATAATTTGCCATATAGTGGTTTACATGCAATAAATTCCTATAACCATGTTCAAAGAAAGAATGTCCATTTCAGTAGTGCTGAATTTATTGTACCAATAACAAATATTGCAATTTTAACATTGTCATGGTATGCCTTTTAAAAATGTGATTCCTTGAGTTTTTGTGGAGATCTCAGGCTTCTTTGATATCAACACTAAAGATGAACTACAACTCCATCTTGGAGACTCGGGGCCTACTTTGTGTATAGATATATGAAAAATGCCATAACACCAAATAAACACTATTTTTCTGTAGGTCCTGAGTATCTCTCTCTCTCTCTCTCTCTCTCTCTCTCTCTCTCTCTCTCTCTCTCTCTCTCTCTCTCTCAAAACTATAAAAAAAAATCTTATACATTTTATTTTACACTTCACTATAACATTTGATTGTGGCATACTGATTCAATCATGGTAATAGATAGCAGCTATGAAGGTATGGAGAATTAAAGATGAGTAAAATTATGCTTGAATTCAATTTTACCACAATCAAGAAGATGGCACATCTCAGATATGGTACCTATCACATGTTCTGCATACAAAATACAGGCAAGAAAAGTGGATCCCTTAGCCTAAAAGGAAATTCCTAACCTTCCATGTTTAAATAGATATTTGGAAATATATGAATAATCCAGCATGGGCCTGTTTGGCCACAGATCATGTCACTGTAGTTTGGTTTTGTTAACTTACCTGTCATTAATGTCATTGAATAAGAAAATACTAAAGAAAATGTCCACTTCTAAACTAAATGGATTGCATTTTGCAGCGAGACTGCTGTAGTAAAGCCTGACTACATCCCTGATCAAATAAACATGCACAAGAATCATTCATAAACAATGACCTGATGAAAGACAAAAAAAATAAAATTCATTACTAACTACACACCAAAGATTGTTTTATTAAAAAAAATGTGTTTGAACTAATATAAAATATCCATACAACATAAAAATCAGACATTATATTTCAAAGGTTTCATGTGGTGGTCAGTCAGTAAGCAGAACCCTCTCAGAGAGATTTCAGTACTGATCTAAGCACTAGCAGGCTGAGCACAGTAGCAATTTTATCACACAGGAAAACACATTGAGCATTTAAGTGCTGGGCTGGCACACATTTATGTTTTCTTCTTTGTGCAGTCAGCAATATCAGGCTCATTTATAACCTCGGCTCTCAATAAGGTTTGTTGCCGTACGCAGGGAGCATTTTACACAGCTGTGCTTAGATTAAATTAATTCAAATTTAAAATAGCCCTTTGTAAAATGGTACAGGCAAAACAATAATGATGATGCTGATTAAACGCATGGGGTGTAGCAACAGAGTCAAATAATTTATAGCTATTAATGCATATGTTAAAAAGAAGAGCCAGCTCATTGAGTAAATGATTTGGCTTAGAATTAAATAGGCTTAATTCATTGCTTGGCCCACTGCTCTTTTGCCACGTCTATCTAACCTTACATAGTTAGTTACATAGTTACATAAATGATGACTCTTTTCCTCCACTTTATACATGCAAGTGCTAATGGAACTGTAGCCCATCCACATGTTATGACCTTAACTAGTAGGGCTTCTGTAGCTGTTTCACTAACTCCCACATAATATAATACTAGCTATCTTCTAAAAGGCATTAATACTATACAGGCATATAATCTATTGTCCAGAATGCTTAGGATTTTGGTTTTTCGGATATGGGAGCTTTCTGCAATTTAGACCTCTATACCCGAAGTCCACTAAAAATGTTTAAACGTTAAATAGTCTAAATGTTATTATTATTATAGCTTTATGCAGTCTAGTTACCATCAAGTACAAGCTACTGTTTTATCACTACAGAAAAAAAGGAAATCTTTTTATATATTAGAATTATTTGCTTAGAATGTACTCTGGATAATGGATTTCTGGATAAGGGATTCAGACCTGTACTTGTAGGACTAAGAGCCTTAAGGGAAGACATTCATTTAACAGCGGTGTTACTGACTCTGCTGGCAATTTCAGTCTTATGAAGGATTCCATATCTTGACACAAGCTTCACATTTACCAACTACTCTACTTGTATATACATGAACAGTATAGGAAATGACAAAGATAGTTTTAAATAAGGCATGCAACTTCCCCTGGGTGAGGGCAGAATATATATTTGATATATGGACTGCTACAAAATCACACCCCTATAATTGACTACATTCAAAGTCAAATACAAACTTCCCTCATCTGGTCACCATAGACTAGTACCTCACAAGCCTCATTAAAATATACTTATGACCTTATGCAACCATAGAAAACAGTGGTGAAATGATGTGGTGCCAGACCCCCCCCCCCCCCCCGTGCAACATGCTGCCCCCACAAGCCTTCCCACTGGAGATAGTATCTGCAGCGGGCACTCAACTTTTAGGGGCTAGAGAGCAGCTATAGATCAAGCAGACCTCATGGTCCAGGCCCCCTGTTCCTTGGGCACAGACTTAATTATAACTTAATGCTGACTTAATGCCAAGTTAAAATAGATACTCATCTCAATTTAAATTTTGTAAATAATCAGTAAAGGAGGAGGAATTTGAATACTGTTTCTTTATAGTATTCAGACTATTTATAAAATTAACAATACAAAATATGTGTGCTGCATTTCTAGTGCAAGCATTTTTATCATTTAAGCCTTTGCATAATAAATGTCATCAATATGTTGCTAACATACCTGTATTAGTATGCTGCATAAATAAATTCTAGAGTCTAATGAATTGTTTACCAACAAAGTAAATGAAAATAACACTAAGGGCCTATTTATTTAGCCTAGATTTTTTCTGTTTACCGTTTTATGAATATACTTCTAAATATCCCATAGGAACAAATAGACAGTGGGTGATTTATTCTGCAATGCACTTTAATCTCACATTTTGATAAATCTGTGCCTAGAAGGCTTATTTTTCAACAATCTAATTTTAGTGGTTTTAGAGGTTTTTGAAGCCACGACTAAACTCACATTCTCTTAAACCACGAATGTTAAGGAATTTATTAAAAGTTACGAAGGCAAAATGTATGAAGAAAAACACTGAACAAAGAAAAAAACCTCTAAAAGTTCAAGTTTTCTGGACAATTCCTAGCGAGAAAAAAAATCAGAAGCTGTCCAAGAAGATCAGCACAGCTTTCAGTGATTTCTATGGTACATCAACAACTTTTACTTGGCAGTTTTTTAAATTTTTGCATTAGAGGTTTTCATGGTTTTTACAATTAAAAAATGTTAACGCTTTTTAGAAATATAGAAAAAATATATATATATAGAAAGTACATTTTCAACATTCGTGGAAAAAATTGCCCCCAGGAGTTGTAAATTAGAAATGGTTATCCTGCTCTTAAAATTAGCAGCACTGGCTATTTGCTGTCTCTGGAAATGTACCGCGAGAACCAACATTCCTACATTGCCACATTATAAGTGACCTTGCATATCTTCAAGCCACATGGACCATTGATGCAAGACAAAATATATGTGAACAGGACTGTTATGGGGATATCTGGAAATGTACTACAGATGAAGCCACTTGGATTTGTGAGATAAATGCGTCATGACTCATGGTTAATTGAAGAAACTGCGTTATCTAAAGTCATCTTAACTCATTTAATGCATTTAACCTTTCCATTAGCATACCAAAGAACCATTGTGAACAATGGTGAATGCTTTAATTAGATGGGATGTTGTGACGCAGTTTTCTGTGTTAAATGAGATAAATGGGATATCTGTGTTTAGTTATTCTGTGTCAAACAGACAAACCAAAGTGGCTGCATCTGTATATACTATTCCACTTTTTTTTCATGAAAGGGTTATAAAAGTAGAAGATGTCACTGTTAATAAAACTCCTCTGAATTAAATTATATAGCAAATTTCAGTAAGTCGCCTGCAAAATAGGAAAAAAGTAAATGGCCTAATAAGCAAAGGATTCCTATTATAGTGTACTGCAGTTCATATTAACACAGTATAATCTTTGCAACATACAGATGCAGCCACTTTGGTTTGTCTGTTTGACACAGAATAACTAAACACAGATATCCCATTTATCTCATTTAACACAGAAAACTGCGTCACAACATCCCATCTAATTAAAGCATTCACCATTGTTCACAATGGTGCTTTGGTATGCTAATGGAAAGGTTAAATGCATTAAATGAGTTAAGATGACTTTAGATAACGCAGTTTCTTCAATTAACCCTGAGTCATGACGCATTTATCTCACAAATCCAAGTGGCTTCATCTGTAGGTGAATTTCATTAGCAAACCTGGTTCCTCTGCAGGATAATGAGCCCTCTCCTTGTTAATGAACACCATCTGAGGTTGTGTAAGAATATTATTTGCCTTACTGGCTAATCTGCAGGAATTCCTTTCTTAATAGGAAAATATTAAAACAAAGTAAATATGCTATAAAATATAAATTTCTGGATGCCAGTTGAGGAATTTTTACTGTGAGCAAATATAGGGCTAGCTTGGTATAGCCACAGTATTTGCCTTGTATGAAATATTATAACCAAGTATAGATGGGGCTGATACTGGACAGAGATGGGGCCCTGAAAAGTTGAAAAGCAATACATAGAAATACTACTACATTGTAATGCTATAATTGTGTTTTCAAAAACAAAGTATGCTTTATAATTGCTTACTACTATCAGTTTCCTATTGGGACGTATTGGCATGATTCCTGTAGAGCCAAAATGAGAAGTTTTACTGAGCAGAAATATTTTATGATAAATAGGGAATTTGTGCAAGGTTAACATATTTTGTGGCTATATAATTGCCTCCAACGTATATCCACAGTGTCACTAGGTAGAAATAACTGGTTGGAACTGATGAGCTAATTGCAAACTCACTCAAACTTGCCTTAGTGCAGTAGCATAGCAATCAATAAGAAATTTGCTTCAATTAGTCTACAGACAGGGACATCTACCTTATTGACTGTTTGCAATGGGTTATTGTACTGTATGGTAACCCACTATTAATTTATGTGCCCCATTAGCTCTTGAAAAATGGAGCAAAGTCATTTGAGCATGGTGCAGTGATCTAAGGATTGAAAATTGTATTCTGTATACAATAAAATAAATTGGCCCATAGATTAGTAGACGAATGCTAGAGAGACTTTTAGTCCAAGATGTGTTTTTGTTTGCATACATTGATTCTACTCAAAACTACTCAATATAGGTATGAGATCAATTATCAGGAAACTCGCTATCCAGAAAGCTCTGAATAACGGAAAGACCATCTCCATCATAATCAAATAATCCAATCTTTTTCAAATTATTTTCTTTTTCTATGTGATAATAAAACAGTACCTTGTGTTTGATCGAAACTAAGATATAATTAGTTCTTACTGAAAGCAAGACCAGCTTCTTGTTTTTTTTTTTTTTAATGGTTAGTAGACATGGAGGCCTATTTATTTCAGGTTGAATTTTAGTGGTTTTAGAGATTTTTGAACTAATCTCACTTTCTCTAAAACCCTGATTGTCATGAACTTAAGTGAAAAATCCAAATTTAAAAAGTATGAATGAAAAAAACAAGTGCCACAATGTGCTAAAAAATATGATTACCTCTAAAACATCTAAAAATTCAATTTATCATATAATTCCTAGCGGAACAAAAAATCTGAAAAACTCCAAAAGTCTCAACCGATTAAAAACAGTTCAATAAGATCAGCGCAGCTCCCATTGACTTCGAAAACCTTCACTTGTCAAATGTTTTGTATTACAGGTTTCTATGGTTTTTACACTCAATAAATCTCAAATTTTAAGAGCTCTTAAGAAATATTATTAGTAAATCTGGCCCTTAAGGCATGAAGATTCAAATCTCAGGTCTAGCACATTCTGCATAATAGGTCCCTTAAATGTGTATCTATTTCAATGGCGTTGAAAATATATTATAGTCCACATGATAGTATCAGTAGACAGCTGATGTGTCTTAATCCTATGGTACTTTGGTTGCCGTGTTGCTTAATATATGAAACATTTGTGAATTTATTTTTTGCTTGCCTGCAATTTAGCTACACGCCAAGACAAAAAAGAAAAAAAAAATGACTTTAAAATGCTTATCATAGTCTCATTTTGGTAGAATGTACCAGTCTGGGAACCACTGTTCCTCCTGGTTGAGTCACAGGAGGCAGTTCAGAATTGTAACTAATAATAATGACTATTCTATGCCTTTGCCTTCTGTGGGTCACACCTGCATGGTATCAGTTCCAGTTGCTGTCTCAGTTCCATCTAATGCCTCCTCTGTGTGGTCAACAACCATTAAACTATCAACGCGTCTATTCCTACCCTATCCCAATATTGTTACTGCTAATCTTCTGGTTTGGCCCCTGGTCAGTCTGCACATCTTTATGAAGGTTTGGTGCGGCACTAGGCACTGAACCTGAACCCATCTATCAGCATTTGGTGCATTTGGTGTTTTCTGGATTTAGCATCAAGTGTCCTCTATTAGGACTAGGGAAATTGTTTTCTGTATTTACAATGTAGGTACCCGTAGGCCGCCCAAATCATGGGTGCCTAAATGGTATATACTTCACCATCTGACTTGGTTTGTATTACACTTGCACTGACCTATTGTCCGCCTATGAACATTTTTTCAACTTAATGTGAGTCCCTTATTAAAGCCTTCATTGCACTGCACACTCCTTATGTCCAGTTTTTCTGTCAAGCACTAAACATGCTTTCATCGGGTTACCTAACAATACTACACCTGTGATTAATCCTAATGGCAATCCTGACACATTTGTTGTATGTATTTAAATGAATCACTGCATCATTTGGTGCTATGTTACAATTTCACCTAGTGTGGGATATTATAAGATTATCCATGACTGGCTTCTTCAGGATTCTGCCATAATTTTATGGTTTACTTTTTATTTCTAGATTACACTGTTTACACTGCATATAATCCACTCTACCATTCAACATTGTATTTTTGAACCAACAAATGTATTTTTTTTAGCTATAATATTGGTGTGGATCTAATCATTTCAGATTCTGAGCTTTGGGAAGCACTTCAGGATGGAACTGCTTTTTGACTATTATTTCTCCCCTTCTTGTTGTATCTAACCATGACCCAAGTCATGCTCCCTAGCCTTACTTAGTGGTAGACATGAGAATTGCATCCACACAGCAAATAGCAGTTCCTCAGCTGCTGGAAACAGAAGGGACAGGGTGATATCCATCCAACTTACAGTGTAGCAGTTAAAAGTGACTGAAGTTTGTCAGAGAATATCAGTTTATCAGTTTGGGGGCACCTTGGAAATGAACATCGTGTCTGACCCCATGCCATATTTCAAGATCAAATAATAAAAAATCTTTTTGCTCTTTTAAAAGTGGTAGATTGTTAATTTTCTTTATTAGGGTAGCTATAAATAGCTTTGAAAGGTTTAATAAAGAATAATTTAGTTACATCTGCTTCTTCTGAGTACTAAATTATTTTGAATAGCCAGGCAAGTCCCACCGAATGCTTATTTTGTATTACCATCTATTTTTGCATTTGTGGAGGTGTCAAAGGCTCTTGGAAAGAATCCAATTATTTGCTGCCGGATAATATTTTCAATCATTTTTCTTTGGGTTTGTGTTGATGAGATTCATCCCCACTCTCAGGTCCACAGCCATTTACAAGTCAGTAATCCTGACTGCTTTAGTTTAATCACAATGCATAATTTTTGAGTTAATAAATACTGACAAATTGTAGATATCAACAAGTACTAAATCACACCTGAAACAGCTCCATCACAATGTGACACCTTTAACTGTTATGTCAAACACGGACTGTCATAGCACTTACTTGTAGCTTAATTTGTAGATCATTTCATTACAAACTGTAATCATAGACACCAGTGTGATGTTAAAATGCCCTCTTGTCATGGTAACGTCCATTATTATTGTTCTTACTACCTTGCATAGCCTCGAAACATTTGTCTAGAATTACACGTATGGGACCTATTACACAGAATGCTCAGGACCTGGGGTGTTCCGGATAACTGATCTTTACGTAATTTGGATCTTCATACCTTAACTCTGCTAGAAAACCTTGTAAACATTATATGAAACCAATTTTGCTTCCAATACGGATTAATACTATCTTTGTTTGGATCAAATAAAAGGTACCGTTTCCTTATTACAGAGAAAAAGGAAATCATTTAAAAAAATGTTGATTATTTGATTATAACGGAGAAAAAACATATTTTGTATCCTAGATTAAGCACTAGACCACTTGCATTTATGTTTTGAGAGAAATACAGAAGTTTATGGAGCAGGTAAGAAATAGAAAATTGCAGAGTAGTAAAGAAGACATGAACAAGGCATCACACTGCTGCTGCAGACAAATATTACATTGCTATCCACACACAGTCTGGTCTCAAATGGGTTTCATATTATGTTATACGAACCACTAATGCATTTAATGCAGGCAAGGCACTTCTGCAGAGCTACTGTAATTAGGCAAGCAGTCATCTCTGTATATACCGTTATAATGAAACAGGTGAACACCGATAAGAGTATAATTAAAATCTGATAAGTGCACTTAAAGATACAGTGCAATTAGTGGTTCGGCTAATTAGCTCTGGTGAAGTGCCTTGTCAGCATGAAACACATCAGTGATTTGTATTATGGACCTTGCCTGCTTATGTTTCTATGCATCTGCGTTATGAACTGTGTATGTTTTGTAGAATGTGCTTTTCACTGATCACTGAAAACCCCTGTTGATTCACTGTTAAATCTCACATTACATTATTTATTCATCCATATAATTTGTCACGTTTAGCCACTATTCTTCTCATCTTCCATTAAAGGACTGGACTTTGGACTTTATTCACTTAGATGTACCTAAATGCATTGCATGTGTTCATATAAATTGCTCCCTCTTCATTGGATATAATACTTCTCATATTTTGATTAACAATCTGGACCATTAGGGATAATATCTGATGTGATATTTTTGGATTGCAAAAGAGATTTAAATGGGAACATCCAATCACATGTTAAAATTCAAATACACAGAAAAAAAGACTGAACAAGCTGTTTGTTGCCATAACCATTGCCTAGTTTAAAGTCAGCTGTCACAATGCCATAAAGTACATAAAGCCTATCATGACTCAGAATGGCATAAGGCCAGTGTTAATAAAAGCAAATGGTAGGACTTCTGTATTATTAAAGGGTAGCTAAACTCTCTGTAAGAGTACCCTGGAGCCGTTAAAACTAAAATAAGGAAAGACACGTGTGTGATTTCTTTTAAAGCAAGTTGCGCCAACCCCTGTGGGAACACTGGAATACTACCATGTTTAGGCCTCATTTAAGTATTTTTTGAGGTTTTTGAAACCACAAATAAACTCTGTAAGACACGCCGGGAGATCCGCTCCTTCTCTTACCTCCCGCCCGTCTCCCTCCATCTCAGGTTTGCAGGCGCGCACTTCTGGGTTTGGGTTCTCTTTACGCTGGCGTTTGACGATGAGTGTCTTGACGCCTGCGTCATGATCCTGGATGTCATGACGTCATTGTGGAGCTCCGGTTTTGAATCTTTGGCACCAAATCATCTTTAAAAGGCTCCTCCACCATTTTGACTATGCCCAAGCTGGTTCCAGTTTTACTGTTCCTGCCGAAGCGTTTCTTTGTGTGAAATCTGGTTTTTGACTCTTGTCTGATGTTTTTGATTATTGCTGCCCGTCTTGAACCTCTTGCCTGATTCTCGACTACGTCTCCTCTTCATCCTTGCCGGTACCTCATTTACGGACTTGTTGTTGTCACGCACTCTTCCTTGTGTTTTCTGCAGCAGAAAGCCTGGGGCCCCAAAAGGGTGTAGATGAACACCAGAATCCGTAGGGTTACCCTGTGCATTGTGAGTGTACCCACCACCAAGCAAGGTTCCCGATAATGAGATTGTTACAACCACGAAGGCCTTGGTATTTATAAAAAGATCTGAATAAAAAATCACGAATGAAAAAAAAGCACTGAACAATCCGAAAACAAAGTGGCTTAGTGGTTATGTTTCTACTCTGTCTAGAAGGCACACTTATTTTGGGTCTGTTTTGCCTTTTGTCTGTTTAATTTTCTGGTTATTGGGTATTTGGTATCCTGACTTGTTGTTCTTGCATACAAGATGGGGAATTGGTTTAGACTTTAGATGTTAGAAGATCTGGAGAGTGTTGACTCTTGACTCAATGCCCTCCTGAGCCACCAGCAGTAGTGGAGTCTGCTTCATTAGTTGCATCATGGTATGTTTTACCTGTTATATTGCCTCTGGTTACAATGTTTTAAAGCTTAGTCTTCCCTTAACTTGAGGAGTTGCAGTTATAGTAGGGTAGTGCTATTGCCTGCTTCTTACAGCCTTGTGGATTTATGGAGATAAGGTTAGGTCATCTGTGCAGCAATTTGGTCAAGTGCCCAAAAGGTTCTTTGGATGTTTTTCATCTTTTCATCTAAGGCTGTTGTTTTTTTTTTTTTGTAACTTATATTTTTTTATTTATTTTAAAGGATCCATTAATGAGAAGTAGTACACGATTTCTGTTTAACAGTACCTTCAATAACAATGAGTTATATTTGCCTGCATGCATTAATATAATAAAATATTTAGAGGTTATCACTAGTCATCCACAAAAATGACGCCCATAGACTTCAAATGTTTCTAAATTTTTAGCTAAGCAAAAAAGTGTCAGATTCACCCATCACTAGTTATCACTAGTTATGAGCTAATCGCCAAAAAGGGAGGGGGAGGGGAGGTGGCAGCAACACCAAGCTGCCTCAGGCGGCGGAGGGGCCAGGATCACCCCTGCATAAGTAAGTTTATTGGTTAAAGAAGTGTCCATCATATCTCTAGCAGTAAATAAGGAGGTTGTCTCACCTGGAGTGTTAAGGGGAGATGCAACAGCTGGCTGGAATAGTGGGTTCCCTAAAACTGCAGTCAAGAGGAGAGTGGGATGAAACTTGGGAGCTGCTGAATAAAAAAACAAAAAACACAAATAATAAAAAATGAAAGCCAATTACAGATTGTTTCATTGTCTCTACATCATACTAAAAGTTAACTCAAATGTGAACAACCCCTTTAATCATTATCATTACATGAATTGCTAGGGGAGGGTGTTATTATATATACTGCTTAATTTAAACACTGCTATCAGTAAAATAAAGGGATTCAAGGGTCATTTACTGTGGCCACACTAAAGTGTGCTCCTTGGCACTCTGCTGATTTAAAAAAAGCATTTTTGTCCTAGAGCTGGCTATGCTCTGCACCTAGCATTGGAATTCAGTGCCATTGAGTAGAATGCAGCCCTATCCTTACCACCTGCCATTGGGCCCGCACTTGCGTGTTTGGCTGATTATGACGTTAGGTTACAGAAAGGGTGTACAAAGGAAGGTTGCCGCTGTAAATCACCTTGTCCTCTCCATGACTACAGTTTTGTTAAATGCAGCAATATTGTATTCATGGAGTGCATGCAGATCCGTTTTAAAGTGCAAAAACAAAAACATGCAGGGCAGATTAGAAAGTCTGAAAAACATGGCATAAACATGGCACTTGAGCTGTTAAAGTGTGTTACTTTGGACTCGCAGTGCAAACAGACTTTTTCTAAAAGGATACAAAATAATAGGAGTCTCCTAGTTATAATTATAGCTCGATTTAATAGTCAATCTTTTAACAATATACTTTTAAGTTATACTTTACTATATACTATACTATATTACTTTGTGTATGTTTCTGCAATTAGTAATTGTCTTACAAACATTGGGTGCACACTAGTGATTAGCTATCTAGCTTCTCATTCAACTTAACATGTTGGACAATGACACAGCTAAAAGGGGAAAAATGGGCAATCTACCAGCAGAAAACAGTTTTGTGTGCAATGATTCCCCTCATTGTAACATTTCTATGATCAAATGGAAGATGCATTTTTTCCATACAAAATAAATCAAAGTGGAGAATAGTATAAGCAATATTATCTTTCTTTCAGAAAACAAATTCCATCTGATTTTAATACCTTTGGGGGCTTGTGCCTTACCAGTTAAAATAAGAGAGAAAAAAGATCTGTGAAAACATTATTGAAAAATAACCAATATTAAATAATGTATACAGTGGACAGGACAGTATTATTAATTATAAAACAGAGCACAGAGACAATTCAGGGACAGAGGAAGGCACATTGCATTCCCTTAATTAATTGACCTTTAATTCTACCTAAACCTATACTTTCCATAGAAGGGTTGCTTCATCTTAATATTATTGGACGACAACTCCTAACATTTTCCAGCATATTAGAAATATTAATATTATTAATGCATGATGAATTCTAAAGTTCAGCAACCACAAGCATACAGTAGATTCTTAAAGCAACAACACACAATGAAAGTGGCCAAACGGATTCATTGTTTTTCAATAAAAATCTTGCTTGCTGTATTTACTGGGCTGGAACTACAGTATGTTTAGAGAGAAAAGAAACATGTGTTGGGTGCAATTGGGTGGGCGCAGTTGGAAGGGAAGTGATCTAAAGGGAACAATGACACTGGAGAGTGGCAGTACGGAGCAAGCAGAGGGGTGGCATTTGGACAACTGAGGGTCAATATGTAAGCATATAGCGGGGGATGTGGTATTTAAGGCAACATAAAAGTAGTATTGCCTTGGGATATTTAACCACTATTATTTGACCCAAATGTCTTTGTATAAATTCTGATAAGAATGCAAGAATTTGCTGAAAACCAAAGGTTAGCATGCATGTTGTATGAAGTTTAGGTTCAAGATGTGACCTAACTGCATAAATTCACAAGTTGATCCCAGGTGATGACTTTAGTTGTCCTTCCACACTTTTCCCCACAGTGGGTTGAGTGCTAAACCCCAATCATTAAAGTTACTTGTGGCAAATTATGTTTTTTGCCCTTCCATATACTGTATATTGACACTTGGCTAGTGATGGGCGAATTTGCTCCGTTTCACTTTGCGAAATGGCGACAAATGTGCAAAACAGCGCCGGCATCTCGTTTTTGACGCAGTGAATTTTCATGGACGCTTCGCTAATCGCGCAAATTCACGCCTGGCAAATAAATTCGCCCATCACTACACTTGCCACCACTCAGTCCTTCGATTGCTGCTGCAACTATTTATACAGTGGGAACCTTGGAGTCATCTCCACCTCCTGACCAGATGTGTGTTCCAGAGATCTCTCCACAACAATTTCAATAGGTAGTGCAAACTTTTGCCTAAAGAATTGGGGGCAGACATCAGTCACAAATTGAACGCCAGGCAGACTTTCACAAATTTATGTCTGATTTGAAATGAAATGTGTGCAACACCCCCTTGCAAGTGCATAGTACTGAAATAATAGGGGAAATGATGCATTGTGGCAAAAAATATGGCATACTTAAATGACCCCTTAAAATTTTTTGGTACACAATTTGGTGATATTTGGAAAATATTAAGGAAATCAATAGGTCATGCATTAATGTGACTGCATTAATATTTGTTGCAGAAAGTCCATTATAGTGAAAATTTCATACAAGAACATTTTGAGTTTCAAAAAATACCATGATATGAAAATACTATCTGGCACCACAAAGAGGACTGAATTTGATGTTAAAAAGTTATTAAGTAATTTATAGAATCATTGTAATGCTCTATTTGCATTTAGATGAGTTGTTTACATAGGTTCTTTATAAATGTTCGTTGGATACAGATTTAATAATATCTAATTTAAAATAAATGCCTTGGATTTTTTTTTTGATGCATCCAAACCTAATTGAGCACCCTCCTAAGAGTTATGAAGCTTACATGATTAAATGGGCAATATACTCCAATGCTCAACACAAACCAAATGTAAAGGGGAAAAAGTAGTTTCTTTTAAGTAATCAATAACCTTAATTTTATCCAATGCAATCATACATTTTTAACTGGAATCAGTGGAATTAGTTTAAGGAGAAATAATGAGCTTTGCATAATGAGCTCCTCTTACCCCCAAGTGTTATTCACGTCTTAGACAGATTAGATAAGGAGATGTTCATTATTTAGAATGTGACTAAATATCCTCTCTTGTTACAATTATTCAGAGGAACTGAGAAGCTAGGGAACCATTTATAGAAAATTATTCTTTGTTCCACCGATCTGTAATATTTAGTATGCTTACATAGCTGCATAGTTAATTTGGATTAAAAAAGACAAAAGTTGATCAATTTAGATCAGAATGAACCCCACTGGATATATTTTCTTTTCATCCCACTAGCTATTGCCTCTTTTTTATACAAGACAGTAATTTATTTGATTTAGAGTTACACAGCTTATTTGTAGTTATGAGTGAAATTCTTCACATATAGATTCCAATGTGTCAAAACAAGTGTTGCTTGTCAAAAAAAAACCTTTGATGCGCCACATCACACGACAAAGAAAAATTGCCACAGTTTGCCACAGGAAAACTCAACCACTTTTTATTCATTCCTTTGGTTTAGCAAAATCTAACACATTCACTGCCACCCCAGTGTCTAGGCTTCTGCTCCTCTCATCATAGAAGGAACTCATATTTGTCTGGCAAGACCTATTGCAAATTAAACCAAGCTAGCACAAACTCATAATATTGTGATTTGAATTGTATTTTATCCCTCCCTTCAAAAGAATTTCCTCAAAGAATCCTGGAAAAAGAAAGGGGTTGTTCACCATCCAACCCTTTTTTTTCAGTTCAGTTGTTTTCAAATCTGCAATTACTTTCTATTTTCTGAGAAGCTTGGGGAGTCACTAACTCTGTAAACTGCTCTATATTGATACATTAGTTGATACATTTCTTATCTTTGGCCCTTCTGAGCAGAGTCCTGAGATTCATGAAAGGTAAATGTTATAATTGATACAAAAGTTACTAAAATCCCACAGATGCTGCTGAGTGTATTGTATAGTATTAACTAATGCGGGAATCTGTAACAGTTCAGAATCTGCATCTGGATTATTGAACCGCCACAATGAAACACCAAGAGACAGGAACATTAAACTTTAATGGGGTAATTTAATATATTTCATTTGCAAACACCTTTGCGAATGTTAGCAATCAAGATTTTCATTGTTCATGACCCATTTGAGACCTTAACTACTTCCTACCAAAGTTTGAGAACAAATGGCTTTTGTATGTAATATAATTTCGCAATCACAAAGGGTTTTTTTACAACACAATATTTAACAAAACTTCAGAGCAGGTGTTAACGCTAACCTTTGCTTAGCGATAATGAGCAGTGTAATATTCACCAGCAAATGATTTTACATTGTGAGCAGCAAAAACACAATTTTAAACAAAGCTTGTGATTTTAATTACATTCCCCCTTACTTTTAAAATGTAAAACATGGAAAACAACTAAGAAAAGTCTTTTTTTCTGGTGAAAAATCTGAAAATAACTGAACTGAATAAAAGTGTTTGTATGTGAACAACCCCTTTAAATAAACAACTTTGGCAATGACAGAGCTAAGCTCATTTAGTAGCCTGAGAGGAATACCATCTGGTCTTGGACCTTTGTTTACTTTCACATATTCTAGGTTAGTTTTGAATTTCCTCCCATCACCCATCCATCAAAAAATACATTGTTAGAATTTGTTTTTTTTTAAAAAAAGGAAAACTTCATAATTTGGTTCCTCGGTTGTGTAAAAAGACGAAAAATAACAGCCTTTTCCTTTCTCTCATCAAACACTTGAACCCTTCCTTGCTTGATTTTCTTTACTATTTTCATAATTAAAGAATCATTTTGTACCCATGGAAGAATAAAATGAACAGCAAGAAGAAATACATTTATTTAAACAGAAACCACACTTGACTTTAACCATGCATCTAGCTCCCTAGGCTCCCATGGTCTTCATAAAGTTGCATATGGCACTAGTAAAATTTCAGAAAAAAATTACAATTGAAGACTTTCCTTAATTTTAAGTTCTACATTCCTGAACTCACTTTTTAAGATCCATCAACCACATGCCAAACCCTGGCACCCAAGAGACTCCTCTCAAGACTGTCAGTGCACCTCAGAGGTGCAATGTACATCTCTTTAACTCAAGCTGCTTCAAGTGTAATTTGCTCCCATCCACCAAGAGTGATTGACCAAATCATTACCTAGCTGTTACGTAAGGGATCCAAAAAGTCCAGAACTAACTCCAATGACCTGGTCACAGCTCACGCTTCTGCCTATAGCAGCCACCTTTGCCTTCGGGAAGAGCCCTCCTCTACTCAGATGCTGCTAGTTCTTAATGTGAAAGAACCAAGAAGAGAGTTCTTGTTAGGCTAGGGAACCGAATTTGAAACATAATCAACGGCCAGTCGGGGTCGGTACCAAAAAGGCAACGCAATACAAAATCAAGAACAGAAGCATAGTCAAGGTCATGGGCCAAGGTCAACACCAAACAGTAATGCGGTACAGAATCTGTATCAGAAGAATGGTCAATATCAGGCAGTGGTCAGTACATGCAGCAGAATAGCAGTAAGTCAGGGACAGGCAAGGGTCAGGACCAAAGATCAGACTTAATAAACACACCCAGGAGCTATGGAATATAGACCTACATTTGGCAATGAGTATTAGGTCAAAGACCTTTAAATATTTGAATTTCAAACCGTGCGCGACAACATCACCTGATTATGCCAAACAAAAGGACATACGCACACGTCAGATTGAAGGAAGCTGCGACTGCAGGTGTCCCCGCAGGGAGTGCCAAGGCACCCCCAGCACACTACTGGACCACCAGGTACCTTTATACCAGCCACTTAAACAACAGTATTGTTGCTACTTTCTAAAGTAACTGTTAACCCACCAAACATTGCTATATCGGTCACGGGAGAAAAATAAATTGACAGAATGTAATAATTAGTATGTACATTAACAAAAGATTCGATTTATATTACATCACAGTAATTAAAACAAACAATAGCCAGGATCTCTAAAGACAAAATCTTTGCTCTTTTGGGTTAAAAATAAACCCTCTCTTTAATACACTTAAGATTCTAATTATTTGCAGCATATAAAATTATGTTCCCATCATGTGCACTAATTATCAATATATGTGTGCATAACTGATCCTTCCACATTTAGAAAAAGTTGGCACGTCACATAAAATGTTGCTCAGCATGAGAAGCAGGACTGGCCTGTCACCACAGGTTGCAATATTTCTGCCTATTTTCATTATTCTTTCTAATTACATTCCTAGATTTTCAAAATATCAATTAGACAGCAGGCATCCAAAGAAGGATATTTAAATATGCGACTGACTATGTACAAATGTGGTTTCAGCAGCAAAAGCATGGAAATAAAGCAGCACCGCATGGAATAATTAATATTATAAAAATCAGGATAATATTGTATTAAACTAGGAGAAATAGAATGATAAATACACTTATATACTATAACAGAAATATAATCTCAAATATACAATGTACTTGTTGCAAATGCAGTGTGACCATCTAATAAATGGCAGAAAGTTTGCACCAGGTCATGTATTTTCCACTACCATAATAAAAGAGAATTGTTTTCAGCTATTGCCAACATTCTTTCTTTTTTTATTTTGTGTATTGAACAAGTAGCATTTACAGGTCAGAGTTAGTAAACGGGTTGTAAAAATAGACTTAATAAGCACTGAATAAAGTTGCTCACAACTAATTGTAGGTGTAGGGTGGACATCCCATCTTCAAGAAGGAGGTCTAGTCTGTGAAATCTCTCTAGTTAGACTGGATGTGGCACTATGCTCATTATACCTGGAGACAGGACCGCCATCAGAAATCACAGGGCCCCGTACGACAAAATTTCCTGGGCCCCCTGGGCTGCGCCCACCGCAAGCCCCACCTACAGGTCCGCCCTCCCCACCCCACAGGTCCGCCCCCCACCACACAGTAAAAAAACAAAAAAAATATTGGTGGCTAGGGTTCCCACATGCTAATAAAAAATAAAAAAATATTGGTGGTCAGGGCTCCCCATAAAAAAACATTTGTGGCCAGGGCCCCTTAAATGTCCATGCCTTCCCGAAGTCATCAGCTCTCAGAAAGATGGGGGGCCCGGCTAATCAAGTAAGTGTGGCGTGGCCGTGCCCCCCTTACCCTCGGGGCCCCCTACAACTCTCCCCCCTGTCCCCCCCTGATGGCTGCCCTGCCTGGAGAACAAGGCTTGGTAAAATCACAATGGGGGAGTAGGAAAACAAATTTAGATAGAATTAACTTTGTTAAAAAGGTAAAACTTCTTTAGGATGACAAAACTTCAGGTTAGCCAACCAGTCATCTTCAGTGTAGAGCAGTAATCCCCAGCCAGTGGTTTAGGAGCAACATGTTGGGGGCAAGTTTTTGTTGCAGTAAAACAAGGTATATTGCCAAACAGAGTGTCCTTTAGGCAGACATTCTAAATAGGGGCTAACAAATAGCCTTTGTTTTGCTCCCCAACTCTTTTTACATATGAATAAAAGAGACCTCTGGTGAAGAGGATAATCTCCTATGACTAGCATCGGTCTGAACGTAAAGGAGTTTTTTTTCTCTGATTTCTAATAGAGTTACTGACAACCCTTAAACCTACTACCACATCCTTGTTCAATATCAGCTTACATAGAAGTATTTTTCACTTTCTTCTAGGAGATTGTCAGGGCACAATAATACATTTTATTTAATAATCATGATAACCCTCATATTTCCAGTAAAAAACAAAAACACACTGTTGTGCAGATTGCCCTAAATCTATTCAAGATTCAAGGGTCAAAGTCACACCCACCACCTGTACTTGCTGAGAAAGAAGATAGAATGTGTAATGTTTTTGTGAAAGTTTACAAACATGAAATAAATTAAATATATTTTTATTTATTTATTACTATTTAAAACATGGGAAATGTATCACTAAAAAAATAAATAAAAAATGAATACCAATTGCAAAACTCATAGGAATAGGACGTTATAAATATAAGTTAAAATAAAGGTAAAGTGTAAGCCAAACATCAATTTTCTATATCTGCTTACATCCAGTTGAAGGCCATAGACATTAACCATATCCTAGTATCAGGGTACAAGGAGCAAGACTTTGTTTTGTGACACCATCCAAATTATAGAATGGGTTCTGAATGACCTGCAAGATGTAACTGCTTAAAAGAATCCAGCAGATCTCCTCACCTCCTGCCCAAGAGGAATGGAAGTTACCTGGATAGTATCTACTTGGGGCTATCCAAAGGTGGATCTGTTAGTGATAGATCTAAATGTTAAAGTTCCAACCTTTTTTCCAGAACCCCTTGTTTGGGACGGTGAAAGTGGATGACCTCTCACAGGGCCTGTTTGTCTATGCCTTCCCTCCAATACTGATAATCTCAGTTCAACAAAATAGAGATCATTGCTTTTCTCCCAGATTGGCTGAGACTTTGGTTCCGTTACTTTAAAAACATTTACTAGCAGTGGATCCATTGACACTGCCACAAACCAGGTCTTCTTCTCCAGTGCAGATGGAAACATTTTAACCAACAGCTTGGAGGTTGACGGGAAAACTCTGAAGTACAGTAGTACGGATGTTCAGATTTGGTGATTGACACTTGTCTGAGCTAGAATGAGTAGCATTGGTTTGGAATCCATAAAGTTCTGGCTTGTCATGTGCCATTCATGTGATGCGCGCACTCGTGCTCTTCCGGGTTTATTTGCGTCTGACGTCATTGTGCTTGGCACCAAATTAAAATATTTAAATATGTTACAACCAAATTGCATTGCCCAATATAGGTCTATTTTCTATTTTCTTATCTACTTTTCCTGTTCTTGACTCATGTCTGTCCTTGACCTCTGCTAGTCCGCTGCCTGTACTTTTGTCTGTTGTTAATCATTCTTACGTATCCTGATTTTGTACTGCATTACTGTTGGTTTGATCCTGGTCTTTATCCTGACTATGCTCCTGGTTCCCAATTCTGTTATTTGTTAATTACCCAGCCTGTTACACAACTATGCTTACTCTTTTCCCATCCTTCCTGTTACACTTTACACTCATATTAAGACCTGGTGGCATCCAAGTAGCAGAGGGCTCTTCCCGAAATGAAAGGCAGCTGTTATAGGCAGAAGCGTGAGATGAGACTGGGGCCTTGGAATTAGTTTAGGGATACCACATGTAACAGCATTTCTCAGAATTTGATGTCCTACAAACCTGGGACCTTGCACTTGTTTTAAGATCTCTCACTGCTACACCTTTTGCACATCATAATTAAATGTTCTTATTGGTTACTTACTTTGAAGATGTTTTTGTAGTGGCTCTAAGCTAGTCAGATCTGTGAACACAAGGCTCTTTCTGTGGACCCTCCTTATACTGTTTTAACTTTTGCCTTTTTTAACCTCCTTCATCTTCTCAGGAAGAGTTCTCTACTTTGGATGTCAAAAGATGCCTTAAGATTTATATCAAGAGAACATTATTAGGGAAATGTTGTTCATCATTCTGATGGGGAAGAGAAAGGGACAGCTACTATAAGGTCCTGGATAGTCAAGGCCATATCAAAGCCTATTAAGAACAGGGCAGTTCTTTTCCCAAGGGAGTTAAGGCATATTCCACATACGATTTAGCAGCTTCTTGGGCAGCAGTTGCTGGAATATTTTCCAAGACATTCTGCAATGCAGCAACCTGTGTTACCATTATGATCTTATTAGGCACTACAGATTATATGTTATGGCTTCTTCTCAAGCCCAGTTTCGGCAATTGTTTATTTTTCAGCCTGTTGTGTAAAATACCCTTAAGCATGATAATCATAGGTGGGTTTTTATTAAGGCTAGGGAGGACAAAGAGAAGAGTCAAGAGCAGGGGGGACCTGTAAAGCGATAGAAGAGAAAAGTGATAGAAGAAAGTAAATGTGAAGAAACAAGAGAAAAGGGGGTAAAAAAAGGTAGTGGTGGAAAACAGTATCAAAAGAGAGAGATAAATTAATAATTAAAGGAAAACTATACCCCCCAAACAATGTAGGTCTCTATTAAAAGATACTGAGTAAAACAGCTCATGTGTAAAACCCTGCTTCATGTAAATGAACCATTATCATAATAATATACTTTTTTAGTAGTATGTGCCATTGGGTAATCATAAATAGAAAATTGCCATTTTAAAAAATAAGGGCCGCCCCCTGGGATCGTAGGATTCACTGTACTCACAAACATACCAACAAACCATACATGTTAGGTCACATGAGCCAATTAACAGACAGAGTTGTGTCTTTTGCTTCCACACTTCTTCCTGTTACAGTTAGAGTTGAAGTATTTCTGGTCAGGTGATCTCTGAGACAGCACAGAGACCATCACGAAATGGTGGCTCAAGGCGAGAGATGTAAAAGGGCAAGATTTACTTAAATATATATTCCAGTTTGGTAAGATTCTTTAATATGCCACTTAATATAATATGAACTATCTGTTGCTTAAGTGTTCATTTTGGGGGTATAGTTTTCCTTTAAAAGAGGAATAAAGTAACAGCACCTGCAGATGAGAAACTAGTAAGAGAGCAAAAACAATTAAAAAAGGAGGGTACATGGGGTACAGGGTGATCATGGCAGAATAGAGGGTGCATCCTGAAAAAATGGTCAAGTGTCAAATCAACCTTCCATATTCATTAAACACTGTCTTATTATGTGTAATGTGCCTGGAGTGTGTTACCACACAGTCATTCACTGTTTATTATTATTGCTTGTGGTGCCTCAACCCACTGTATCTCACTATATGATGTGCTTGGAGTGTCAGTTTCCACTCTGTGTTTGGGTTGCCTACATGCAGTTATTTTTGTTGAACAGTATGGGGATGACGTGCCTTTACCCATTACTCTCAATTTGCACTAGATCCTACCCAAACCCTTTTACTTCCAGGGTTCATTCTGCAGCCCAAAGCTGGTGTTGATCAATATCATTAGAGAGGCAAAGGCAAAAGTGTGTGTTTTCTGAGAATAATAGAAGTTTAAAGGGGAAATTGAAGCTACTCCATGTCTAGTCCTTGCACTGTAGATAATATGACTCCCAGTTACTTACTTGTTTTCACTGTTCTTAAAGCTATTATAAAGTAGGAATAAGCATTACACATAACCATCTTGCCACTAGTGAGAGGCAAAGTGAGATTCAAAGAAATGTCTTTGCATTTTGTTTATTTATTACTGGGGTATCAACAGAGGGTCATTATAAAAACTAGAATAGCTTATTGTACTCACTTACCTACCAAAGATATTAATTTCTAGAGAGTTAGCTATAGTGATGGGTGAATCTAACCTGTTTCGCTTCACCAAAAATTTGCGAAACAGTGAAAGTTCGCCAAAATGCATTGAAGTCTATGAACGATAAAAATGTTCACAACAAATAGTTTTTCACCCATTGGAGTCTATGGGCGTCATTTTTGCAGTGAAACTTGGCTTTTCGCTCATCACTAGTTAGCTTTCATAGACTTAACACAGTGCAGCACACTAATTGTTCTTTCCTCTAGGACATGCCCTGTGACATATGGAGAGAAATGGTTAAGTAACGTAACATAGTAAATTAGTAAGTTAGGTTGAAAAAAGACACATGTTCACCAAGTTTAACCTTTTAAGTCTATATATATATAGACTTGTAACTTGTACTACAAGCAATCTTCCATAACCCTGCATTCCCTCACTTGATAAAAAGACATCCAACTCCTTCTTAAAGCTATCTAATGTATCTGCGAGCACAACCGATTCAGGGAGAGAATTCCACATATTCACATCTCTCACTGTAAAAAACCCCTTCCCAATATTTAGAAGGAACTTCCTTTCTTCTAATCGGAAAGGGTGACCTTGTGTCAGCTGACCAACTGGTAAATAAAGTGTTAGAGAGATTATTATATGATCCCCTTATATATTTATACATAGTTATCATATCACCCCTTAAGTGCCTCTTCTCCAGGGTGAACATCCCCAATTTGGCCAGTCTTTCCTCATAGCTAAGATTTTCCATACCTTTTACCAGCTTAGTTACCCTTCTCTGGACCCTCTCTAATTCAGTAATATCATGTTTCAGCTCTGGAGACCAAAACTCTATGTCAAATTCTAGATGGGGCATTACCAGTGCTCTATACAGTTGAAGAATAACTATTTACTCCCACAAATCTATGTCTATTTTAATACAGCTTATTTTCCCTTGATGCCGCTGACTGTCATTTTTTGATACAGCCAAGTTTATTATCTACAAGGACTCCAATGTCCCTTTATGGATTTGCCCAGTGCAGTACTATTAAGGGTATACGTGGCATGGTGCATTTACATTTATCAACTTTAACTCTCATTTGCCACTTAGCTGCCCAGATTGCCAGTTTGTCAAGATCGTTTTGCAAGGATGCCACATCCTGGATGGATTAATTGGTCTGGATAGTTTTGTGTCATCTGCAAACACTGATATATTATTTACAATTCTCTCCCCAAGCTATGCTCTGAAGGGCAGCCCTTAAGGAGCTAAAATTAGCTTTTCTGAAATTCAGGGATTTTGTTGCCCCAGTGTATATATGTTCATATTGTTTTTGTGCACAAGACATTAAATGATATCAGGGGTTCAATTACTTGCACATTTGCTATATGTTCTGGGTAATTAGAGATCATTAGATCCAGTATGGCTCCTCAACATCTAGTGATGAATGAATTTATTCATCAGGCGTGAATTTGCACGATTCGATGCGGCGAATACATACGTGAAACAGGTGCGAAAATTAGCTGGCAAAAATTCACCGGCGTAAAAAAAATGTAAAAATGTAAAAGACAGACGCCGGCGTAAAAGACGGATGCGGGCATCAAAAACGAGACGCTGGCTTCAAAAACGAGACGCCAGCGCTGTTTCGCAAATTTTTCACCGTTTTGCGAATTTCGCGCAAAATTTGTGAATTTATTGGCAAAGCAAAACGGCGCAAATTCGTCCATCACTATCAACAACTTGTGCCATAAAATTTTCATGCAACAAATTTATAAACTTGTTCACATTAACTATCCTGGCAGTACTGTTGCTCCAGTCAATATCACCCATTATCCTTAGTTTCCACAAACTAGCAGCCTTTTCTATTTGTAAGCCTCCTCCCCCTCACTTACATTAGGGGGTCTATAACAAATTCCTATAATTCCTTTGCTGGACTCCTTACAAACAGCAAAGAGCTCCACTCATAAGACTTCAGCACCCTCATTTTCTAACATCACCTCCTCCTTTATATTACCTTTTAAATCCTGCCTAACAAACAGACATACCCCTCCTCCTTTTCTATTGTTTCACTGTAGCCTCCCAAGGCACAAGAATCATCTCTCTCCTATGATGATAATCCCTCAGTTTCCCTTTTTGCTTTGGTATAACCTTTTAGTTCTTTCACGTTGATGGGGGGATTGCCAGAAAAAGATAAAATTAATATCTTACTTATGAAATTTTCTTTTTCTGGCTATCCCCCATCAACATTCTCACCTGGTTGTGACTTTATAATAAGACTATTCTGAGCCAGGAGGGGTGTTCTTTATGGTCTCTAAAACTATTTATTCTGTCCAAGCTGGAAAGCAGCAGGAGATTTACCCATTAGTTCTTTCATGTTTACAGGGAGGATGGCCATGAAGAGACCAAGAAAATTTCAGTTAGTATGATTTCCTTTTCAGCCTGCACGTATATGCAGGTTGACAAACAGCCAGGTCTGATATGATGATATTTTTGACATATATATATTTGATGATCTTTTTTAAAAATTATTTTTAGTGTATAAGCCAAAGTTGTATGTGAGACAACGAAAGGTTATGGCATTTTTGTATTAAAAAGACACGTTAGGATGTCACCTAACAGAGGATGATGGGAAATGTAGTCATCGTTGAATTCATAGGCCCAAATAAATATGTGATTACAGAGGGTGATGGGAAATATAGTCATCTTTTAATTCATGTACCCAAGTAGAATGGGAGGTAACAGAGGATGATGGGAAAAATAGTTCTCCTTGAAATTATACACCCCAATAGAATGCAAGATAACATAGGATGATTAGAAATGCAGTGATTATTTAATTCATAGGCCCAAATAGAATGGGAGTTAACAGATGATGAGGGGAAATCTAGTAATTTTTAAGTTAATAGGACAGAAAAGGATATCACCTTACAGAGGATGATGGGAAAAGTAGTCATTGCTTAATTCATAGGCCCAAATAGAATGTGAAATAACTGAAAATGATTGGAAATGTAGTGATGTGTCAAGGTAATAGGATAGAAAAGGATGCAAAATAGGGAGTACTGTAGGAAATGTAGTCATCTTTAAATGAAAGGCTAGAATGTGAGATAACTAACTAATGTGAGATAATGGGAAATGTTATTTTTTTAGTTAATAGCACAGAAAAGAATGTCACATAGAGGAAATGTAGTGATCTATTAATTCATAGGCCCAAATAGAATGTGAAATAACAGAGGGTGATGGGAAATGTAGTCATCTTTAAATGAAAGGCTAGTATGTGAGATAACTAAGGAAAATGGGAAATGTTATTTTTTTTGTTAATAGCACAGAAAAGAATGTCACATAACAGAGGATAGTGGAAAATGTAGTGATCTTTTAATTCATAGGCCCAAATAGAATGTGAAATATTAACAGAGGATGATGGGAAATGTAGTGATTTTTAAAGGTAATATGACAGAAAAGGATGTAATATAGCATAGGATGATAGGAAATGTAGTCATTCATAAATTCAAAGGCCAAAATAGAATGTGAGAGGTTGATGGGAAATATAGTTATGTTTTATTTCATGTGCCCAATAACTACCGATTAATAGATAGTGGAGGTTGATGGGAATTGTAGTCATCTTTTACTTAAGAGGTCTAAATAGAATGTGTGATAACAGGGGATGATGAGAAATACAGTTATCTTTTAATGCATAGGCCCAAACAGAATATGAGATAACAGGGGATGATGGGTAATGTAGTTATTTTTTAAGTTAATAGGACAGAAATGGATGCAATATAGGATGATTTGGGGAAATGTAGTGAACAGAAAAGTTGCTTAATACAGGGCTGTTACACACTTGAGGCAAATGTGAGAATGCATTGATTGGTGCAATTTGCACAGCGCAATTGTGGAAGCTGGAGGTATTTACTGTGTCACAGTAAGCACTAGCCTCAGCACACTCTACGCAACTGCGTGCCACGAAAGCCATTTAAAGGGCCAATGCAATGCAGGAAGATGCAATTTGATGCACTCCATTGGCACGCCCAACCGTTGCGTCCATCTTTGCGGCCCACGTAATTGTACTAAATGAGCCCTAATGTCTGTTGGAAGAGCAAAATGAAGAAAAAAGGGTTTATGAACTAATAACATACCTCAACTATTTATGATTTCCATATACAACCCTGCTAATGATTGCAGCAACACCCTTCTATCAGTGTAATGAGCTGATTGCTCATAATGGGAGGAGAGCCTTGGCAAGGAGTTAATGTGCTCTTGCGAAGCTGAAGCAGCTCATGCTGCAATACAGGTCAGGTGATGGGGGTGTGGCGTCTCACCAGGCTTTCGCTGGGAAGGGCAGGCTGCAGCAGGAGTCTTACCTTCAGTTGTGTGAAAGCAGAGTTGGTGGGAACTGTGGGAAGCTGTTAGTTTCCTCAGACTTCAGCACTCTGACTTCTGGACAGCTCCTCACGAGCTACAGAAAGCTTATGGCAGGAGCCGAGAAATCTCAGCTCATAGAGGGATCGCTGCCTCTCAGTTTGTACTAAAAGGACAGAGGACATAGAGCGTGGGCTACAGAGAACTGGATACTGACAACCTTTCATCTCTTATTTCAAGTTCTGAATTGTGAATGTGTATTATACTCCCTCTGCCTCTTGTTCTAACGGATGTATCTGTACAAAATGGATCTGTCTGCCTCCTGTGCTTGATTTCTACGGCGTGTTTTGTTTTTCTTCTTCTGCCTTTTTTGCTTGCTCCCTAAAGTTTGTGCTCCAGCTTGTGATTCACCACAAACTGAAGTGTCATTTACTAAGGCAAATGTTCTGTTTCAAGTTCTCCTCTCGTTTCTGCCATCAGTTTCTAAGGCACTTGAACATCACTGCCTTGGATTATTACTGACACAGAGGAGGAGGGATTGCACATTCAAAGAAAAAAAGAGGAGCTGCTGGATTAGATTCTGGATGGGTTTTTCTTTATAAGATTTCTGTATGTTGGTGTCTGTCTGCCCCTATGTTTATAAAATGGGATTGCTCTAAGTGGAGTAAAGGAGCTTAAATATACATTTCAAATCTATAGAGAAGAGACATCTGGGGAATTGAAGGAAAACATCTGGGCAGATTGTTTAAGAACGACCTTCCACAAACACTTTGATCCAAACGATATATTAGCAGGGTGCTTGGAAATTGCTGTTTCACATAAACGGTCCCTGCTTCTTGGATGCTAGACTCCACACTTGCTCTCTGCTTGTATTCAACAAATAGGGATTACTGACAAAAGCACAAGGTAGGCAACCAGAACATTATGTTCCTTAAATCTGGAATGAATGATGTTATTAAGAATATAGGGAGATCTAAGTGCAACCATACTGCAATTCTAGCTATAGTCACGGGAGGGGCAATTGGTTTGGATAATGTATAATACAGAACAGCTTGCATTTGATTACTTGTCAATTTAAAATAATTAGAGTTACTTTTCATCTTGGAACACATACAACAGCCAGTCAGTGATGCCCCATTGCCAAATAATCTCAAGTTTTCACAGTGGATAGAAGACAGATCTGGGTTTGTTGCTTCAATGTGAGTAAAATAGATGATAGTATAATGAAATCTACATGTAGTGAGCGACTTCTGCTTCTAGGGAAAAAGTAGAAATTATGTTACACAGCTTAATATATCCAATAGCATATGGAAAGTTGTTTGGAGAAGGGGTGGGGGCGTATTGCTTCAATTTCCTAGCATTCCAGAAATATAATACTTTCTCTTATTAAGAACAGAACAGAGCATCCAGAATATGTCTGCTATGAATGATTCTTTGCTCTTACATAGCTTTCCTTTGGCTGCTTTGCATATTGGTTAGAATAGCACCGTATAGTATGTAGAGTGATACATATAATTTCACCTTTTACAAAGGATATATACTCATCACTGTCTGCCACCCTTCCCTTGGGCACTGTTGAACAGTGAGAAAATCTATTCATCAGCTAAATTAAAAACATGTATCAATGGGTATCAGACCTAAAAAGTGGGTCAGTAGTAAAAGCTATGTTTATAACATAATTAGGTATACCTAGTTTTATTCTTGATTGTCTTTTATAAGCCTTTTATCTGTGAAATGATACCAAATATGTATTTTTACAGTGTACTGGTAATTATCTAGCATTTTACTTTTAGTAGTCAGGTATGTGACATCATTTTTGACTTCTAGCTGATTTTAGGGTGGTGGTAGGTAAAATGGAAAAGTCCTAAACTGGAGTTTTGTACATTTGATCTACCAACATCTGGAAATGATGAGGTTTGAGCATTTGTTATGCAAGAGATACAACATCAATCCTGTTCACAATCTGGTCATTTACAAGGTCTCTCCAGATAAATAAAAGAGCAAGGGCATTGTGTGCAAAACCATGTCAGTTATGTGTATTTATCTTGGGTTAGTCTGTATAGGTTTAGTTATATTGTATATCTTATTTATTGAAATGTTTGTTTCAAATTGGCTGGGGTCAATGCCTTTCCAGGGGAAAATGTAAGAAAGATGTTGGATTAGTAAGTGGACCTCATTTGACAGTGTAATTAAGGTGAAACCTTGAGGCTACTGGACTGTAAAACCTCTTAGCCATCTGTTTGTCTCTTTGTCTGTCTTTCTTTTGCTATAAATACTGTATCTATTCTCCCTTATCTAGTAGCCTGCCTGTTTTACAACTGTAACTGGTTTACTCTATGGAAGCATCCAAAGCTTTCAAACAAGCAGGCAGACTGCTCCGAACAGTGATCTCTTAAATCTTGAAGTAAACTATAAATAGAGTATCCATACATATCTATATGACATGAAGCAACAGGATAGGGCAATAGGTTAAAATGCAGTTTATACCTTTAAGGGGGGGTTGAGTTGCTGTTTTTATTGGCTTCTTATAGGGAACTATTCTGTAGAATTGTTCTACCTTTATATCATCTGTACATGTTTTTAGCATTTTAATTGTTGTGTTGTTGGTGAATACTTACTTAAGATCAGAAATGCCTGAAATAAATCAACTCAACCCCATTTGTTTTAACATATTACCAAAAGAGTCAGTCACTGCTAATAGGATCCTTGGAGCAATCAAAAGCTTGGATGCATTCTAATTTTTCTACTTATTAATCCCAAACCATCTGGATGGTTTTCAGTTGTGTAAAAACAGCATTTCAGCTATATGCGTGCCTGTAATATAGAGCTACAAACAGCTTCCAATGCATTGATTACTGAAACCTTTTTTTTCTTTTGGCATAGGTAGAACAGGCAAATGTGTTCTCTTCCTTGGAAATAGCATACATGAGAATATGTTAATGTCTATGCAGTATGTCCTTAACATCAGTTACCCTCATGCCCCATCCCACAAACATGATCAGTTATATTTGTTTTTAGTGTATGTGCTGAATAGCTATGCCTCGCCTTCAGTAATTAATCATAGCAAAAACACAGTGTAAATAGATGTAGTGTGAGTAGGAAATGTATTATTTATATTTTGGAAGAGGATCTCTGATTCTCTAAAATCGTATTCAGCATCTGGAGCATCTCTAGGGAAGAGAAGTCAGCTTTCAGTAGCTTTTTCATTCAGATTTTAAAAAAAACTGCTAAACCATCTTCTGCCAGTTGGGGGAGATTGAGAACGTTTGAACAATAAGCAATAGCACATATACAGATTCTACATCGAAGTATGCCTTTCCCATGTCCAACTTTTTTTATTTCTAATAATTTATAAAAAATGCAATATTAAAAAAAATCTACTTAACTAATTGAAATCATTTGTTTAAAACAGCATGATGTTTAAAGCAGCAAAAATACAAATACTTTAGCACATATGAAAGCTATAACATAAATTCAGGTGTGGAATCACTTTTCTGTAAACAATTACCCAGCATTCTTAGACTACTAGAAATGCCATACCCCACAGGGTACTATTACATGATGGTCTGTAATAGACAGTGATTAAAGTACTAGGCAAATGTGCACAAGTGTAGTAACCAAAGGCAATCTGTCATTTCTATTAATGTGAACAAAACAAGTTAATGCTTGCCTGAAATAGGTTATGGTGTGTGTGTGTGTAACTTTGCTTTGTGTTAAAGTACTTTTTTTTAACCTTTTTATGAAAAAAGAGTTGCTATATACAGTATGGTGCTTGGTGCTCCAAACAAATCTCTACACAGTGATAATGGAATGCCTCATATTTTAAGTGCACAAAACCATTTACTGTACGCCTATGTAAAGTAAATAGTGTACAATATACATTTATAGTTATGTAGTTTATGTGGGTTCAAAAAAGAAACATCTATTCAATACACATGTCTACACATGACTTCCCCTAAAATGTATTTTTAATACTTTTACACTATGCATGTGTATATACACACAAAAAAACACATACAGAAATCTTATATAAGCAGGGTGATTCTGTGTGAAGCACTACATCTCAAATTTGATAGTCCTTCATCATGGTTAAATTAATTTAGTTGTACATCTCTGCATTCTAACTACCTGTAGTTCAATTTATTTTCCAAGCACTTGCAAAACTGCCCTGCATAATAAAGGTGAAGCCTTACCGTGGATCTGTAAAAAGGAAAACTCATATTTTCTACCCTAGAATTAGCAGCCAAGTGTCTTATTAGCATTAGTAGAAACCACTAAATCTTTCTTAATTAAGGAGGCCACAATAGTAGTGTTCAACTACCATCATTTTGTTATACAAGTATATATACTATATTCTGTAGTGGATAACCTTCACTTTTTAGGGCCAAGGACAGGCCCCTGAAGTACTCCACGAACAACAATTGCTCCAAACATTCTCCACTCTTTGTAATATTTAATTCAGCCAGGTCTCTACAAATGGTGTGTTCAAGGCCAATATTTCTTACTTCAAACACATTAATAAAATCTAAGTAGACCGTTGTAATCTCAAAGTCTAGGTTATATTCACCTACTTACTAAAAATATTAAAAATTGCCCCACCTTATTAAACTAGCTTCACCTGTTAGATTAGAGGAAAAGAACTTTCATTTGAAGCAGTATAGGTGGTTCTACGCAGTGAGGATAGTGATGATGTGGAATGCACTGCTGGGTGATGTTGTGATGGCTGATTCATTTAATCCTTTTAAAAATGGCTTGGATGATTTCTTGGACAAGCATATTATCCAAGGCTATTGTGATCCTAAAATCTATAGTTAGTATAGGTATTGGTATGTGCATTTTATGTATATACATATGAGTGTATGAAGGGTCAGTGTGAGTGTGAGATGTATATGCACTGGTTTTCATTTGGAGGGGTTGAACTTGATGGACTTTGGTCTTTTTTCAACCCAACTTAACTATGTAACTATGTATGTACCTTAGCTTAACATGAGAAAAGTGGTCTACCTACATCCATTAATTTAACTTGTTTACTTTTTTAAAAAAAATAATGTTACTATTTACAGTATTGTTCTTTTTATTTGAAACTGTTGCCTGATTAATTTTTTGCAGGTTTGACTGACCTCCTTGTACCCAATGAAACTTTCAGCTGACCCAGCTAACTTGAATGTCTTAAATGCATGTGTTTTTTCTCTTTTTTGTCTCAGTAGCCTTTCCATTAAACCATAAATATTTTTATTGCCATACCTTTTATTGTTTACAACATTCGTATTCAGAATAGACAGGTACTGCTGAATATTAAAGACTTTCCATTTGCCTTCTGTTTCAACTCTTTTAAAAGACTGTCCTAGTTTATATGTTGTGAGAAGCCCTTATACTTTGTCAAACATGTGGGAAGTAAAGTAATAAATGGCTATAACTTTGCTACTTGTTTAGTAAAACATTGCAACCGATCAACAGGTACAATTTACTGGTTGGTTGAAAACACTAATCTGATGCATTTTTAGGGGGTACTCGACATCTGTACAGATGTTGAGTACGTAGGTACTTTATTAGCATCTCTGGGTCCTCCAGTAAAGTATATTTCTGTGCCTTTTCTAATCCTGGTCCCTCTGCAGCTTTGGAGTTTGTTCACCCTATAGTTACACCACTAGGCAGTTTGGATTATTTTTGATAGGTTAGCCTTACTATGGGGTATACTGTATTTATCAAAAAGTGACGTTAGAGATCATCAGAGTCCACTAGTGTGATATTCTGCCACTTTCCATTAATTTCTATGGGATTTTTAAAAGAGTATTTATCAATGGGTGAAAGTGAAAGTTCACCCTTTGATAAATACACCTTTCAAAATCCCATAGAAATGAATGGAGAGTGGCAGAATTTCACTCTAGAGGACTGTATTGATCTCTAACTTCACTTTTTGATAAATACCCCTATGACTTAGCATTTCAGTCCCCAACATGACTTGTCTACCAAACAAAAATCAAGAGTTTATGCATTCATTTAGTAAATACATTTAAGGACTTAATAATGAAATAAGTACTATGTAAATTATTTTATAATTATGAATATGGGGACATTGCTCAATATTCACATCAGTCCCTGACTCAATAGTGCTTTCAAGATACATTGCCTGTTACATTGACACAGACATCAACCTCCTGTAAACAAAAATAAGGATGATATTTTGCTATGCCTTCGGAATTCCCTGAACATGCTCCATTATGCACCAACCATACCCATTTATTCACCCCAGCTACAGTATGTGTATAGATAGATGCAAGAAAAATCCTGGAGGGTTGACAGGTCTGTACTTAGAATAGTTTAATTTGTTTATGATGTTTCTATTTCCTATTACAGGAACAGTAATACTGTGAGTGCAGTTGTATAAATACATGTTCCTATAATGTGGCATATTCATGGTATGGTTCTATGCTGTATTCTTCCTAAATTCAATAAAGACGGTTTTGGCGTAACCTTTAGATATTGCTATCTTACCTGGATTGCCACTTTATTAGGCCACTAAAGAGTATAATGACACTATAGTAACCTTTTTGTTTCTATTGCATTGATTTAAATATCTGCTGGTCTGTATCTATCATTTCATTTTAATCCTTGTCTTTTCCCAAATAATTGTGTCGACGAAATTGCACTGAGTCTTCAGTGCAGGTTGGTGTGATTTCTAGTGTTTGGTTTGAGAGTTCACCCGATTATTTGGATACAAGTTTGCTGCTCCTATTGAAACAAGAGAGAACCCTGGAGCTACCTCCTGGTATGTAAAAAGCGGTAGCTCAAGAGTTTTCCTGTGACAATTGGTGCAGCCCTTAATTTAGAACAAGAGGCAGTAAGACCAACTAAAGGAAAGTGCAATGCACAAAAAATAGGGTTTTACACACAACTGTCTGCACAAATGATGCTACTGCGTTTGTCAATGACCCCTTATTTGTTTTGTTCAATATCAGTGTCTCTGGATATCTTAAGCTGCCTCAGGAACAGTTTTGCCATGAAGTGTTGCAGGTAAAAAATTGAGATCATTAGATATTCTTGGTGGGTTTTGAATCCATTCTCCTGAGATTTTCAACTTGCTAACTGCACACTTTCTTTTATTTAATACTGTACTTCATCTTCTTTACTCCTTTGTCTTAGCAGAATTTCCCTTGGTAATATCTGAAATTTATTTTTTGCTTCTTCAGCAAAAATTTTTTTTATCAAAACATTTTAGCAATTTTAAATCAATAGGTATGTGCTTTGTGAGTTTGTGGAACCTTTTTTTTTCTATTTACTAAAGGGCCTTTAGAAAATGTTATTCAAGCATTACAAATCAATCTCAATATAGATATACAACACCTTTCATCAGTAAATTAACTTTCTTAATCAAAATTATGTTCTCAGTAACATTATGAAATATGCAGATAACATTTATTTATAAATGATGCTATCTAATAATATCTGTCAAGTTTGCCAAGGTGTAGTAACCAATAGCAAGCAACAAACAGGTAGTATTTCCTGGTTACCTGTAGTCTAATAGCACAAAACCCTAAAAAAATCATGACGGTAAAAATAATCTTCCAATTGGACCATCTGCCATTATCTTTTACATAATTAGGATTTTTAGCAGAGCATAATAAATCTCAAAAATGTTGAGTTTGGATTTTTCCCCTTAAAAACTCAATCAGAAAATTTTGAGGCTAAATAAATAGACCATAAAGAACTTTTCCCATTTTTTTAATAATAAAAATGTGACCAAACTCCCTTCCATGATCTGGTTTCATCAAAAATTGTCAATGCAGAAAAAGTGTAAACAAAATCGTGCAAAAAACTCTATTTATTTTTTGACATCAATCTAATGCCTATGGCACTCCCTGTAACTTATATTTATAACTTAACTTCTGTCTAAAACATCATTGTTTTCCTCTCCCCAATGGAAATGAATAGGGACTAGCAAATCTTTCTTCTGATTCACAGTAAGATTTGCGTTTACACGAGTGATGCATTTTGTTTAAAAAACAAACAAGAGTCCCCTGCGACTCCTGTCCCAGGTGTCACCAACAAGCTGCGGATTTCTTCCATCTAATCTGGGAATGCCATTACATACTGAGCTTTTGGACACAAGTCGTAAACTATCTAGCGGATAATCTTGACTTCCCGAGAATAATTTCACCTGCAGTTTGCCTTTTGGGGGTCCTAGAAGAGATAATCCCAGCTAAATATACTCAAATCTCTTTTCGTATCCTACTCTTTTATGCACAAAAAACTGTAGCCCTTCACTGGATGGGTAACCTCTCACCCTCTCTCAATGCGTGGATACAACTGGTTAACAAAGCAGTACCCCTATATAAGCTCACCTACGAAATTAGGGGAACACCAACAAAATTTGATAAAATTTGGGGCTTGTGGAATGACATTGACCCGACCCCTCTATAGTAAGTCATAGCCGAGTCCATCTCCTACTATGAAACCCCTCATGGTTTGCTATCCTTCGTATCCTCGAGGGTCCCAACCTAACCGTCAGATGTATAGTTCACCTGAGTTTGATGGTGTCCATCTCAACTGCTCAATAACTGTATTGTGTTATGCTTGGTGGTAGCATGTGCCATATTTTCTTCCTGCCTAAATTGTACAGTTTAGTCTGCGAGTGTACTTATTTGTTGTATGTATGATTGTTGTATGTGTTTAAAAATGAGAAATAAAACTTACCTTAAAGGAAAACTATACCCCCAAAATGAATACTTAAGCAACAGATAGTTTATATCAAATTGAATGACATATTAAAGAATCGTACCAAACTGGAATATATATTTACATAAATATTGCCCTTTTACTTCTCTTGCCTTGAACCCCCATTTCGTGACTCTATCTGTGCTGCCTCAGAGATCACCTGACCAGAAATACTACAACACTAACTGTAACAGGAAGAAGTGAGGAAGCAAAAGGCAGAACTCTGTCTGTTAATTGGCTCATGTGACCTTACATGTGGTTTGTATGTGTGCACAGTGAATCGTACGATCTCAGGGGGCGGCCCTTATTTTTTAAAATGGCAATTTTCTATTTATGATTACCCAATGGCACATACTACTAAAAAAGTACATTATTATGATAATGGTTCATTTACATGAAGCAGGGTTTTACACATGAGCTGTTTTACTCAGTATCTTTTAATAGAGACCTACATTGTTTGGGGGGTATAGTTTTCCTTTAAAAAAACAAAAACAAAAAAAACAAACAAGAGGACAAACTTGATCTCCATACATCCATATGGTCACTTTGGGATAAGTTCCTCTCTGAACAGCCGTAGGATTACTAATGTCCATACTGCAACTGTGATTAGACTTTGCTCGGATTTGATTTGTCTTTTTTATTTTGTTTTGTTTTTATTATTTATATTATTTCTGTAACCCCTTTTCATTTACCTTTTTCTTATGTACTGTTATGATTTTATTCATTTGCTAATAAATAATACAAATAAAGAGTTACAAAAAAACAAACAAACTGTTTTTTATCATAGGGAAACCACAAGACAAAAACACTCATTCTCTGGTTCCAAAGCAGAATCCCCTTAATTTACAAATACAACTTCTCAAAAAAATCAGTGAGACGGATCAATTCGAATTATGCGACTTTTTTGAATTGGCGCTCAAAAAACTCAACTTTATTGAATTGTTGCTCCAAAAACTTAAATTTATCAGAACCAAAACCAGTGCAAACAACCTGAAACTAACGAGAATTCTGAAGATAAAAAACATGTTCCAGTTATTAAAGGACCATCTGTACAATCGTACATCTTAAGATTTTTCGGCCGACATCTGCCAAAATTGATCGGCCAGGTTTTAAAATCTTTATCGGTCTCAGTGCAATCTATCTATGTTTACAGGGCCAAGCAGGCCGCTACTCTTCAGTTTTGCTGGCAATATCGCCTGAAATGGTCTTTTTAGTTGATGGACACATCGTACATTTAAACGATCATTTCGAAATAATCGTGGACTCGCGATAATGATTGGATCTTTTAAAAATCTTTACATCTATGGCCAGCTTTAGTTTAGCCCTTAATCTTCAAAATACAAATTTAATTTCCAAGTGTGTAAACCATTTAGAAAATACTTAAAAGCAAAGTTACATATTGGCATTAAACCCTAGACACAATTAAGAAAATGTTTCTGCCACAGGCACTTGTTGGATAATTTGTGGTGGCACATTGCATGTTTAGTTATAGAACGAGTATGGTTCAGGATAAGCATCCTCATCTCTCACATAAAAAATAAACACACAAAGAACCTCTATAAAAGTCTTGGGAAACGTATTTCAATCAGCACCCATCATCCAGTATTACACCATGAGGGTTATTTACTTAAACTTTACTTTTTCTCAGTTTATGTAAAAAAATCCAACCAAACTCCCAAACCTGAATTGTCTTAATTCACCAATAATTATTCTCCAAAAAATTATGCAACAATTCAAATCGTGGAATTCTTTTTGAATCGACAATTGAATTTGATGACTTTTTCGAATAGTTGCATATCTTTCTTTTTGAAGAAATAGAAATCAGTCATTCAGCCTCATTTAAAAAAGTGTGGCAAAGGTGAAACATTTCAAAACCCTGGTGCAAAGCACTCCGTTTTTTTACTTTGCTCTAGGCCCCACAGGTTTAGCCAGGGGTTCAACTATTTGCAGTAATAGAATGGCATTACTGCATATAGAGGGGTCTGTGCTGCAGTGCTGGGGCTGCAAGGCATTGGGGAGCCATATACTGTAATTGCTGTTGGTCTATGGTTTCCAAAACAACTATATGCTTTGCAGCGGATCATTTGAATGTGACTGCTCTAGACTCACCACACCGTGTCCCTCTAATTAGCTCCACAAACTCCGTGTGCTCAGCCAACAGTGTCCCAACTGTAATGTAGATCCAATGAGCAAATCAGGTGGCACTCTGAATAAATTTGAAGACGTTTATTGAAACATTAGGGTAACAGCATTGCAACATTTATCCAGAGTGCCGCCTGATTTGCTCATTGAATCAGCAATTTGGTGCAAGGTGCAGAGAGCACACTACACTGATCATTGAAAAGTCCAAGTGCTCCATACATGAACCCTAAGTGGTACAGCTTTCCACCCCTTAACACTATAGCACTTGCACCCTGTCAATAGATAAAATACCACTTCTTTTTTGTGTGTCCTTTTTGCCATCTTTGCAGTCTATTTTCTATTTATATTCTTTGCAGTCTATTACATCATATTGTAATGTATGTTTGTTCAAAAATATCTAAATTATATATACCGGTATTATATATATATATATATATATATATATATATATATATATATATATATATATATATATATATATATATATATATATATATATATATATATATACAGATGCAGCCACTTTGGTTTGTCTGTTTGACACAGAATAACTAAACACAGATATCCCATTTATCTCATTTAACACAGAAAACTTCAGTGCAGAAAATATTTTCATTTAGTGGATTTTTCCAGTTACGTTTAGAGAAGCAGTTCATTATTTACATTCTTGTGAGCATAGCCGCCTTCATTATACACCCCAGCTTGACTTTGAGTTCTAACTATATAATTCTCTTTTTATATAATGTAACAGCTTTTGCACTCCAGATGAATAACATGTATTTATGATAATCTTGTGTATTTCTGCCTTTTGTTTTTTTTTCTTCAATTATTTTGTAATTGTATTAGCAAATTATCAATTTCTTCATTTTTAGGTTCTAGCTGTGACCTTATGTGGTAAAATAATTAAACTCATAAAGTCCATGAAGACTTTTTGGAAAAATATTGCTCTTTTTCTTAAAGTTGGTAGTATATTCTTGGCATCTTTGTAAGGTGTTGGAGCTTTTGGATTTCGTCTAATTTGTACCTTTTTTGTTTGATACATATCAATTCATATAACCAAGAATAATCCACCTAATCCACCTTTACCATTCTGTTACCCATAATTTACTGTAAGAACAGATATATTATTATGTTAAGTTTGGTAGTCGATAATTGAGACTTTCCAGTTGAGGAAATTGAAGTGCATCAAATGCCCTTAGATAGTCTTATTGTTTGATTTCATTTTGAGTACAGTAGTTTAACACTTTTGCTTCCAATATCATTTGTCAAGTTTCCTTCTATGGCATTGTATGATTTGCTTTTCAACTGACGGACTTTGGTTTTTTATCAACCCAGTATAACTATGTAACTATGATGCTACCTCATGTAGGCATCAGACTTATATTTGAAACTCTATTTTTCTGTTACAAACAGTGTCATTTCCATACATCACACAATAGCTGAATGACTTTACCAACATAACAATATACAGTATATTTAGGTGAGTCAAAGTAACCTCTAATGAAGCCAAGCATCAATGCAGCCTCACAAGGTTTAGCTAAGATTTGGAAACTTAGTTTTTAAAACTGATTCAAATTATATTTGGCAATTAAACCACCCCTGTTTTAAAAGTATCAAACCGATAAAAAAGTAAGAAAATGACAAGCATACACACATTGGGCTGAATATTCATAACAACTTCACATGAAAATGGCAGCTGAACCACCATCCAAAGGTACATATAATTTTTTATACACAGTTGCAAGATCAAGGCACTTTGCAGTTAGGACCATAGTGACAGTGGAATATCTTGCGTGAAAAAGGTCCTAGTGTTAAAACTGCACATTATGATCATATTTTATTTAACATGATAAATGATTGAGACCAGCAAATCTATAGTTTATCAGTTACTGTATCACTTAATATTTATCAATAAAAGTCTTTCAATTTTCATCTTCATGCACCTAGTGGTGATTCTACTGTACTCAGTGTGATGGGGTTTTGTTTTTCTGCCTCCTTAAGAGGCAGAGGGCCATACATTCTAAATCAAAATCAAACTGCAGTTGTAAGTGTTTCCCCTTGCGAGGTAATTAATTAGCAGATCAAAGATAACCCAGTATACAGTCCCCTACCAATACACTCTGTTGTATCAGTGCACTGTGCACCTCACAAGGACCAAACATGGCACAACTCCAATTTTACTGTTTTGCTCTTTTCAGTTAAAGAAATAACAATAACATTGATTTTTTTTGTGATTGATACAACTGGCAAATTGTTTGACATTGGACATGGGTGTATATTGCCCTTTTAAGAAAATGTCTAATGGTTTAGTACACACCAAATGGATTAAGCAACATTGGACTGTTGCTATTAATGAATATCTAATCTGCCACTGCTGGACAAATATAAGGTATAAATGTATATAAATGTGTTAATATTTTTGATGTTACTGGCCCTTTTTACTCACCTTTACTAGGTAATGCTTAGGAAGTTGCCTTAGTCTTTCTTTTGGCCACTAATGGCTGTTATGGAAAAGTGAAAAACGAAATCGAGAAAATAGAAAGGTTGGGAGCAAAATGTTAGCAGAACATACCAAATGGAGAAATGGGAAGAGTAAGATGGCAAAAAGGGGAGGCAAGGGAAGAGTATAAAAAGTGAGAAGTGGACCAATGGCAGTCAATGGAAGGAAAATCTATGGAATGTAGGGGAAAAAAAGAATTACAAAAGGAAATATGGAAGCAGAACAGGAAAAGAAAAACAAAATATGAGAAAAAGAGAAACAAGGAAACGTGTGGTAAGAAAGTAGAATTAGGAGAATTAGCAAACGTAATAACTGCAGTGTAAATAAATGTGAGAAGGGTAGATCTGATTTGAGGAGTAAAGGTGACAGACGTAGGATTCTGTTATGGTAGACTAGAATGTAAAAGCATTAGCTCCACCAAGAATATAGCACTTACCAAAGGTACTTAAATAGACTCAACTCCTAATCCTAAAGACTAATAATATGCAAAATGTAGAATGTGATAGAATTATCTAATGTTATTCAATACAATTACTGTGTATAACAAAATGATGGCTCTTGCTATGATTTTATTGCTGCTGACATTTAAAAACACAAGAACCTTCAAATGTTTTCACACATACATGTCCAGGTCTACTTAGAGCTTGAAACACACACCCAACTCATATGGTTTTCAGAGTGCATGTCATAAGAATTCATAGCAGTGGAAGAAATTGTAATGCAAAGGTGTTTTTTAATATAAAAAATGTCATTGATGTTACCAGCTTTTTTCAGTTTTATCCAATTGAAATAGAGGCATTAAATCTAGTGGATAAATTGGCAATTTCTCTGCTTGGGGTAAGGCTGCACTGTATTAACTAAAATGTGCTTGTATTTTTGTATTTTTCCTTTTTACTTGGAAAGCATCTATAAATAACTGCCTGGAATCCAGAAACTGCTGACATTTTCTTCTGTGCTGTATCTATTTAGATTGTACTCTGCTGGTTGTCGTGAGCCATTTTCTCATGAATTCTTATTAATGACTTTTAATCAGTTGTACTCGTATAACTGGAGTCCAGATTATTTAAGACGAAAAAAAAAAAAAAAAGTTTCTGCAGATCTTATCATTTTCCGGGGATTTGGTGAACTATATATGCAATATATACAATAGAAATAGTAAATCAATGCAAAACTGTAAACGCTAGCCCATAGTCACATTTCAGTGACCCATTTCCTTACAAAACTGCCAGTAACTGGTAAACTTGCTGGATGCATTTTATCATTGTATATTCAATCTTAGCCTTGTTATAAGTCATTTTGTGTAGTTTAGTCTTGTCATCTCTCTATTTTATCCCGTATTGAGATCCTCTTCTTGCTGAATGTTTGATAAAGGCTGCATTGCATCAAACAATATTGTTCTAATAATAAAAAAGGAAAAAAAACAACTCATCTTGGGAAAGCTGCGGCACACACATCCCCAGAAATGAGTGAGCCTATTAGCATTTAAATAGAGATCTGATTATAATGATAAAAAAGAAAAGTGTCTACTAGGACCCTTTCTTTTGTAATCACAGAATTCATTTTAGATGCTTGTGATTTCAAAAGCATATTTTAATTCATGTTATAAGGAAGATACTTTTCATTATATGTATCAGGGGTATGTCAAAAATCATCTGGTTCTGTAGAGCATAGATGACAAATGTCAATATAAATTGAAAACATTTTTCCCTTGCAAAATGCCATGGAACAAATGAGATATACAAAAAAACAATGCATTTTTTTTCCAAAACTAATTTACAAAACCAGTCCCCACAGATCAGATAAGAAATTTTGGCCTTTGGGTCTAAAAGACTGGGAGATGCATATTCTTTATTATGACATTATTTAATTTTACTACACTGGACCCTGCGGCACTGAGTGAAAATCTTTAGTTCACAGGGACACATATTTGGCAAAACAGGGCTCCATTGTGAATTGCACAAATAGGACAGTAACAGATGGTATGTAATCTGTACCCACATGCTTTAGGGAAGCTACAGTATTTCAGAGCAGCCAGACTTTGTACCCTCTACTGCATATGAGTTACCCTATAAATGTCACAGTTCTGGCATCCAGGACAATAAAGGGGCCTTCCAGAGAGCAGTGGACATTCAAAGGTAGTACAGTATAGCCCCAAACAGGCAGACCCAGATGACTCATTTTCAGGTAACCCCAATAGCAAGTTAACCCCAGAGAGTATCCCTTAAGTTTTTACCCTCCTGTTTTTCCTTTATTCCAAATTCCATCCAACCTCTCTAGAGGCCCTAGCCTTGCAGGGTCGAATATGGGTGGCGGGACACCAGGAAAAAACCTGGTGGGCCCCAGCGGACCTGATCTCCCTCCCCTGATGAGCTGATGGTAGATTTAATTTATGCACGCTTGGGGGAGGGTGGTGGTTGTGGTCCCTGTAGGGGGCTATGGGGGCACTCTGGGGGGCCCAGGGGCAGCAGCCCTGGTGGGCCCTGCACAGGGGGATGTAGTTTTCTGTGGGGTAATCACCTGGTCCTGTTGTCCTGAAGAAGGGTACTGGAAACAACTGCCCTAGTTACACTCTGTGCTTGTAGGGTATCCCTTTCTCCATTACCAGAGCCAACTGCTCTGATAGTTACTGCCATGTTTCAAGTGCTAACTGCACCTGTGTACTCTTCCTAGCCACTTGAACTGACATGTTATAATAAATAACATCTCCAGCAATCAATTTGGGGCTCATGGAAACTTTTTTGGACACATTTAACAAAGTTGAATCAACACAAAAGGCCTCTTTGAATAGTAAATTTAAGGAGGAACTCTGGCTTCCAAACCAAAATTTGATAAAGAGGCCCAAATAACACAGAAACCCCTAATATACCCATCTCAGTTATCTGTTTCTTCAAAAAGTATGAATAAATGGCATTTTCTATGCTGAAATCCAGCTGTTTAACAATTCTTCTCTTTCTGCATCATTTGGAATCCTGGCAGGGAAGGAGGGACTAAAACACTAATGTTACAAATTGTAATACCTGCTCCACAGCCAGCATGCAGGAACTACATAACACAAAATGCATTGCACTGTGATATTCCTTTCCTTATTGAAATCATGTGTGCAGGGAATTGTGGGGTTTTGAGGATTTTGTCAGGAAAAATCCCTGATCAGCAGGAAGCTGAGGTATTCGAATGAAAGAAAAGAATCAAGAGTTTAGGTACTCTCATGGATTTAGTAGCTGAATGCTCAAGCCCAAAGTGCACAAGGGTAACACTATTTTGGGCTATACAGGCCAAACAGGGTTAATGTCTAGCTAGTGATTAGTGCATGGGTTACATGTGACTCTAATGCTTTAGGTAGGGCCTTTGCTACTGTAAATGGAAGAATAAAGGTGTGGTGTAGTGCAACAAAAAAAAAAAATAAAAGAATTGATGCCAGGAGGTTCTTGCAGTAAAACAAAGGGTTAACACTTTATTTGTCAGAGACAAATGATCCATAGGGTTACTTAAAAGCAATGAGGCATATGCAGAATAACATCAGCAGGCTAGGACAGATTGATGAGACAGCTGAATGTGACTCCCCTGCAGATGTAGTCAAGGTAGTAAGACAGACCTCCAGGCAGATATACCTCAAAGTAGTGTAGATCCTTCCCAGTGGAGTGGTGAGGGAGAAGAATCTAAGTAGCAAATTCACTAAAGTGCGAAGCGGCTAACGCTAGCGCAAATTCGCTAGCGAAGTGGACCTACTCTAGAGCTACTTCGCACCCTTACGCCAGGCGAAGTTGCGCTATGGCGAAGGGACGTAACTACGCTAATTCACTAACTTGCGCATGAATGTTACCTCTTGCGCCAGACTTGTCTTCACCACCACAGACCAGGTGAAGTGCAATAGAGTAGATAGGGATTGCTTAAAAAAAATTGGCGTTTTTTACTTTTTTAAGGGTGATAGGCTGAAAAAGAGCATACATTTTTTGGGGGGTACCCTCCTTCATTTCCTAACATATGGCACCTAAACTATACAGTGGGCTCATGTATAGGGCAAAATAACAACTCTATTTTATTTTATGAAGCTTTCCCAGGCTTGTGTAGTGTAATGTATTTGCTGCTACATATATGTCCATCGTACTTTAACGTGGTGCCGTATGCAAATTAGGCATTGCTAGCGTATCTTCGCTTTGCTTGACGAATTAATGCTAGTGCAACTTCGCTACCTTTTGCCTCCCTGAGCACAACTTCGGATTTTAGTGAATCAGCGGCGCCCTGGGAAACCTTACCTTGTGAAGTGCGGCGAAGCTCAACTCCGCAGATTAGTGAATTTGCCCCAATGCCTGACACCCTATCCACTGTGGTCCCTTCACTGTAGGCAATCTAGGAGCCTTGGGAAGCTACTCCGTGCTACAATCCTTGATGGCGCACAAAGCTGCTCTTTCTCTCTTCCCTCACTATCTTACTCTCCTAGACACTATAACAATTATATTCCTACCACTCACTAGCCTAATTCACGGGGTCCCTGCTCCCTGTTCACTTAAACACTAGAGGTTCAGGTCCCTCTATGGCAATATGTCTTTATTGGGCCTTGGTGTCCTCAGGCTCAGTGGGAACATCCAGATGGTTAGGACACCAGAAGCCAAAGAGGAAGAACCACCCCTTTGCAAACACTATATTAAAGTGTGGCAGGAAGTGGTCATACAGTAACACCTCTTTGCCAATAACTGGGATACGTAAATGATGAACTAGATACATGGAGTTTTGCCCAGAAACTAGGGAAATGAGGAAGGTTATGGATTTAAAGCCATATGGGCATATTACCCATATGGGTCCCTACACAAGCATTCTTAAATCAGCCCCTTAATGTCTCTGGTGCAATGCTATGTGTACCAACCTCTTTAAAAATCCAGTACACTGAATACACCACATCTAGCAGCAAAACTTAGCAGCTCTATTTTTAATTTAATACCATGCTTGCAATCTCTATGGAAAGCTCTCTGGATTATGACAAAGACTAGAAATGAAGTGGCAGAAGTACAGAATGCAATTAGTATATTGCTCAAAGAGGACAAAGTGAAACAATATTATATAAATACAAATAGACTTTTTATAAAATGGCCATTAATCAAGATTGCTCCTAAAGCATTCAAAACTACCTGACACAAAAAAAATAAATAAATAAAGTCTCAGAAATATCCGCTTTACATTAAGCTAACTAGGCATTATTCCTAAAATAGAAGGATTTCATCAAAAGTAGGGCACTCAGTCTTAATGCAATTGCTGGTGACATAATCATTGATCAAGAAAACTAATTAACAAGCTTCTTACAGCCAACAGTCACACTGAGCAGTGAAATAAGATTTGGCAGTAAAAACTTTTATTTGTATTAAAGATGTTTTCAGTTTTATTTGAATGTATAAATCGTTTGAAAAAAAAGTCTAAATCTAGCTTAAAAATCAACTACTAACTCTTTTTTGTCACTTTAATATCGTACCAAATTATATTTAGTCTTTGAGCTTACATCTACAAATGTAAAGTTATCATCCTAAGTAATTGAAATAGAGGTCTTGTGCTAAATTGCCTTCTCCAAGATTTCCTCTCTGAACAAAAGACTTAAGAGGAAATGTAATGAACATTGAATCAGGAAAAAGTACTGAGTAATACAGTATGATTAAAAATGGAGCAACAGTTTGTGAATATTTTAGCCAACAACACAGGTTATTATATCTTCTTCTTTATATTTCTGTGTACACAGACAGACAGATAGATTAACAGTTAGTTACACGTACAATAAAGGTCACACGAAAGCCACTGAAACCCTGAAGAATAAATCACTTATTTCAGCTAAAAGACATTAAGATAGACTTGTTGGAGAACTGATGGAGAGGCAGCTTCATTATATTATCAATAATACATATGCAAGGTAGCTTGAGACAGAACAATTTATTTAAAGATGAGGACAAGAGGTGTAGTCAAAGGTTAAGTGGTATCCACTAATTTCTTCCAGTCATAAATTATGGTATACATGCCATACTAATTACAGAAGCATTTCGTTTTGTGGCTGAGGCTTCAGTGTGGACTAACTGACCGTGTTCTTTTAAACTCATATCTGTTGTACCTCTGTTTATTTAACCAGATACATTTTCAGCAGCAAGCTGTAGGTTTTAAAATATGTTGTTTTTTTTAAAATGTTTTAAATCTGCCATTCTGGATACTAAGTAGTTGGATAGTGGCCCTGCTATGCACCATGTATTTATTTATGTGTGTCAGTTCTTTTTTAATTTGATTCTTGTGAATGTACTTAAAATGCATTTAGTTTTACTCACACACCGAGTTGCACCCCCCCCAACTAATAATAATAGACTTAATGTCATAAAAATACATTTGTTCTGCCCAATGTTTCAGCTTTAAATGAATTCATCTCAATGAGGATATGGATTTGTAGCTGTTCACTGAATACCCATCAATATAATCATATATTATAAATGGTGCATAATGTCGTCATTAGTGATGGGCGGATATGTGCAGTTTTGCTTAGCCAAAAAAATGGTGAATTTACCGCAATATGCTTGAAACAGCGCAAAATTCACCAAACGCATTGAAGTCATTGAAGCGACAATTTTTATGCGTCCGACAATTTGGTCCGAATGCATTAAAGTCAACGGGTGTCCAAATAATTTCGACGCCCGACAATTTTTATGCATGCGCCAAAATGTTTTTGGAGGCGGCGGATTTTTTGCTGGTGAATTGTCGCTGCAGTTTTGTTTTTTGCGATGAAACGTGAAATTCGATGCGAATGTATTCCCCCATCACTAGTCATCATTTATATTCAGTGCTTGTGTCACATGACTCATTAACAAATTTGGTATTATAACGAAAAAATGTAGCACAATACTTTACTAGCTGTCCTGTGGCATTTATATGGTCACAGAACTCTTTGACTTCATATATAATTTTATTTTTTACACATTCCTTATATGCAACAATGCCCTCTTCTAATACTTAAACATCAGCAAAAAAATTATTAAAACTTTATTAAAACAAGTACACAGGTATAATCACTGGGGTTTTCTTGGAATCTAACATTATACACTCATGTCAATATACAGTATCATGCTCATTAGTGGCTGATGACTGATATCCAGCTTTTCTCTAATCAGGTTGGTAAAATTTAAATCACATTTACACCTTAGTCATAAGCATGGGACAAGAGTTTTCATTCTTCATGCTCTCACATTGCAACATGCATAGTCTAGCAAATTCAGAAGTGAATATATATGTCATTGCTCGATTTACCACATTCATTAAAGGCATGTTCAAACATGCTCCTCCCTCCCGTCTTCTGTTCCAAAATGCACCCAAGTGCATCTGTAAAACATTGACAAAGGCGATGGTAGCTCCTGGTCCCCCACAATGTGCTGCATCAATAGTCACAGCATACCTGTACCTAAAAAATCATGCATAGAAGTCATATTTAAAAGTGACAGAAATTATGTAATTCCAACTTTCAGTGTAATTACTTCCTATTTGTTAAAACATGCACATGCAATTGCACCAAAATTATGGGAAAAATATGCATTCTAGGTAAAAACTTGCTGAATTGTGCCCAACCACATTTTCAGTTGTAAATGATCATTCTTCAGGTCGAGGGACCTCATTCAAATTGTGTATAGTATCTCACAGCACTTATGGATTTTTTCTCACTGTATAACATTTATGAACCATTGTTTGTGTTTACTCCTTTTTAAAGCACTGCCTACATTTGTGGTGCTATTTAAATAAATACTATCTATCTTGAACAGGGCAGCATCAAGGCACATGAACGCCTGCACGGAGAAGAGCAGCAAGTGGGTTTTTTTAGGGGGCGTCTGATTGGGGGAGCAGATCTGGCACATGACACTGCACATGACACTCCAGGATGGATTCGAAAGGCCCCAGTTTTATTAACAGAGTAATCAAACTGACAGGGACAAGGGATCTATCAATCCATCTACATAATTACATATAATGGTACAACATTACTTTAGGTTTGCATTTGGATGTACTGAAAATAAAGTGTATGTGTTGATTTGAAATGCAAGAGGCACAAACGGGTATACAGCACTTTCCAGGAAGTACGGCTATTACTGTTCTATATTTTAGCATAAGTGATGGGCAAATTTATTCGGCAGGCGCGAATTCCCGCGATTTGCCGCCGGCGAATAAATTCGCGAAACCACCACGAAAATTCGCCAGAGAAAATTTGCCGGCGTCCTTTTTTTTTGGGCACTGTCGTCAAAAACGGATGCCGGCATCAAAAACGGACGCCGGCATCAAAAACAAGACGCCTGCGCCGTTTCGCAAATTTTTCCATCACTATTTAGCATTTAAAACGAATTTCTTCTTATGCTGAATTTCCATATACAGTGTCATGGGAATTTTTTTTTTTTTTTCTTCAAAACGCACCACTTAATAGCACTGCTCTAGCAGAATTCTGCACTGAAATTTTTGAAATTTGGCATGGGACTAGACATATTTTTATTATCAGTGTCACAGGAGCCCTCAGGTCCTGTGAATTATGCTCTGATATACTTCAGTCACTCTTTACTGCTACACTGCAAGTTGGAGTGATATCACCCCCCACCCAGAAGCCCATCAGCAGCCTATCAAAAGAACAATGGGCAGCTAACCAGATAGCAGCTATCTGACACCTCAAGAATTTATTTGCATTGCTAAAATTGCCCACCCAGTGGTAGAAATGAGAATAGCACCAAAGCAAGAAAACCCCTGCTTCATTAATGTAGGCACATTCTTATTAGCTCAGTTTCAAAGTTCCTGGATGAAAGTGCTCTGTAGCTAAGCTTACAATTGCCTTCCACACTTTCATAAATTAGCCCAATTTACTACCAACTGCTGCTTTATTGTTACCCTGCTATCATGTATTTTTCAAGCACAGGCAGCCATAATTTGGTGTAAAATGTATATTCTTATTTTATTTAAATATCAAGGGGCAGATTTATCAAAGGTCAAAGTGAATTTTTGAATTAAAAAACTTCAAATTTAAAGTAATTTTTGGGTACTTCGACAATCGAATAGGCCAAATTCGACTTCGATTCAAATTGAAAAACCTTTGAAAATTCGAAAAATCTAAGTAATGTCTCTTTTAAAAACTTTGACTTCGACACTTCGCCACCTAAAACCTGCTGAATTGCTGTTTAGCCTATGGGGGACCTCCTAGAACCAACCTATCAGAGGCTTTTGGGCAAGTTTTGAGAAGTCAAATTTTTTTTGGAAAAATCCTTCGTTTCGTAGGGTTAAATCGCTTGATCGTACGATTTTACTTTGATCGTACTACGATCAAATACGGGCGTTTTCCCTGGAAAAAATACTTCGACTATCGAAGTACTCAAATTCGATGGTCGAATTTCGACGTTTTTTTACTTCCAAATTCGATCCTTGATAAATATGCCCCCAAGTGTTGATGTTTTATGAAGAAAAACGCTGAGATATTTAAACATTTCAAAAGTTTGTGCAGTATCAATGAAATCCTTGGTTTTAAATGTTTTTAAGAATATAGAAACTTACATTTTTGGTTCCCATCCAGTTCCTATAAAATAATAATATAGCACAGACAGATATACAGAAGAGAAGTCAATATTTTGAATTTGCTTCTATATGAAGTTAATATGTATAACTTCTCCATGGTAACATTTATACATTCTTTAAAAACAATTACACTCTCTCAACCCAAGATTCTATTATTTGTACTGCTCCCATAGTCTGATAAGGCTTTATTCTTAAGCAGTGTTCTCATATTTCAGTGGCTGCTTTGAACAAGCATATCATTAACGTGTTAACATACAGTAAAGTATCTACTGTATATTCCTTTCCCACCTGCAGTGCCTTATCATCGATTAACCTACTAGTTAATTCAAGCCTTTTATCCCTTTTAATCTGAACAACATGCTTGTGCTAAAATGCTTCGTGCTCAAACAAGAGTTAAATGCATTAAACCGAATCCAAGAAAAATTGTCCATAAGAAGCAAAAATATAATATTAAAATGACGAATTCATTAATGCCTTAATTATCATTAAAACTGTGAAAGGTCCCCTCATTTACCTGATGAAGGATGCATTAAGTGTTCATTATACAAAGTGCAATTTACTTGATTACAGTCGCAATTTGATACTGTATTAATCCCATCAAGTATGTTTCTAATACTTTTATGATTACCTTAGCGTTTTGCATATTGATATTTCATACATTAATTTTTTTCTCCTTCACCCTCATGCATGTACAATTATTTTTTATATAATGAATATTTAAATGAGTTGAGAGATATATATATATATATATATAGATATAGATATAGATATATATATAATGTATTTAACACAGTTTGGAAAATAAATGACCATTTGCGCCAATTGTTTTCTAGTATATTTTGGCGATTAAGAAGAAATGCAAAGGTTAATTTACAAAGTTCAAAGAACATCTGTCTCCCTAAAGTTGCACGACTGCTATGCAGAATAAAAAGTTGAACTTGAAAGCAAATTGTGTGCTCGCAGGCTCAACTGCCTGCCCATGTATACCCTTAATTGCATGTCCTTTGTGATGTGCAAGTAAAATGTAGAAACAGCATCTCAGCCAGGCATTAAGAACAGCTCTCCCTTGTAACACGATGCAACTGTGCCACAGTCCACAGTGTTTACTATGCAAGTGCTTTATGGCAAAGCTTCCACAGTTTTGTAATATAGCACTTGCTTCAAGCCTTTTCTAGATGTACAAAAATTGTGGTATATCATGCTCTGTTGGATTCAGATTGCACTGTATATAGATTTAATAGATTACTGTATACAGTATGTGCTATTTTTACATCTAAGACAATATGGCCCCTGGAGTTGAGAGCATATGTTAAGAACAACTACTTTCCTACCATGGCATCAAAAACTTTTTGAAATTAATCAGTGTGTATGAGTGTGTACTATAGTGTAAGGGTTACAGCGTGGAACCGCTGTGATAGTGGATAGCCATTCCATTGGGAGAGGATATGGCGGAAGCCCAGGGGTGTACCCATAGATGGTAAGGGAGGCAGACATGGTGAAAATAAAGCAGGTTTACTTGGAGCTTGCAAATAACACAGGAACAGTTCAAAATAAGGTAATTACCAGGAAGGTGAGGATAAGGAAACAATGCTGGAACAAGGCAACACAGGAGCTTGGAATCCAGGAGCTTGGGATACAGGTAAGGAATCACTGGAATAAGATACAGCGACCAGATACAGGATACGATTACAATTAATGACTCAGCCCTGAGCAAGGCTCAGGGCGGGGTTAATAAAGGGACGGTAATTGGGAATGGGAAACACATGAGGGTAAACGAGGTGGGTGGAGAATGGGGAGGAACACACTAGAAACTGACAGGTACATGAAACACAAGACACACAAGGGTAAGGATCAGCCTCAAAGAGCCCCCAGTGGCTCAAAAGAACACACAATGTCCAGAATCTGGTAAATAAAGGTTCGAGTCCCGGGCTGATCCTTACAGTACCCCCTCCTTAAGGGTCGACCTCCGGGCGACCCAACGAAAGACCCCCATCCTTTTTAGTCCAATGACTGGAGATGGGGACAAAAGTTTGCCAGGGTCAAAGGCTGGAGAGCCACCAGGGTCAAAGGCTGGAGAGCCGCCAGGATCGGAAGCCAGATCAGAGAAGTCGCTGGGGGACCGGCACTGGAGCAAGAGACTGCTTTCGGGGAGCCGGCACTGGAGCAGGAGGCAGCTGCTGGAAGACTAACACTGGAACAGGAGGCAGCTGCTGGAGGACCGGCACTGGAACAAGAGGCAGCTTTCGGGGAGCCGGCACAGGAGCAGGCAGCTTTCGGAGAGCCGGCACAGGAGGCAGCTGCTGGGGGTCTGGCATTGGAACAAGAGGCAGCTGCTGGGGGACCGGCACTGGAGCAAGAGACTGCTTTCGGGGAGCCGGCACTGGAACAGGAGGCAGCTGCTGGAGGACCGGCACTGGAACAAGAGGCAGCTTTCGGGGAGCCGGCACAGGAGCAGGCAGCTTTCGGAGAGCCGGCAAAGGAGGCAGCTGCTGGGGGTCTGGCATTGGAACAAGAGGCAGCTGCTGGGGGACCGGCACTGGAGCAAGAGACTGCTTTCGGGGAGCCGGCACTGGAGCAGGAGGCTGCTTTCGGGGAGCCAGCACTGGAACAAGAGGCAGCTGCTGGGGGACCGGCACTGGAGGCAGCTGCTGAGAAGTCGGCACAGCAGACAGGACAGGCTGGGAAGTCGGCACAGCAGACAGGACAGGCTGGGAAGCCGGCACAGCAGACAGGACAGGCTGGGAAGCCGGCACAGCAGACAGGACAGGCTGGGAAGCCGGCACAGCAGACAGGACAGGCTGGGAAGCCGGCACAGCAGACAGGACAGGCTGGGAAGCCGGCACAGCAGACAGGACAGGCTGGGAAGCCGGCACAGCAGACAGCCAGTTGGGAGCCAGTCGTCGGGAAGGTCCAGCTGGACACTTGGGTAGCCGATGCTGCTGCGAAGCCTCCTCTCGGGGTACTAGGCACGGCAGAAGCCCCATTTTGGGAGGCACAGAACATGACAGAAGCCCTCTTCTGGGGGCACAGGACAAGGCAGAAGCCCCACTTCTGGGGGCACAGGATCAGGCAGAAGCCCCACTTCTGGGGCACAGGACCAGGCAGAAGCCCCACTTCTGGGGGCGCAGGACAAGGCAGAAGCTGGGGCCAGGGACTGGGAGGTAGCTGTTGCAGAGGGGTAGCAGGACCGGGGAACTGAAGCAGACCGCTGTGGGGTAGAGGGCCCAGGAATAGACTGCGGAGGGATGGCTGGCCATGGAACAGGAGCAGACTGCAGAGGCATAGCTGGCCCTGGAACAGGAGCAGACTGCAGAGGCATAGCTGGCCCTGGAACAGGAAGCAGACTGCAGAGGCATAGCTGGCCCTGGAACAGGAGCAGACTGCAGAGGCATAGCTGGCCCTGGAACAGGAGCAGACTGCAGAGGCATAGCTGGCCCTGGAACAGGAGCAGACTGCAGAGGCATAGCTGGCCCTGGAACAGGAGCAGACTGCAGAGGCATAGCTGGCCCTGGAACAGGAGCAGACTGCAGAGGCATAGCTGGCCCTGGAACAGGAGCAGACTGCAGAGGCATAGCTGGCCCTGGAACAGGAGCAGACTGCAGAGGCATAGCTGGCCCTGGAACAGGAGCAGACTGCAGAGGCATAGCTGGCCCTGGAACAGGAGCAGACTGCAGAGGCATAGCTGGCCCTGGAACAGGAGCAGACTGCAGAGGCATAGCTGGCCCTGGAACAGAAGCAGACTGCAGAGGCATAGCTGGCCCTGGAACAGGAGCAGACAGCGGTGGGGATTTCAAAGGCCAAGAAACTGGAGGTGGACGACCAGACACAGGCCAGATAGCAGTTTGTAGCTCATCTTCGCTCGAATCTGAATCTTCCCAGCCCACATCGAAGACTGAATCCTCCCAGTCATCGTCAGAGAGAAAATCCTGATAGACATCATCACAGAAATGGGAGCTGACTTTTGCCTCATTCTCCCCACCCCAAGGGAGTTGTAGTTCCACATCGGGACAAGAAAGCATGGAGGGCTTTCCCAAGGGCTTCTTGTTTGGCTGAGTCATTCTGTAAGGGTTACAGCGTGGAACCGCTGTGATAGTGGATAGCCATTCCATTGGGAGAGGATACGGCGGAAGCCCAGGGGTGTACCCATAGATGGTAAGGGAGGCAGACATGGTGAAAATAAAGCAGGTTTACTTGGAGCTTGCAAATAACACAGGAACAGTTCAAAATAAGGTAATTACCAGGAAGGTGAGGATAAGGAAACAATGCTGGAACAAGGCAACACAGGAGCTTGGAATCCAGGAGCTTGGGATACAGGTAAGGAATCACTGGAACAAGATACAGCGACCAGATACAGGATACGATTACAATTAATGACTCAGCCCTGAGCAAGGCTCAGGGCGGGGTTAATAAAGGGACGGTAATTGGGAATGGGAAACACATGAGGGTAAACGAGGTGGGTGGAGAATGGGGAGGAACACACTAGAAACTGACAGGTACATGAAACACAAGACACACAAGGGTAAGGATCAGCCTCAAAGAGCCCCCAGTGGCTCAAAAGAACACACAATGTCCAGAATCTGGGAAATAAAGGTTCGAGTCCCGGGCTGATCCTTACATATAGATGAATAAAGATTCATAAAGATGGTTGTTTATGCACATCCCATTTCAATAAATGTATAGATTTTTACATTGACAATAAAATAATAACAGTTAGATACAAAAGTGTTGTTTCAGAACTGTAAACACCCATCCTGTCTCACACTAGTAGATATAGATTTTATGGTTTGTGTATGTTGGAATCAGGGAAACATAAAATGGTGTAACAGGTATTGCAATATTTACTATAGTAAGCTTACATGCTTTCTAATATAGAAGGAGGGCTTTTGACCATGTATGGTATATCCGTGTACCCTTTGCTCTTATGGTAAATGCTCTGTAAAAAGTTATAAAAGCTTCTTGTAAGAGGAGTGTCTTTGGGAAGTTCTCCTGTCACACTTAAGTACTACACTGTGGTGTGATTGTGACAACTCCCTAGGTAAAACTCTTGTCTTGTTTGTCTTTGTCTAAAAATAACCTCACTTACTTTTTATATCCTTAATTCTGAGTTTTGCTTTATATAAACGAGGTTACTAAAAATACCTTCAACATCAATTTTACCAAATGTTGTGCCTTTAAATTCAATGATAGGAGGGGTGTATAAAATAATAATATCATATTTTACATTAGGTTTGAAAGACAACACACACCTGACTCATACATATAATATATAATTACTATAATTTGCTACCCTACTGTACTTTTCTGTATCATTTTACTTTCCTGACCATCTTTATTTGACATATACCTTGGTTTACTCCTATCTTTTATGATCCTGACATAAAATGAACTTTAGATTTAAGGGTAGAACTACACGGGCGTTTTGACATTCAATATATTCTGTTCTGACCTGAGAAAGCGCAGGCGTCACATAGGATGCGTAATAGGAATGTCGGTCCTTGTCACAGCGTGCATACGACACAAAATGAAGACGCAACATGCAACGTTCGCATCCGACAGTCGTGTTGGATGCATGCTGCAACAACGTCCGACATTCCTATTACTTATCTTAGATTTGCCGCATCCTATGTGACGTCTGCGCTTTCTTGAGTCGAATTTTCCTTTGGAAAAAGATACAATTCTACCTAAATTGCAAAAATACACCTTAATCTTCTGGCTCTCTTGGCTGAAGTGACAGGGACGTTCCACAAGGAGATTTCTGAAAACAATTAAAAGGCCAAAATCAGAACAGTATACAGTATAGATTACATTTTAAGTAAATATGTCCTTTTCTATATTTCGTCTAAAATAATCTTCTTCCTGATTGGTACATCTTACTTTTGACACTGCAATGACATAAACTTTTAGGGTGCTTGGTCAGTCTATCCACCATCAATGCCCCCAGACATTCTGCTCCTGCTTCCAACTGCTAAACAATTACAGACCCCCGGAGGATCCAAGGATACTAGATAATACTGGGTCAGATACAACACTTCTGGCTGTCCTAGAAACCAGCTGGAGGGTGGAATGTCTGAAAATGTCATTGTATTTTTAATTTTAGGGGATTTTTTTTTGCAGGAATAGGTCAAGGCTGAACTAATATCCTTGATACTTGTATCAATAATATTGTATTTTTTTTTACAAAGAAAAGTAGGAAACGGTTGTTTTAATTAAACAATTTGAACTTTTTTTTTAGCAATGCTTACTGAAGGGGGAACTATATGATATGTACAATATAACAGGAGATAAATCACATGTTACTCATGATCTACAGATATGTTTGTCCCAAATTACAGCCCATTGCATACTGACTCAGTAACAGTCACCTTTTGCTTTTTGTTACCTGCATTGGTTTCCTTTACCAAAATTACTTATGAATATGCCCACAGTATTTAATTAGCCTAACACCAAATAAAAACTAATTAACAAATTTAAATTAAAAAATATATATATTTAAAAAAAACCTTTTTCTTAAAAATGGTGCTTGAAAGAATAGATGGAGGATAGCATACCACAGATAAAAACCAAAGAACCGATAGCAATACAATAAAGCAATACAATAAAAATAAAACAGGCTCCAGAGATAAAATATTTTACATAAATTTGACATGAACATCGGGTATCTATAATTTTAATGATATTTTTATATTGGCTATCTGTACCTGCACATTTGCATAGCATAGAAATGCCATCTATCACTTGTAGTTTGTTTTCATACAATATCTGAACATTTCTATGTCCCATGATGTGCTTGACTCCTGAATGAGCAAGCTCTTTATTAAATATATTATAACTACAACAGTGTTTGCCCACATGTGTTAATAAACTGTTCTTATATGAAATCTGCGGAATGTTCTGTAAGCCCAGAGGCAAAATGTTTTAGCTTCAGTAATCCCTAATGGAGTTGGCTAATTTCTGCATAGCCTGTGGCAGATTGTTTTTCAGCATGCCTTTATACACTTGGCTATTTCTTCCTTTATTGTCTGTGTACTGTTGTATCACTTGGCATGATTAAATGAACCTGGTTTCAGAAAATCTTTAACATTCCATGTTCTGAACAAGAAAAGAAAATGTTTCATGAATGGAGAGGTAATTATTACTATTTGTAAGGTAATATAGTGTGTACAGAACGCCTATAAGTGGTGTATGTGTTCCATTGTGCTTACACTGTGACTACATATCCAAAGGCAGAGGGGGATTTTTGTGCTTGGGGAGGCTACTTAACCCATTCCTTGTTTTGATTTAACCTCTCTGCTTATGTCCTGTAAACATGGGGCATGTCACAGAGGAAAGAACAATAAGGGGCAGATTTACTAAGGTACTAAGGTTCGAGTCAATTTTCGAAGTACAAAAAGTTTGAATTTCAAAGTAATTTTTTGTATACTTCGACCATCGAAATAGGATACTATGACTTCGAATTTACTTCGACTTCGATTCGAAGTAAAAATCGTTCGAATATTCGACCATTCGATAATCGAAGTACTGTCTCTTTAAAAAAACTTCGACTTCAATACTTTGCCAAATTAAATCTGCCGAAGTGCTATGTTAGCCTATGGGGACCATCTACAACCATTTTCTAAGTCTTTGTACATCGAAGGAAAATCCTTCGATCGTACGCTAAAATCGGTCGAATTGTTCAATTCGAAGGATTTAATCGTTCAATTGATTTTCCTTCAATCATTCGAACGCTAAATTCGGTGAAAAATTCGAGGGTCGAATTTCAACGTTTTTTAACTTCGAAATTCGACCCTTAGTAAATCTGCCCTATTAGTGTGTACTGTGTTAAGTCTATGATAGCTAACTAATAATGAGCAAATTTTTTCACAAAGTTTCATCGAAAAAAATTACGCCATAGACTCCAATGGGTGAAAAAAAATTGTTGCGCATCAATAAAATTTGTTGTTGTTTCGCAAATTTTTAATGAATGGATACAGGTCACATTGACCTATCACTGCAACTCTTTATAAATTAATATCTGTGGCAGGTAGGTGAATACAAGACGCTAGTAGTTTTTATAATGAGCCTCTGTTAGTTCCCCAGTAATAAATAAATAAAATGCCAAAACATTTATTTGCCTTGCACTAGTGGCAAGATGGTTAGGAGTAGTGTTTAGTTCTATATTCCAGGCACATAAGAGAGAGTGTTTAATGAATATGGGAGGTGAATTTGGCACTTGACACTCCAATTTTCAGGATGCTCCCCCTATTCTGCTGTCCCATGTACCCTCCTATTTTTATTATTTTGCCCTCCTACTAGTTTCACATCTGTTGGTGCCATTACTGTATTCCTCTTTTAATTATTAATTTGTCTTTCTATTGTTATACTCTGTCATACATTCTTTTAAAAGTGCAAGTCCCAGTCCTGCCACTAGGAGATTGACTAGGCTGCAGGAAGCTTCACATTTCTTCCACCAGCCTAGCCAATCTTCTTTAAACTGTCCTGGGACTTACATCTTGAGGGGAAGTAAAGCTTTTTCTTTATTTTCTTATCCTTCTCTTGTTTCTTTATTATCAGCAAGGTTTGGAAAGGCTTAGCCTTCCCTAGCTTTTTAAATAAACATATACATTGAAGTACAAAGGTAAATTACCCATATTTATGGATTACATATCATTACTCATTTGTTTATTTAGATATGGTGAATACTGGATGAAATACTACCTAGTATATCTGTGGTACTTTAAATCTGAAATCATTTTTGCAGTTTCTGCAACTTGAATAGCCTAAACTTGCAATGACAGTTTCAATTTCTTACATTCAGTACAACAGATTCCTATTTTGCATATAATTTGATGCCTTACTGTCTTTTACTCCTTTATAATTAGGGGCATGGTTCCTACATGTTATCATCTTTTCTACTATCTTCACATTGCCCCCACAAAAAAATGGGGTTGGGATCCAATCCTGAAAATGTTACGGAGTAGGAAGAAAATGTCACGATAAAAGAAAGTAATTACAGGAAAAATATGAAGACAGTCCAGCCAGTTGTCTTTAGTGTGCACTCTGCTATGCTGCAGATGCACAACCTATACATGATTACATGAGACAAATTAAAAACCCTGGGAAGGGGGAATATACTGACAAAATACAAAGTAAGGAGGGCACAATTATATAAAAAGTCATTTTTTCATACCCTTTATTAGAGACATAGGGGCTGATTCACTAAAGGTCCATAAAAAGAGCGTTATTTAGAACATGACGAAAAAATGTTATCACTTCTTATATTTTTAGAATTAATGATCGATTCACTAAATGTTTACTTGTCTAACTTAAGAAGTGATATTTTTACATTCATTTTAGCTAAATTGTGTGCGGTATTTTATAGAATGCATTATTTTGTGCGATATTTTAGGGCATTTGATATAGTCACACAGTATTAGTACAATCTATAGCACCTAAGACATTTGCGATACTACTGGCAGAGTAGAAGTCTCTTTTTACAGTATTCTAGTCATTCCTTTCCCTGGGAAACTTAATATAATTTCATGACACAGAACGCAGTGCATTCTGGACCTGCCGAAGGTATCATGGAAATGTGTTAGTGGTGGTAGGTAAGTCTCCAGTTCCTCATAAAGGTCTTTAACTGCTGCCCTACAGCTCCTCACTACATCTTCCTCTATTAATCCATCTGATGTTGTTTAGTAACGCCTACTCCTGGGAGGTGTTAAATTATCACACTATTTTATGGTTTTATCGCTTTAAAGATGTTAGTGTGTAATGTGTTTATTAATTAATTCTATTCTATAAATATCACAATGTGATTAGAATACCACTGTGCGGAAATGTAGAATTAACGCTTGCGATATGTCTATTAATGCATGTGAAAATACTTTGATGAATCGTTCCTTAAATACTGCGTCTTAAATACCGCACAAAACGGTGTGATAAGTAGGGATGGGCACATTTTTTCAGCTTGTTTCGCTGCGGAAATTACGCCTATAGACTTGTATGGTGTCGTGCGTCAAAAAAAAAAAGGCGCACGACAAAAATATTTCACTGCACGACAAAAAATTTACGACACCCATAGACTTTAATGGGCGCTCGCGAAATTTCGCTGGCTGCGAATTTTTGGGAAACGAAACGGGTCAAATTCGCCCATCGCTAACAGTAAGGAATATCAATCTTTTGTGAATCAGCCCCCATAAGTATAGCAATGTGGTTATAATAACGAAGTGCAGAAATGTAGAATTACTGATTGCGATATGTCTGTTAGCGCATGTAAAAATACTTTTATGAATTGTTCCTTAAATAACGCGTCTTAAATAAGGCACCTTTAGTGAATCGGCCCCATATATGTATATTATTTTGGGTGCAAAGGAACATGTGCATTCCTTTTTCCAAAAAGGAACAAAACACACATTTTAAAAGGGGAATATATTGAAATAAAAATACATTAGGGTTCATTCTGAAAAGCCCCTGGGTGCAAATGCAAGAGCCAAAAATGTCAGTAAATCCCTTGGTTTTAACCAGGAACCTACTGTATACGGCTTCTGCTCCCCCTGCTTAAGCCACAGGCCGCAGTGTGGTGACAGTCTGACAACCTGTCAAGATGACAGACCATGACATAATATCATCTTTGATTCTGCCTTCATGTCACTTTTTTTTATCCACACACCTGTCCAGCTGCAGGCAATAGCTCATTAAATCTCCCAACGTAGCCCGCTCAATTCAAATGTAAAAATATTACCGACCAACGAACGTCCATAGACAGCCCCACTGCGACTTCGTGTAGTGGCGTGTGGTGGCGTCTCCACTGCGGCTCCGTATAGGTTTCACGCGACAGTCCTTGCACTTCAGACCTGCAGGAAGGGATCCCCACATTCACCGCATACGCTGCACCTCGACAGCCGTTTCGCCACAAGTGGCTTTGTCAAGAGGCCGGAGTGCCGGAAATGATGTGGTATTTAAAAGAAGCGTCATGTGACTGTGAACTCTAAGCGCCATGAAAATTAGTCCCGTCAATTGTATCCAACAGTTAGTAACATTACACACATCCAGCAGTTGAAGTTCAGATACAATTGTTGCCGATTGATATCCTCATAGATTTCCAGATATCCTTGTGCAAAGCAGTCATTCTCCAAATTGAGGATGTGAATGATCTTGATGAAGATACAATATTAAATGCCTATGGGTTATTTCACAGCATCTTTTAGGTGGAAGCATAGTGAAGGACATGCTAATACCCCATTGACACGTTACACAGGGCGATGGCCTGCCTGCCTCTTTGGCAAATCCAGATGATCGCGTCCACCCACGTATTAATGGGCTTTCCGTGAAGGTTTTGGTTCACACTGAAGGCGTATCCCCCTTAACACTCAATAGTGTAGTACACCTACATTTCGAGGATACTTGTTTTATAGGGGGTTCCTCGTATAATTGGCGAACTTGGTATGCCACAGACCTGGGGATGCTATAATTAGCTTGGACATCAGCATTGGATATTCTGAGACCACTCACCTACTCATAAATTGAGACTATTGTTCATTATTGGAGCGTTCTGGTCTAATCCCAAACACGCTATTTCATACTACAGCACATAATTGCTATCCATATTGTTGTACGCATATAGATTATAGCAAGGGATCCCTTTCGCACATGCAGCGCTGCTTAGTTTTATTTTAATTGGTTTTAATTCTGATATTGGCATAGTGTTGAATATATATTGCCTTTTATTTCACATCTAGGTGCATTTATTTATAATTGAGCAATTTGGGGTCAAATGGGCAGGGGGAGAAGTCCCATTCTTGCTGTGTATATATTACGAATTTGTTGGTGGACACCCCAGCCCATTTGCCCCCATATACATTAGCAATACTGTATATTGGTGTCCATACTTCACATAAGTTTGTGTATTATTCATGAGTTTTTAGATGGTGACATTGATGGTACAGATACTATCATTATTATTATTATTTATATTCCTCCCCCCCTCCGAGGAGCAAACAAACACTTTCCCTATTTTGCAAATACTTGTACAGTGTACTACACTGACAGAGATGAAAAGTTCAAGCAGCAATACATTTCTGTTTCAGACTTTAGCAATTTTAGTAATTATGTTATGTACAGATACTTTATATTTCAGTCACACAGTAAATTGCCTAATGTCAAATGTGAATAACTGATTTCTCAGCTTCTCTCTTAATGAAATCCCCTTGAGTCTTTTGTACGTCAGTGCTGCAAAGGGAAGCATGGTTATTATGATGAGAGGCAGATTCATATAAAACATCATTTTAAAATATGGTGGCTGCTGAAAATCAGATTGGTTTCAGTAAAATAATCTTTTCAAAATATAAAATAGCATTGCATAGTGTAAAAGAATTTAGGTAAGAAGGCAAAGTCTTTCAAAGCTATCAGAATATGATTTCAATTTATATCGGCTACACAAGGAAGCTATCAGTTGTAGAAGGAATGGCGTTAACAGAAAATATCTTAAGGAAAAAAAGAAAACATATGCTAGGAGATCAGTAGATAAAGAACAGATAGCTGTCACTAAGCTGTCAAACAAAGAACAAACACATCTTTACAACAAACAAAGATTAAATAAACATTAAATGCACACTGTCTTTCAAGCAATGTGAATTCTCTCAGTTTTCACATATAGTAATTCCAAAAGGGCCTATATCAAGGCTAAGGCAAGTGCTTAGACAGTGCCCGTCTACACATTTTATCATTGAATATTAGAACATTAATCGGGATGAATTTTACAAGCTTATAGAAAAAAAGAGAGAGCAATAAAACCCCATAATCGTTTTCTCAACTCATATCTACAAAACAAAAGATATGGTTAGTGAAAAAAGAAAGGAAACAGATGCAAGGTGCAAAAAACAGAACATCAGGTTTTTGTCCATAATGCACCTTGCTCATTTTGCCTCCTGCTTGACAGTACATAGTGTACAAGAATCCCATGGGAATCCACATACAGGCCTCTTCATAGCATGATTCATTAGACACTGGAAGAAGCACTTGTGGATAACGGTAACAACAGGTTTCTCTGGTGTAGCTGAGGACTCTATTAGTGTCTTGCACCAGGATACACTGTCAATAATTCAGTATTTCTTGAGGGGGAGACAACCTACCTTGAAATGTAGAACAAATAAAATTTAAGTTACACCTTATTCTAAATTAATATAAGGTTTGCAGATCATTTGAAAATTCAGGGACATGTCTTTCTAGCTGAATTTCCTGAAATTACACCCAAATTATCACAGGATCTGAACCTTGCATTATGATTGATGAAAAAGATATTGGGCAATCTGTGACTCCTGTGCTGATATTTGAGTTATTTTCTACTACAGGTATGGGATCCGGAAGCCCATTATCCAGGAAGCTACGAATTACAGGAAGTTTATCCCCCATAGACTCCATTATAAGCAAATAATTATGATTTTTAAAAAAATATTTTTTTTTCTCTGTAATAATAAAACAGTACTTTGTACTTGATCCCAACTAAGATATAATTAATAAAAATCCAAAATCAATATGAGTCCAAGGAAATTACGGTTTCCCCCAAGTCCAGCAAATATTTAGGCTCTCCTCTGCCCGTTTATAATAATCTTCCAAAAAACAAGGTTCGCTGTGTTCCTCAAAACGACAAGTATTTTGAGGAAGGGAAATAACAGAAAAAATATATAGTGTAGTATATTAAGCACTTAAAATTTTCACCCTTAGTGATATTCACAACATTTGTGCCTTATTACACAAACCTTTCACGTGACACTTTGTGTATGTGAATCGCTTCCCGTGAGCAGTGTTAAAAGGAAAAATTTAAAAAGAGATTCCAAACTGTGTTTCTTTTACTTTTTAGTGTATGGTTAAAAACACTCTAAAAATTCTGTATGTGAATATATATTTAAAATATTTTTTTTCGTGACCCCACCAGATTCTAGCAATCACACGCAACTTAGTGGTAGATAGGTAGAAAGGACAATCAGAAGGTATAACCACTGGGATCCTAGTGCCTCCAGAGGCACGATACACCCACCAGACGTGAGTCACAACAGACAGGGTTTAAGAATATTCTATTCCAGGTTCTGGGATCCTCCTCCGTTGTTCATATATAGAGAGATAAAAACAGCAGCATGTGCAGAATTATTTAAAAACGGTTTAATCAAAATTCAAAGTTACACTCACAAACAGTTTCTTTGTAGCCGCATTTAAAAGTTTTCTGTGTGCGTTCCAAAAACGCTAAGGCTCTTTGGCGTCCCTCAGAGTTTCCTGCGCAAATGTAAAGGGTTGCTTCTGCACCGAACACAAGTAGTCGCCTCAATGGCTTCTTCCTGAGCGATCATAATAATAATTTATGTTTTTTTTCATGTTTAAATAATGTTTTTGGAGACTTAAGGTACAGAGAATCAAATTCCCTTATCAAAAAACCCCAGGGACCCTGATAACTGGTTCCATACCTGTAGCTTTTATTTTTGGTGTTATCTTTCTGACAAATGTTTTACAACAGGAAAAGATCAAACCATACACATCGTAATTAGGGGCTGATTTAATAACTTTAGCAACTCTAATTATAAATTGCCTTTTACTGTTAAAGTGTCCTCTAATTAGAAAAAGAGGTGCTCATTAAAAGGTTGTTTGCATAAGGTTTGCCACAATTATTCAATATGTCTGGGCTAATGTTTTAAATATTCCACTGGGGCACCTTCAAAAGGATTAGAGTAATTTTAAAGGCAATGATGACCCAATTTTATCCATTTTCAGCAGGGTCTGAAATAGCCTATTGTACTGGACACTGCTGAACATGGATACAATTGGATCATTATTCACTTTACATTGTGCTTCTGTCCCTTTTCTTTTTGCATGTATAAGAGTTTCCACTCGGGGTCCATCTGCTGTATGGAAAAAAAATATCTTTTAGTTTTAAGTTCAGTTGACTTGGACAAGTTTCTGCCCTGGTCAACATATTTGCCAGCTGTCTTAGCCCCCTTTTAAAGCTATTAAAAGTAATTTCTTGAGAGCTCCATAAATTATTACACTGATAAAATGTTAAGTGCTGAGGTTTTACCTTTTAATAACAATTTGAGGATTTGTTTAAGTACTACACTGTGAAAATCTCTATATTTATCTACCATTTATATGCATGCTCTGTTTTATATTTACTATCAGTATCTCTGATTATTTTGCTGATCATTTCATCCATTTACTGTATATCGATTGCATCTATATTTAATGACCGAACCATCTCCTGTGTATGGGGTATACATTTGGCCACCCATGTATGCAAACGAGCATAGAGCAACTGGAAAAGGAATTGGCATGCATATTGATTAGGGGAGTTGTAATTTTAACTTACAATCAAAGGTAGTGGATTTGTACATTATTTATGTAGGCTAATTCTTGTATGTACAAATAAATACAAGGCCAATATAAACATCAGTCTAATGGGCACTGCAACTCAAGGACAATATGTGTGACAAGCTATTAAGCAATGTTGTCAGTGACAAGAGTTCGATGTATCTTTACCCACTATGGAGTGTGCGTCTCATTCAATGTGCAATACCTCTGTCTACATTAATAAAGAATGTCCCTCTATTTAGCAGTGGTTATGGATTCACATACTGATGTACAGTACTGTAAACTAAAGCTCTGCAAGGACTAAAGTAGTGTCTGCTCAGGTGGTAGGCATGGAGCAAGCTTGCTAAAAGGTGACTTTCAGAATTAACTGTGTCTCCTTTCTATAAAATAAAACTTCAGACATCTTCAGCCCTACTTCTATGCCTGTACTGCCCTGCAACAATTGTACATGAAACATATTTCTTTATTTCTATATTGCTTTTTCTATTCTATCTTCTACCAAAGATGTGTGAAATCAAGTCTACTGGTACCTTTCCATCATTATACAAACAAGCACTAATCACTCATATCCTCAAAAAACCTTCCCTTGATCCCAGCTCTCCCACTAACTATCGACCGGTCTCCCTTCTTCCATTCGCATCCAAATGACTAGAAAGGCTTGTTTACAAACGCCTGATCCAGCATCTCACTCACAACTCCCTCCTCGACCCCTGCAATCTGGCTTCCGCCCATCACACTCGACTGAAACTGCACTCACCAAAGTAACCAATGATCTTCTATTGGTTATAGTCTAAAGGTCACTATTCCATTCTAATCCTTTTAGATCTCTCTGCAGCCTTTGACACAGTTGACCACACATTCCTCCTTGACATTCTACACTCATCTGGCATTCGGGACACTGCTCTTTCATGGTTTACATCTTATCTGTCTGACCGTTCCTTTAAAGTTTCCTTCTCTAACTCTACTTCTGCTACTTTACCACTCTCTGTTGGAGTTCCTCAAGGCTCTGTTCTTGGCCCCCTGCTGTTCTCGCTCTATACAACTTCACTAGGAAAACTTATTCAGTCATTTGGACTTCAGTATCACCTTTATGCTGATGACAACCAACTCTACTTGTCTGCTCCTGATCTTTCTAATTCTGTCCTTTCCCAAGTGACTTTTCCCAAGTCACTCTCTCTGCTGTCTCCTCCTGGATGTCACAGCACCACCTGAAACTGAACCTTTCAAAAACAGAACTCATTATATTTCCTCTAAGATCTTCCCCTGTCCCTCAGATATCACTCACCGTAAACAACACCACCTTTCATTCCACCACACAGGTATGCTGCCTAGGAGTTATCTTAGACTCTCATCTGTCTTTTTCACCACACATTCAAACACTTGCAAAATCTTGCCGTATTCAACTGCGCAACATTGCTCGAATACGACCATATCTCAGTTCAGAATCAACTAAAACACTGATTCAGTCTCTCATCATCTCCCACCTTGATTACTGCAACTAACTCCTCACAGGTATTCCAACAAGTCACCTTTCAGAACTCCAATCTGTTCTAAACGCGGCCGCTAGACTCATTCATCTAGCTCGCCGCTCAACATCAGCTGCTCCCATATGTATGTCCCTTCACTGGCTCCCAATCTCTTCTAGAATCAAATTCAAATTACTTACACTCACATTCAAGGCCCTTAATAATGAAACCCCTCCCTATATTTCATCTCTAATCTCCAAATACACTCCTTCACGAAACCTTCGCTCTGCTTCTGATCTTCGCCTCACTTCTCCTCTCATCACTTCTGCCCATTCTCGTCTACAAGACTTCTCTCGGGCTTCTGCTTTTCTCTGGAACTCTCAGTCACAAGCTATCAGACTTTCTCCTTCTTTCCAAACTTTCAAGGGCTCCATAAAGACCTACCTGTTTAAAGAGGCTTATTCGATGTACCTTAACTAATCATTGCTGTATCAAAAATGACAAAGTGTTTATATAATCCTAATGTCTCAATTGTACCCTAATCTTTAGTTTGTAAACTCTAATTTCTAGGTCCTTCTAACCCTATTGTACTCTGTAATCCTTGTTTGTTATCCACCATTTATTCCCTGTTTGCTATAACTGCAGTAAAGCTCTGCGTATCTTGACAGCGCTATATAAATAAATGATGATGATGATGAAGAAGTTTAAATAGTGTGCACATTTTCATCAACTTTTGGATGACATACTCATTAATAGAAGTTGCTGTTGTCACGAACATCCCCATACATTTGAGAGGTCAAAGATTTGGACTCATTTAGCTCCCAACCTGTATACATTTATTGCCAGACCTTGCCAGAATGAGAGTTGATAAAGAAAACTGTTGCCTTTCAAACACCATATCTCCAGTTGAAGAGGGGGTTAAAAGCAGGATCTAGCAGGAAGCACAGAAGGCTGAAGAAAATATACATCATTAAATTTTATTAAGACACCTGTGAATTCTCTTGTCATTGGCACGAAAAGCCCAATGAGACCCCACTTGTCATACTTGGCATACAACAAAACAAAAGTCAGTACAGTGTACTGCTGTTAAATAGATATGTGGCTGTGTCAACTAGATGTTTATTCTTAGACAAATAGCTTTTTTGTAAAGTCAATTTGCTTCAAACTGGAAAAAAAGCTCCATTTAATGACTTTTTGTTTTTACCTTGAGCTTTCACAGGGCTGTTTTTATTATGAATAAATAAGTAACTAAAACCCGAATCCTCTGAGAATACAACATGGCCTTTCAATTTAAACACTTGAAATTTAAATTTGTCTGCTGCTTTTTAATTAGCTGCAGATTTTAAAAAACAAAAGATATTTTTGAGTGTCTGAGTTCTTTTGTAACAATGACTTCTAATGCTTTCTTATTCCTTTTATAATTAACCTTTTTAGAGATCACAACTATCTATCATAACATTATTATTTAATAAAGTTGGCCACATAGTACACAGCACACAACCAGGAGCATTGGACTTTATTCAAACATTACTTTAATCCAAAGTACTTTTAAGATGGTTAAATATGAAATAAAATAAAATAAAAAATAAGACAGTTAAGTATGGAATAAAAAATCCTTTCAAAGCTTTCAGTACATTCTGGCATTCCATGTTTAGAAGCATGAGATCACGACCTGCATCAAATACTGCTCAAATACAACAGGTTTGTATTAAAGTACATTCTGCACTATAACAGATCTGATCAAGGACATTGCTTTCAGTCCTTCAGGTGGATTTTTTTTATTTATTTTGTTACTGGAACCTGTGTTTTGACCATAGAAAAGGAGCAGGAAAAAAAATGTGGAAATCTACAGTATTAACTGAAAGGACAAGGAAATGTAGAATTACTGGGGAGTGCCAAGTTGTTAGGCACACCTTGGTAATTCCAGTCACTTACTTTAGACACTGGGCCAGAACTTAGAGGTGCCCCAACATCCTCTGCAAGATTCTTTATCATTTCCGCCACTTATTCTGAAATATATAGGTATAGAGAATAATATATACAGTATTCTGCCTTAGGTCATTTATATAAAAATGTAACATTTGCTAAACAGGCAGATAGAGGTATATAGTGCATATCTAGCATAATTATATTACTGTTTCTAACTTATGTTCTGGGCCTCCTTTAGAATAAGAATGCGAAATCAGAGCTGGCTGTATCAAGTAGGGCCTGCAATGTTAAAGTAACTACATCACACAGAAAAGCTCATTAGTTAGGTTCATCAAAAAAGACCACACAGTAGCAAACTAATCAAATAATGCTACATAGGCTAGGTACATTTGAAAGGACAGTGTTGGAGCATGCTATATCATTTAGGTTCATGTTGAAACTACCCACCAGAGGCTTTACTTGCAATTTTTTATAACATTACTTGTTGGAGTAGGTCAATGAAGAAAATTGTTACATTCATAGAATATTATAAATACGCATTTTTTGTGTTACATTATTCCCAATATTAACCTATATAAAATACAATTGTACAACCCTTAAAGGGATCCTGTCATGGGAAAACATGTTTTTTTCAAAACGCATCAGTTAATAGTGCTACTATTGCACTGAAATCCATTTCTCAAAAGAGCAAACAGATTTTTTTATATTCAATTTTGAAATCTGACATGGGGCTAGACATTTTGTCAATTTGCCAGCTGCCCCTGGTCATGTGACTTGTGCCTGCACTTTAGGAGAGAAATGCTTTCTGGCAGGCTGCTGTTTTTCCTTCTCAATGTAATTGAATGTGTCTCAGTGGGACATGGGTTTTTACTATTGAGTGTTGTTCTTAGATCTACCAGGCAGCTGTTATCTTGTGTTAGGGAGCTGTTATCTGATTACCTTCCCATTGTTCTGTTGTTAGGCTGCTGGGGAGGGGGTGATATCACTCCAACTTGCAGTACAGCAGTAAAGAGTGACTGAAGTTTATAAGAGCACAAGTCACATGACTTGGAGCGGCTGGGAAATTGACAACATGTCTAGCCCCATGTCAGATTTCAAAATTTAATATAAAAAAATCTGTTTGCTCTTTTGAGAAATGGATTTCAGTGCAGATTTCTGCTGGAGCAGCACTATTAATTGATTAATTTTGAAAAAAAATTTTTCCCATGACAGTATCCCTTTAAGAGAATATTCACATGTATAGAACACAATTCCTTAAAAATCACCTTTTTTCAACATTTATATAACTATAGAAATATGTCACAAATTATGCTTGAAGACTGGTAAAACATATCTATCACTCTTTTCTCCAAAGGTTTTTTTTTATCTCTAAATCTTTTTTTTACTGTATTTTTTTCATTCTCTGTCAAACAAAATGTGATGCCAGATACAATGGTTTGACTGTAAGGTCTGCAGTTTTCACATATCAAAATTACTATAAATCAAACTCTCATTTGTTCACTGAGAAATCCTATGCTGGGATAAAATCGTTTAACTTTTGTTCCTTGTAATTGCATATTCTAAAAGCTTCATACCTTGCCAGCATGAAAAAATAGCTCCTTTGCATTAAATAACTGAACTGCATGCATTTCTATTCTTCGTTTATTGAACAGTATACTTTTAAGATAGATTTTTTTTTATAGCTATAGATACAGGAGTTACCTTACTTTTAGGGGCACATTTACTAATGGTCAAATATCGAGGGTTAATTAACCCTCGATATTGGACCGTCGAAGTAAAATCCTTCGACTTTGAATATCGAAGGAAAAATCGTTTGATCAACGATTTTTATCGTTATAGACTAACATTGTACCTTGGTAGGTTTTAGTTGGCGAAGTAGGGGGTCAAAGTTTTTTTTAAAGAGACAGTACTTCGACTATTGAATGGTCGAATACTCAAACGATTTTTAGTTTGATTTTAAGTCGTAGTCGAAGGTCGAAGTAGCCAATTCGATGGTCAAAGTAGCCAAAAAAAATCGAAATTCGAAGTATTTTTTCTTCTATTTCTTCACTTGAGCTAAGTAAATGTGCCCCATAGTGTTAATGATATTCAGGTTCTCTCCATTACTCCCTTTGGGTCACCTAGTTGTGCTAGTGAGACAGTTTAGGAAGCTCTATTTGAGGAGGAGAGTGCATTCAGAGAAAACATTCTGAGAAATGTGTAACAAGACAGAATTTATGCAGTCACATTGGTCTTATTACTGGTGTGTGAATGCAGAAGGTTACAGTGTAATCTATAAAGAGGCTGCTGCATATTAAAACTAACTCAACAGTGCTACACCTGAGCAGGAGATAGAACACTTTTACAAAGATTTAACAAAATTAAACAGTGCTGTGCTACTTTGCATCTCTATAGATGGTTCTGAATACATACAGAATTGGACAAATGCACAACCTAACACAATAAGTGATTTGTGGATGCAGGTGTAGGCCAAAGCATGCATAGGGTTAGTATTTTAAACACTTCAATTTCAAGTAACATTCAAAGAAGACAATCAGTATTTTTTTTAAGAAAACAAGGCCGACATTTTGGTGTAAAATGAGAGAATGTGTTATGAAATGAAATTTAAGTTATTATTTATAGAAGGGTCCAGGGTAGGATTATGGAGTATTTTAAACAACATAATGTACTAAAAATAGCAATCACCATGGACAAAACAACTACTATAATGTATAACATTGTTTGAGATGCAAAAAAAAGTGTAAAATGTAGAAAAACGTAAAAAGGAATATAAAATTGAGATGAGACTGTATAGATTTAGGATTACCCAGAATGCTTGGGGCTTTCCCATGATTTGCAGCCTTCTGGAGAACATATTTCTGCATAAGTGATACCATACCTGTATATCATCTATTCATCAATAATTAATGCTGGAAAAATGACAGTCAAATAAAACAAGTGCTCTCCATTTGTCACCTAAAATGAAAAGTACAGCAGGTTCACCATGTGCATAATACAAGCTATAATTGCTGAGATGTTATTGTGGATTCCCACCTGGATGACAACAGTTTGCCTGAAACAATCAAGAAGCATGATTAAGAAGAAATTGGTACTGGAACAATCTAAAGTGATAATTACATATAACATGCTTCTTGAAATGATTGATTACACTAAGCAACAGCTGTTAGAAGTTCATTTCTTCTTCGCTGAAAATTGTCTGGAAACATAATTAACATTACCAAACATTTTTTTGCATAAATTGGTCCCTAGAAAAGAAAACAAAAGAGAAAATGCAAGGAGCATGTGTTTGCTGCTTTGTTTGAATTGTGCTAAAAGTGATCCAGATGGGTACATTGAAGACACTAACAACAAAATGCTTTGATTGATGATTGATGATACAGTATGTGACTTTTTTTTACTTGCAAATAAAGGTGTTAGAAATACTGTATGTACCATCTACTTATAGGTCCACCAAATGGGGTGATTAAGATTTTAAAGTGAAAAAAGCAAGTCTTAATTGTAGTGCATATTTGCATGAACCAGACTTATTCTATTACATATTGTGTAATTTATGCAAATACAGTATCATTTAAATTAGACCTCAGGTTATGCCTCAGTTTTTTGAGCTTGCTTCACATCATTCAATAAAAATTTAGAAGATAGATTTTTTTGTCCAAATGTTAACTTGCCTTGTGATTCACATGTTGAAATTTAAATTTTGCAAAAATGTTTAGAAATAAAATTGTGTTATTTCTGGTGAACTATCTAAAAACAGCTGAACTGAAATACAGCTTTTGGAAGGTGAGCTACCCCTATAAATACCTTGTACAAACAGACCTAGAGATTCTATTCTCATGTTGCTTGTTTTATCTGCTCCTTGGAATGTATGGTTATGTTTTGTATGAAAGAAGATATGACAAAGCTTAGCATAGAAAGTGTTAATGCAGTGTAATAAAATGACATTGATAAAGAGGTAATTATGTGATGATAATATCTATATGAAGACATGCCAGAGTACGCATGTTTTCAATACCCATTTCTGATGACTTGTGTCATGTTAAAATTCTGTGTGTCAACTTTATAAATTAAACAAATGCATCAATCATTGAAGGGATTCTATCATGATTTTATAGTGTAGTTTTATTTATAAATTGCACCACAAATGACATCACAAATAATTCAACATTAGTGATGGGCGAATTTGCGCCGTTCCGCTTCGCCGAAAAATTTGCGAATTTCTCGTGAAACGGCGAAAAATTCGCGAAACGGCGCCGTCTCGTTTTTGAAAAAAAAAAAATTGACGCCGGTGAATTTTTTCCGCGAATTTTCGCGGCCGTTTTGCGAATTTATTTGCTGGCGGCAAATCGCGCGAATTCGCCGCGAATTCGCGCCTGGCGAATAAATTCGCCCATCACTATTCAACATATATAATTTTATTCCTGAACTAACAAGTGTATTTTTTTCAGTTGTAATGTTGGTGTGTAGGGAGCCATGTGCTTTCAGAATGAGCTAGTGCTGCACAATAGAACTGCTTTCAAATAAGCTTTTGGTTTTTCTACTCAGCGTAACTGGAGGAGTCACAGTGGGACTTGAATTTTTACTATTGAGTGCTATTCTTCTATTTACCAGGGAGCTGTTATCTTGTGTCTGGGAGCTGCTAGTTGGCCACGATCCCATTGTTCTGTTGAGAAGCTGCTGGAGGGGTAAGGGAGGGTGGGTGATATCATTCCCTTGCAGTGCACCACAAGTAACATGACCGAGGGCACCTGGAAAACTAACAACAAGTCTAGCCCCATGTCATATTTCAGATTTCAAAATTAAATATTAAAAAATCTGTTTAATTTTGCTGGAACAGTGCCACTTACAGATGTCTTTTGAAAAAAAAAAACATGTTTTCCTGTGACAGAATGACTTTAAGTACTGTACATGCTAACAGTGCAATCTATATTTATGGAAAAGTAACCATGTTTGCTTACAATAGAAGTAGAGTGTGACCCTTATCAGCATTCTGGTACCCAGAACAATCCAAAAAACAGCACTTTGGGGAGCCTGCAACTCACTCTCAAGTTCATTGCAAATTCAAACTTTTCCTCATACCTACTGACTTTTATCTGAATGGAGAAGGAATAAGCAGGAGGTGGAGGTGGAAATTTTAATTTTAATACCTCTGCACTGTACTTTATCTGTCAAAAATCATGCCCTGAAATTTATATTTTCAAAAAAATTTATCCCATTTATCAACATTCTGATTTTAGTTGTTTTAGATGTTTTAGAAAGCACTTTCTCTAAAACCATGAATGCCAAGTAATGTATTAAAACAGCCTAATATAAAAAGTGCTAATACATTGAAATGTAGAACTAATCAGAACAATAAAACAAAACCTTGGAATCCTCTAGTTTTTTGTGTAAATACAAAAAACCTCTAAAAGCTTGAATTAAAGAAAGATTTTAGGACAAATCCCATTGAGTGCTATGTGGCATCGAAAGCTTTTAGATGACAACGTTTTGTACTAGTGTGTTTTGTGGTTTTTTCATTGACTCATTTATGACTTTTTTAATGGTTTAGAGTAATTAGTATAATCTACAAAAAAAATAAGATTCATGAAAAACAAAATATGTATAAATAATGTAGTATTAGTTATGGTTCTGTATGTCTGACTTGTCTGTTGACTGTAGTTCTGTAGCTCTAACTGATCCTGTTATGTTTTACAAATCAACCTAATTTATTCATATACGTGTTAATTACAATTAGACTGGCATATTTGAGGTATCTCAACTTATAATAATATTAATTTATTGCTGATCAGCCCATATTTGTGCTGGCCATGTATGTTTTGTGTAGGTGACTGTTTGGTGCAACTTTCATGTGTTGCTTCTCAACAAATGAAAAGGGGCTATTGACATTACTTAAATACAGTACCAAATACTTTTTGCCCTTTTGCTCAAAGCTCTTATTTCGCACTAAAACACAGTAATCAGAACAGTGTTTAATTAACAGATTTCTGCTTGAGAAATACCAAATCTAGTAGACATCTCTGCCAAACCCAGTTCAGTAAAATGCAGAATCTCTAAAGCCCAAGGTTAATTCTGTTCCCTTTCTCATTTTCTGTTAAAGATAGATGAAATGTCTGGCAGCAAAAATGGGAGCTCATCTTTCTGAAACATTCCTCAAGTGTATAATGTAACCAATTTTAAGGGGTTTATAAAAATAACAAAAATGTCAGGAATTAAGGCTAATGACACGCTTGGCTCTAATGAAAATTTGGAATGAGAACTGCCTTTACATGTTGTGTCATGTAGTATCCTTTGAACTGAGTCTAATCTGGCATGGGTGAATTTGGATGCTTTACCAATGGGTGAGATACACAATTAGTTTAAATTATTACATCAAAACATCTCAAAACTGCCCTAATGATGCCCCAACAGAACAACATTGGTTTAATTGGATATAACAAATCAAGTAAACTGCCATTGACTTAATGGTTTGCTCCTGTATGCATACAGTATTTAAAAAGAATAAAAAAGCATGAACTGTAGGGAAAGCTTAATTACAGTTTTGTCTTTCCCTAAGAGATTGGGGACTCCTCAAGGGGCAAATTAAGATGATCTACAGCCACTGTAAAAGGCCCCAAATACTATTTTGTTAGCATTTTCATGATAGAAGACCTGCCCCCAGGTGGCTTTGTCAGCAGCTAGCCTTGACTGGAAATCTACAAAGAACATGACGATCTGACACAGTTATGGAAAAATAAGTTGAGCATATAGTTATTTCTAATGATAAAAAAGCAATTTTCTCCCAACTAAATTTCAGTACAAATACATTTGTGCCTACATGATTTAGACTTGAAGCTCTATTTGTGTTTAAACATATTGTTCATGTCCTTCTATATTTTATGGTAACTTAAAGTGTCGCACATACACACTTTACTCATAAATTTAGCAATGCATTTGCCTTAGATTGTGTTTTTGAAGGTGACCTGATTTATAACACTTTTCAGAGTAGTTTTGTTTCCACCGAGAGTAATATTTTAAGCGAATAACCTGGTGTCAGAATTTGGACTGCCATTAAATGCATGGTACTGGCTGTCAGTAAATAATGATTAAAGAAAACAGCGTTAGGGCCTCTAGTGAGCTATGCTTCTTTTGATCAGCCAACATACACCACTGAACGCTCAACAGTATTTTGATGAATATTTCACCCTAAATCCATGATTTGTTTTTTCTGATAAAACAAATCTGCGTCCGAGATGTTTGCAAAAAAGATTCTTAACAATATCAGTTCAGTCTTTTAGGAAGCGCATAGATGAGACCATACTGAGAGCTACATGGCAAGGTGACTCTGTAGCCCCAGCTGAATGCTCAGAAGGAAATTGCTTATTAAGATATATCAGAGATTACTGAAAATCTCAGCTAAAGATGGCAAATGCATCTTTAGCTTGGCTGATAGTGTAGCACAAAAAAACAGATATAACAAGTTTAATGGCATAATGGAATACAAATAAGTATGACTGCATATTCTTGGCAGGTAGGCAGCCCTCTGTGAAGATTGTAAAGCTAATATAATGTAATCTCCTGCAGACTTTAATAGACAATATAGGCAAAGATGCATGGTGACAAAGATGTCCCATGCATTAAACATATATTTTTTGCATTTCAGCTTTTCAGCTTCAAGCAATTCAGCTTTTGTTAGCAGCTGTAGAAAATTATAGCAAAAACCTTTTTTTGAATTTTTAATATACTCTGTAAGCTAAAACAGTAACCCACTATGATAAATAATCAGTTGTTGCTATAGCAGCAAGGAAAAGAATGCTTCATATTTAAGGCAATTAATGCATTTATTTTATGAGTATACAACTTAATAAAAAATGTAAAGATTTCATCATTTTGCCTTCCTTGCTTCAGCTTTAAAGGAACCACTTGGAAGTAAGGAGGACCTAGGAGGAGACTTCTTGCACACACCGACTATATTTCCCAAATAGTCATCAGGTGCAGAGGTTGTCCAGGGAAGGAGGAGTGTGGCCAAAGGCCTAGGGAAATATCAATTGATTGTATTTCATTAGTGCCAAGGGCTCATATGCTGCTTCTATTTGACTTTTATTTATAACCTTATTTCTTTTTTTTTATGATTCAGTGCCATATATTACAGTATATAAAAGTTAAAATGAGTCTATAACCTTGCTACAGCCCTTATAGGCTGGTGCCATTGTGTACTGCAACATACCAGCCTATCTGTAGCTTGCCTACACATGGGGGAAAATTCCCTAACCGGCGAAAATTCGCCAGCGATGGCTTCACAGCCATCGCAACACTTCGCCAATTCACTAAAGTGCGAAGTTGCATCCAGGGTTGCGAACGCTGACAAATTTTCCCTAGCGTTACTTCGGCAATCAAAGCCAAGATGCGCTAGCGTTGTCTAATTTGCATACGGCAGGAAATTATAAGGTTACATGGACGTACAGTATATGTTGCAGCAAATACATTTCATTACACCAGGGAACCTTAATAAATAAAATAGAGTTGTTATAATGCCCTACACATGAGCCCAGTGTATAGTTTATGTTCCATATATTAGAAAATAGAGGGGGGAACCTGGTTACCCAAAAAAAATTTTATGGACCTTTGCAGACTGTCACTAAAAAAAGGAAAAGACGCCAGCGTTTTTTGTGACTTAGAAAAATTTTGCACTAAAAATTGAGGAAGTCCTATGCACTCCATTGCACTTTGCCTGGTCTGTGCTGGTAAAGGCAAGTCTGGCAAATGAGGTAACGTTCAGTAAAATCTGCATCTTAGTGAATTTGCGGAGTTACGTCCATTCACCAGATCGAAAATTTGCCTGGCGTTAGAGTGTGAAGCAATGATAGCGTCTATCTCCTTCCCTAGTGAAGTGATGCCTGCGCCCGTTAGGAAATTGGTGAAGTTCCGAAATGACGTCACACTGGTGAACTTTCGCTAGCGTTTAGTCACTTAGGCCTTTAGGGAATCTGCCCCATGGACTGTGGGACACTAGATAAATCAAATAATTTTATCAGCACAAGATATTGGTTCCATTTTAAGACATAGCTTCATAATAGCACCACCCACTGAAAAATTATATCTTTGATGTCAAAAATGCCTTGCCTGCTAAGCTTACCATTCCTGTTCCACGGACTTGTAGTGCTTGCTGCCCGCCAAAGACCTCTCGTCTGTTTAGACGACTTGCTTCAGCTTGCAGCCTGCCCCCGACCTCTGGTTTGTTATACTGACTTATCTTCAGGTTGTATTCTCTATTCTCATTTGTGTCTGTCTCTTCAGTATCATCTGTTCAAGTTTCCTATTAATCCATGTTCTGAGCACATTTCCGTATTATGGTTTTTCTAACGCTAAACATGGAGTCACCATGTTAACAATCATTTAGGCTCCCACCTGCCAGCCACTCACCTGTGGCCCAGCATGACAACCTGTTGCAATCAGCATTAGCGTTATCATCATTTCTTCAGATCAGAAGTCCCTGCTAACAAAAGATCACAATCTATAGGAGTGCAAAAGGCATTGTAACTAGTGATGGGCGAATTTATTCGCCAGGCGCGAATTCGCTGCGATTTTGCGCAATTTTCCGCCAGCGAATAAATTTGCGAAACGCCAGCGAAAATTCGCCCGAAAAAAAATCGGCGGCGTCAAAAAAAAATTTCGCAGACGTCGGAAAAAAAAGGACGCCGGCATCAAAAGTGCCCGCTGGTGTCACAGGTGCCGTTTCGCTAATTTCTCGTGAAATTTTTCACAGTTTCGCAAATTGTCAGCAGTTTCGCAAATTGTTCAGTTATTGTTAAAGTGCTAAAATAGAGAATTTACATATTTGGCAAACACGTACAATAGACTAATAACTACAGGACATAATTAACATTGTCTCCTGTTTCCTGCTTGTGAAATAGTTCCATTAACTTGCAGTCAAATGTTGAGAAGGATTGATGCATTACCTGCACCCTTATTAAAGGGATACTGTCATGGGAAAATGTGTTTTTTTCAAAACGCATCAGTTAATAGTGTTGCTCCAGCAGAATTCTGCACTGAAATACATTTTTCAAAAGAGCAAACATACATGGGGCTAGACATATTGTCAGTTTCCCAGCTGCCCCCAGTCATGTGACTTGTGCTCTGATAAACTTCAGTTACTCTTTACTGCTGTACTGCAAGTTAGAGTGATATCACCCCCTCCCCCCCAGCAGCCTAACAAAAGAACAATGGGAAGGTAACCAGATAGCAGCTCCCTAAAACATGATTGCTTTGTTTTCTCTCAGGCCCTTGCGAGTCTGGGAGATAAGTTTTCCCATGGAAAAACCCCCTTTTTAAAAAAAAAATAACTTCCCATTGGTTGATTTTTTTTTCCTTGAAACATGGGGAACAAAGGAGTTTTGGCCTCTGGTGGTGTACAGAGGACCAGTCTGGGTGCAGGCAGGAGGACTGCTGAAACCAAAATGGCCGCCCCTTGAGAGCAAAGGCAAAGAATGTTAAGACAAGCAAAGGCAAAGAATGTTAGTACTGCTGAAATGGATTCTGTGACTAGCAGTGATGTGGTGAGCCTTGAACCTGACAGGATGTCTGAGCAGGGAGCTGATGCTGGAGTTTCCATGGGGAGTTGGGGAGATGTGGTGGAAGTGCACCCACAAAGAGGCACAAGTCATGCTGGGAGTGTCAGGGAAAGGCCAGGAAACCAGGGAGCTGTGGCCCAAGAGCAAGCTCCAGCTCTCCATGTTGCAGTGGAGGCAGCAGAAAGTGATTTGCAAAGCAGCAGTGGGAGACGCTCAACACTGAAACCAGGGGCCGAAGAAAAAGCTGTGAGAGGTGAGGGGGTCATTTCTGCTGGACTTTTACCTTCTAATGGGGAAACTGATGCAAAGACTGCTCCTTCATATGAGGGGAAAGCCACAGTTGCTAAAACTTTGTTTTTGCACGTAAAATACTCTGTTGGAGGGACTGTATTCATGGCTGGAATGCAGGCTAAAGAGACTTCATGCATTGCTGGTGAGGAGGCTGAAGGGCAGTGTCGGACTGGCCCACCGGGATGCCAAGAAAAGTCCCGGTGGTGTCAGTGGGCCCTCATGCTGCTGGACATTAGGCCTATTTCATGGCCATTCCCTTTTTTTATGAGAACAAAGTGGCTAAATAGATGGAATAACAGGTTATATTATTATAGTATGTAAATAAAAGAGACTAGGAGAATAGAGGTTGAGTGAGGAGAGGAAGAATAATAGTACTAAGAGTGGGCCCCTGGTCTAAGATTAATAGGGGGCCCCTAATCAAAGGTTTTTGGGTGGGCCCCTGGTGTCCCAGTCCGACACTGCTGGAGAGACTGTATGTACTGCTGGAGGGCAGGCTAAAGAGACTTGTAAGTACTGCTGGGGGAGAGGCTGGAGGGAATGTATGCACTGCTGGAGGGCAGGCAGCTGATGCAAAGACTGGTTTGGCTACTGGTGCAGCTACAATTGAATATGAAAAGATTATCACAACACTGAAGGAGTTAAAGTGCTTGGAGGCCAAGTAGGGGGCTCTGACCAAAGAAACAGACATTCTCATTAATTACCTTAACTTGCTAAATGGGGAGAGAAGGGCTGCTGCCATCAGAAAACAGGTGTACGTGAATAAGGTGCTGGAGGAGACTGACACACATACACACTGTGCTGATTTACATTGAGCCATGGAAAGAACTTTATGACAATAAGAAAAGGTTTGAGGAGATGCAACAGGGGGGAGAGTAGAAAGAAAAGTAAGACAGATCAGGAGCAGCAGCCTCGGGACTTAGCATGGGAGTCACTTGATGAAGGGGAACTAATAGAGGTCAGTAGAAGATGATGTGGGTTTAGGGGCAAGGGTTCGGGTTAAAGAGCCAGAACTGGGGGGGGGGGCTGACAACTTTCAGGAAAAAATATATAAAAAAAATAAGTCCATAAATAATTAATGTTTGCAGCAAATGTTATCAGTTTCTGAGTGGGTATTGCAAATGCAATGTTTTGATATAGTTGGTAGCAAAACATGGGAAATTGAGAAATCACATGTGAAGGGTTAATGTCATGATTTGATGCTTTATTAATTGATGCTTTACGTTTTGTTTGATATTTTTCTGTAATGATTGATTTTGTATATTGTTTTAATTCCAATAAAATTCCCTAACACAAGATAACAGCTCCCTGGTAGATCTAAGAACAACACTCAGTAGTAAAAGCCAAGTCCCACTGAGACTGATTCAGTTACATTAAGTAGGAGAAATAACAGCCAGCCAGAAAGTAGTTCCATCCTAAAGTGCAGGCACAAGTCACATGACTGGGGGCAGCTGGGATACTGACAATATGTCTAGCCCCATGTCGGATTTCAAAATTGAATTTAAAAAAACCTGTTTGCTCTTTTGAGAATTCGATTTCAGTGCAGAAGTCTGCTGGAGTAGCACTATTAACTGATGCGTTTTGAAAAAAACATGTTTTCCCATGACAGTATTAAGTACATGCACCAAATACTATCTAATCCTAACACCTCTGCCTCTCTCTCTCTCTCTCTCTCTCTCTCTCTCTCTCAGGTGATACCTGTTTATATATTCAGGAGCCATTATTCCCCTTGTTAGGGAGTGATTCATGAAATAGGCCACTTTATCCAGAATATCTGAAATTTTTTCCTTGGCAACCTTGTTTTACTTTTGACCTTAGCCTGTCACGTGACTTAACCTTTAATTACTGGTTTTGTTTCACTGTTGCTGGCTCTGCTTGTCTGATTAGATCTTTGTTTCCTACCTCCCCTATGTATACATTTGACATCCTCACTGGAAGTACTAAAAATATCAGCAATTAAGTGCTGGCAGCTCTTGTACTGGAGAGACTTGCCAAAGGTCAAAGAGGACTTTTATAAGCAAAGTAGCATGGCTGACATACGTAACAAAAGAGTGTACTCATCAGCTATTGAGAGTAGAGGAAGGAGGTCATAGACTTTAAAGTTTTATTTGCAAATGCAAGTGCAAGCAAGTACACCAAAATGGACACACAGGGTTGTGTGTGTTGTTATTCAATAAAAAATAAATTTCCAAACACAATGCTTGCACTTGCACCAATACAGTGGCCATTAGTGCACAGAAATTTTGGAATAACTTCCACCTTGGACGTGGCAGTAATTCCAGTATTCCCACAGCATGTTGCTTCAATAGTCGTAACAGACTTGCGCCATAAGACTTGCATCCTAATCTTATATTTTACTTGCCTGCTGGAAATTACACAATCCACACTGTAAATAGCAGCGTGCTTTCATCTGACAGTCGGATACAAGTAGTTTGTACTTGCAACTTCACGTTACATTCACTTCTGCACATCTGACACGTCACATGCGTGTCATCGCATGGTGACGAGTCGGACGTAAGCACTTCATGGAGTTCAGCCCTAAAGTAATTTGCACAGTCATTGCTCTGCCTCAATTGTGCGTAAACTCTGGGGAAATACTGCATAGTGATTAGCTTCCAAACTTGCACATTACACTAATTTGTAACACCTTTTGTAATAAGGGTTTTGACCTTAAATCAAGCAAAGTAATGTATGAAATAATTGTCTGAATTTGTACGGAATATGTTTTGAACACAGGCTAATTATTTCTAATATAAAATAATAAGTTTCTGAGTATATATAAAACCTATGATAGATACTAAATTTGTGGAAATTGTGGACATGTAGCTTACATTTCAACTAATTGAGAAAAAAAAGCTGCAAAAGGCTGGTAAAAGCTACAAAAAAAGTATGCTGCCCCCAGAAAGCCATATATTTTTGGAAAGTACACATTCTGCCAAACCCAAAATTGGCCAATATGTTTTTTTACTCCAAACTACAAATAGTAAAGCTTTCCTGAATTGAGCAGTTTTGATGACATTTCAGGAGCTCTGGCCTCCTCCACAATTCTTGTCCACTCTTCCCAATTTAGTGTACAACAATGCCAGTAACTTACTCTCTCCATATTGTATAGCCATCATTTACTTTGGCAACCCGTCAGTCATCCCATTGCTGTCAATTCATGACAATGACCATGTTAGACATAGACAGAAAAAGAACACAAGTGTAGCAATGCAAGCAATGCAAGTTTCCAAGAAAAACTCTTTATTGGGTATTTTGAATGCTCGAAAAATTCACAACATGTATCAGTTTGTTATAAGTGTCTATTTTATAAAAGATGTAAATATTCTATATAAAAGCTGTTTTCTGTACTGCGGTGGTAAAAATCCACCTCCCATAAGTCTATTGAATGCTATTTACTCTACATTAAGCAAATTATAACCTAATGGGGAAACATTATTTAAGGTGTTATAATTATTAGAGTAGATGCAGCATTCCCGCAAGCAAAGCAGTTGCTGTTTATGAAGTGTGTATAGTTAAAGCAGTGAATAAATGGTAAGAAATTTTAAAGTATTCAATGTACAAAAACGTAATTATTATAGTTTAATCAGGCAGGCTATTATATTCAGGAAGAAACTTTTGTGTTCATAATTAAAGACTCTTACCCATTATTATGTTTGACATACTACAGTTTAAAAACTAGAGTTTAGTCGATTAATAGAACCTAAAATAATATGTAGTGGCTGGTTTTAATTGATTTGTAGTTTAGTGTGTTGATTGAATCATACAATGGAATCTGTTATCTAAAACCCCATTATAAAGCCATTTTACATTTCTATTTTTGGGTTATTTCTTTTTTTTTCTGTAATAATAAAACAATACCTTGTACTTGATGGTAAATGAGGTCCATGCATCCATACTGGCAGCAATCTAATTTTACTGGGAGTCTAAATATTTTTACTATATGGAAAAACAATATAAAATATATAAATATAAAAAAAATTAAAGGCCAAGTAAAGTACAACTGTTAGGATGTTATTTATTATGCTCCGAATATCTGAAATTCGAATAATTCGCAGGTTTTGGACAAAAAAAAACTATGAATTTTTCAGAATTTATTAAAGGCTGATGGTCTTAAAAGTCCGAATCTGAAACCCTGGCATCTAAAAGCTCTCAAGGTCCTGTATTAGTCAATGGGAAACGTCCCAGTGTCTGCGCTGATGTCCGTACTGATGTCCGATGAGTTTGTGGTTTCTGCGCAAAAAACTCCAAAAACTGTGAAAAAAATCTTAGTTTTTGTGCAAAACTCCGAACAATTCAGATTGTTTGCCCGACCCTATTTTTTTGGTCTTTTTTCTTAATAAATAAGGTCCAATCGGGCAGTCGAAGTTGATCGAATTTTTATGTTAGAAATTTGGACCTTGATAAATAATCCCCATATTCCGATAAATGCTGGAGATGTCAGCATTTCACAGGAACTTTATGACATATTTTCTGGGACTGCCCAAAGATAAAGCCTTTCTGGCAACAAGTCAGGAGCCTGTCAGAACAGATCACCAAATCCCCTATACCAGACGATCCGGCCTATGTGCTGCTATTTCATTTAGACCAACCAATATCACAATTCGTATCAACTATAGAGCCACACCTCTTGAACTCTGCAAAAATGCTGATCCCGACACACTGGAAACAGATTCAAGCCCCGAAGATCCAAGAATGGCTTTACAAAGTGAATGAGATTTACAGGTTTGAGGAACTCTCCAACTTCGCCCCGGAACAGATGACGAAATTCATAACCAGATGGGTGCATTGGGCTTCCTTCAAAGACTCTGATGTTGCTCATGTAAGAGAGCAAGCCGCTTAGAATTGATTAACCTCTTCTGAATCCCAGGACACGCAATCTTCTTCTTCCATTCATCCTCCTTCATGACCTTTCATACATTTACTCCCACACCTTCCTACCCAAGACTATCACTGAGTCCCTCTTTCCTTCTTCCCCCTTCTATCCCCCCCATTTCTCCTTTTTTTTTCTTCTCTCCCCCCCCCCTTATTTTGTTGTACGACAGGCACTGGGCACAGAAAATAAATTGCCTAGGATGCATATTTTGAAACGAATGTCACGAGATTCTTTTGTGATTTCCACAGTTGGCAACCAAGATATTGTTCATTGAAAACATGCCTGTCATGAGACTTTACCTTGTTGGTATGTAATACTGTATTGTACTGTTTTATTGTATGTTGCAATAAAAATCATAATAAGAAAAAAAAAGAATAATCCCCTTAATATCTTTTAGTGTAAATGGTATAGTAAGATAAGGCATTCCTCAGTTTCACTGATTTTTTCCTGTAAGAACTCAGAAAAACTCCTATTTTCTTACATCATTTCAGCTTTATCTTTACTCTCCTTAACAGGCATGGGGCAACTCAGAACATTCAGCAGTTCAAAATGGTTAGATCAGGTGTAGGTAAAGGCCCTCTTTTGAACACTGGCACCTGAGGAAGGATCAGATAGATCCGAAACATGTAGTGCTACCAAATAAAGAATCACTTGATTGATGATACTGGTTCTCCAGAGTGGTGATTTGGATTCATTCAGCAGTTCACCAGCACATACTTTGTTTTAGTGAATAGTTTTTTTCCAGCACTGATGACACATGGGTCTAAAGTTGACTGCAATGTATGTGTATGGTATTCAAGCTCTGCTTGTCTTTTAATGTAAATTACAAATATGTTTCGAAGAATGTGAAAAAGAAAGTAAACAGAAATTTGTGTGCTTTGGTAAAACTGAGAATGATAAATAAAATATGCTCTTAATGTATGTGTAGCCAAAGAGAATATCATTTTTCACCATATTGCAATTTTTAATATTGTATTGACTACAGCATTTCTATCTTCTTTTTTTTCAGACATCGCTGAATTTAACAACGTTTAACAGAAGTGGTTACTTTGCGGAATGGGTATACTGTATCTAAAGGTATGTTTTCAATGTATGCCCATTAGTCTGCAAAGACTTGACAATTTCATGATTAAAGAGAAAATATGTAAGAATTTTAAGATAATATTTATTTAACATATTTGTGTAGACTATATCACTATATATTACATATTGTTGTTGAGATCATATCCTCTCAGCCCACCTCGGTAAATATTGCTAAGAGATATCAAGGGGGTTGTATGCTGGCTGCTAATCTAACATGTTTTTAGACATTGCATAAAGTAATCTACAAATCTAACAGTTAATAAACAGCTTGTCTAGACCCTAACAGAGAAACCAATGAAAGACACATACAATATAAATACATGGTGTAGAGGAAAGTGCTGTTAACTTTACACATAATTTAATTGAATGTAGTTTATTCACACATCTCACCTTCAAACTTTAAAGAAATTTGCAGACAATTCTTTCCCCGCAGCATATTTATTGCCTCCAGGTTTACTAAGGTACAATCCGAGTCCTAATGATCTGTTTCGGTGTAATGGAAGTGAAGGTAAACTGAAAAACGTCCTATGTAAAATACAATTCTGCAATATCTAATGAAATTATTCATTCTGTTAAAGGAGAACTAAACTCTAAAAATGAATATGGCCACAAATGCCATATTTTATATACTGAACTTATTGCAGAAGCCTAAAGTTTCATCTTCTCAATAGCAGCTAAGATCCAGAACATCAAACTTGTCACAGGGGGTCACCATCTTGCAAAGTGTCTTACATACCCTTTTTCAAATGAAAAATGTAAGACCCCAAACATGTCATGTAGTAGTCTTTAATAAACACAATCACAGCATATTGCTATATTGGAGTGCTCTCCTCTTATTATATGGAATAATTGGTCGATGTTGGGATAGCGGTAACCTGGAAGAGGATCTGGAGCATTCATAATGAACAAAGGCAGTGCGGAGAACTTCTGCAAAGAATACAAGGGCTGTGGTTGCCTTGGGCTGGAGTAGAAGACCAACATAATGTACAACATGTGTAGCCTACTTCTTTTGTTGTACTCTATTACTGCTTAACATCAATGTGGGGAGTCTGAAAAAAGAGACCATACTGTTCACAATAGTTTGATTATGGATCTTTCCAAATTGCATGAGAGATGCTAATTGGTTTGACAAGCACATTATTAGCATCATCAGTTAAGTTACACAGAACTTAAGTTTTTATACTTGTTTGTGTGGTGTGCTTACAAAAATGTCTAATTTCTGCTTAACAAAAGTTGGAATTATGAATGTGTGAGCCTTATCCTAAACAGGCATACACATATTTTGCTATTCAACTGATGCCTGTTTAACAGTTCCAGTTATTGTGAAAGGTATGAAAAGGCTTATCACTAAGCTTAAGAAATCACTGGAAGCAGATCCCACATGTGATTTAAAAATCAGAATTAGGGATGGACAAATTTTTTCGCTTGTTACGCCGAAAAAATGACGCCCATAGACTTGTATGGCGGCGTGCGTAAAAAAAGAAGACGCTTGTCCAACATATTTCACCGCACAACAAAATGTTTTTGACGCCCATAGACTTTAATGGGCGTCTATGACATTTTGCCGGTGGCGAATTTTTGGCGAAACGAAACCGGTCAAATTCACCCATCCCTAATCAGAATGGATGTGCTACTTGCTACTCTGTCTAAAAAACTTACACAAAAAGGTAGTAGTAGATGAGCTTGACGGTCACGCAGCTCTCCAACACTCTACAATCAGCTACTACTGTTGACATACACTGAATTCCTAAAAATAAAAATCTGTCTGCCAAGATCCCACAACACTCTGTAGTGAGTATGTAATTCAAAAAAAGTTAAGGAGAAACTCCTACAGGCGATGTAAACTGGGCTTGCTTTCCTTATGTGTGCATACCCCATTGCCCTAGAATAAACAAATAGAAGAAATGCTATACTTTGTGACCATGGCCTCATATTTCACAAAGTTTTCTGCTGTTTTGGCGAGTTTTCCGGCAAAATGGAACAGACCGTCTTTCACAAGAGTGACCCTAATTAGCACAGTCCATAGCCTAACCACTTGGGGAGGCACACTTAGGTGCAGATTTATCAAGGGATGAATTTCGAAGTAATGGAAGTTATTTTGAACTCCCTAACATAGTAACTTATAATATCCTTATATTTTACAAGAGGGGTACTTTATTCACTATATATATATATATATATATATATATATATATATATACTCCACCAGATGAAAGCACTCACGGGTCAGTCATATGAGTACAAATAGCAAAATTTTATTCCAACAACCACATATCTACGCGTTTCGATCCCACTGGATCGTCATCAGGATGGTGCTTGGTAGTGAAACACACCCTTTTAACCCCACTTCCACCAATCAGTGAAGAACCACAGAATCATCACTCCCCAATTAATTATCTATCACTGTTAACATGCACCTGTGTAACATGATGGTCATAGAGTGCAAATATTGAATGACCCATAGCTAAAAAGATATAAATACTAATAAAACACTTAAAAAAACTAGGTAAGACGGTAAGGCATCATCCAGAGTTGGAACATGGAAAAAGAGTTTATTGTGCACCGCACAAAATTTGCTTGAATTCATTAATTTAATCATAAAAATTCTTGATTATAAAAATTTTTGATTATAAAAATTTTCTTGATTATAAAAGTTTTTCAGTATAAACTTTCAACCTCATCTCATCCGTAACAGCCTAGTTAAACCCCATTGGTTCCAATTCTGAATTAGTCCCCATCGTCCCCAGATATAATCCAATTATCACAGTGATGTGACATTATCCCAAACTAGTGAACAAAAATCTCACTATTACAGTACAGTAAAGTACCCACGTGCCATAAATATTGCTGTGACAAAGTGCATCTAAAATAGTATATTAAAAAATTAAAATACATTAGATTTCTATCTTTAACATTTCAGCTGATGAATACAGGAAAGAACCTGTGATGTCGAGCGTTTAAATATAACCAAACGATTTGTATAGCATTATAATTTGCAAACAATCATCAAATTTCATTAATCCACACTTGAGGAGGGATAATATTATCAATTCTCATTATATAGATTCTAAATCATTCCTATTGAAGTTCTCACAGGAAGCAAGACAGTGAATGCATCTCATTCAATCCCCTAGGGGCAATTGTATCAAGCATGCGTATCCATTTCGCCTCACGTTGTAATAAAGCCTTAGCTCTGTCACCTCCTCTTGGTAAGGTAGGGATATGATCAATCAATATCGCCCTTAGGGAAGGCAAAGGATGTTTGTGCAAAAAGAAATGTCTCGCAAGGGGGATTTCAGATTGTCCCGAGGATAATGCCAGTCGGATAGCCGATCTGTGGTTATTCATGCGTATCCGGAATGGAGTGACGCATTTCCCAATGTAATATAAACCACATGGGCACATAATGCAATAAATCACAAATTCTGATGTACAAGTTAAGCGATGTTGGATCTTATACTTCTTCCCAGAGTGGGGGTGGGAGAAGGTACCACCAGTTATCAGACATCCACATGTCTTACACCCACCACATCGGAAGCATCCCAACTTCATCATTGGTAGCCAGCTTACAGGCTCACCCCTTTGTAAATCTGTGACCATCAGTATATCTCTCAATGAGCGACCACGGCGGTAAGTGCACATAGGAGGGGACATATTTGTAAATGGCAACCCAGAGTCCAATTGTAGTATTGGCCAGTGTTTTTTCATTATTTCTTTTACTTTATGACTCACCGGCATATAGTTCGTCACAAACGTCATATTCTGTGGCCGAGCTAATGTGGCATGTTATCTTGATAGTTTCCTGCAACCTCTTTGTACTGATATGCCTTCTTATATTGCAGATACAGCATCTTTACTTGATATTTTGAAACAAGTGGATGTATTACCTGATAACACAATATTTGTGACGATGGATGTGTGCAATCTGTACACTATTATACCTACTGAGGATGGCATATCAGCATGTAGACAGGCTTTGTTGGGGAAGCACACGGGTAATCCACCAATTGAATTTTTATGTACACTGCTGGAGCTAGTACTAACCCGTAATTACTTCCGCTTTGAGAAAAGTTTTTTCTTACAAAAGACTGGCACAGCAATGGGCTCCAATGTGGCCCCCTCATATGCCAATCTGTTCATGGATGCTTTTGAGAAGAAACATATTTATCCAAATTATGGTGAACAGGTGCTTTTCTATCGTAGATTTATCGATGATATCTTACTGATTTGGCATGGGGACCACACTGGAGCCTTAAAGCTTGTGACTGACCTGAATGCTTTATCTACGCCTGTAAAATTTACCATTACATGTCATAGTGATGTTATAGATTTTCTTGATGTGAGACTTTTTAGAACAGCAGATGGGATTGGAACCACGTTATTTCGGAAAAATACTGACCGTAACACGGTTTTACATGCACATAGTTTCCACCCTCCTGCTGTTCTGAAATCTATACCATATACCCAATTTTTGAGAGTATTCAGGATAAACACTGATCTGGTGGTTGCAAAACAGCAGGCGTGTGAGATGCGAGACCGTTTCCTTGCTAGAGGATATATGCTTGATTTCCTTGAGGAGGAGATGGAAAGGGCATATAAAACCTGTGGAAAAACTGATGAGATGGTGAATAAAACTGTAACAGCTCGGCCACAGAATATGACGTTTGTGACGAACTATATGCCGGTGAGTCATAAAGTAAAAGAAATAATGAAAAAACACTGGCCAATACTACAATTGGACTCTGGGTTGCCATTTACAAATATGTCCCCTCCTATGTGCACTTACCGCCGTGGTCGCTCATTGAGAGATATACTGATGGTCACAGATTTACAAAGGGGTGAGCCTGTAAGCTGGCTACCAATGATGAAGTTGGGATGCTTCCGATGTGGTGGGTGTAAGACATGTGGATGTCTGATAACTGGTGGTACCTTCTCCCACCCCCACTCTGGGAAGAAGTATAAGATCCAACATCGCTTAACTTGTACATCAGAATTTGTGATTTATTGCATTATGTGCCCATGTGGTTTATATTACATTGGGAAATGCGTCACTCCATTCCGGATACGCATGAATAACCACAGATCGGCTATCCGACTGGCATTATCCTCGGGACAATCTGAAATCCCCCTTGCGAGACATTTCTTTTTGCACAAACATCCTTTGCCTTCCCTAAGGGCGATATTGATTGATCATATCCCTACCTTACCAAGAGGAGGTGACAGAGCTAAGACTTTATTACAACGTGAGGCGAAATGGATACGCATGCTTGATACAATTGCCCCTAGGGGATTGAATGAGATGCATTCACTGTCTTGCTTCCTGTGAGAACTTCAATAGGAATGATTTAGAATCTATATAATGAGAATTGATAATATTATCCCTCCTCAAGTGTGGATTAATGAAATTTGATGATTGTTTGCAAATTATAATGCTATACAAATCGTTTGGTTATATTTAAACGCTCGACATCACAGGTTCTTTCCTGTATTCATCAGCTGAAATGTTAAAGATAGAAATCTAATGTATTTTAATTTTTTTAATATACTATTTTAGATGCACTTTGTCACAGCAATATTTATGGCACGTGGGTACTTTACTGTACTGTAATAGTGAGATTTTTGTTCACTAGTTTGGGATAATGTCACATCACTGTGATAATTGGATTATATCTGGGGACGATGGGGACTAATTCAGAATTGGAACCAATGGGGTTTAACTAGGCTGTTACGGATGAGATGAGGTTGAAAGTTTATACTGAAAAACTTTTATAATCAAGAAAATTTTTATAATCAAAAATTTTTATAATCAAGAATTTTTATGATTAAATTAATGAATTCAAGCAAATTTTGTGCGGTGCACAATAAACTCTTTTTCCATGTTCCAACTCTGGATGATGCCTTACCGTCTTACCTAGTTTTTTTAAGTGTTTTATTAGTATTTATATCTTTTTAGCTATGGGTCATTCAATATTTGCACTCTATGACCATCATGTTACACAGGTGCATGTTAACAGTGATAGATAATTAATTGGGGAGTGATGATTCTGTGGTTCTTCACTGATTGGTGGAAGTGGGGTTAAAAGGGTGTGTTTCACTACCAAGCACCATCCTGATGACGATCCAGTGGGATCGAAACGCGTAGATATGTGGTTGTTGGAATAAAATTTTGCTATTTGTACTCATATGACTGACCCGTGAGTGCTTTCATCTGGTGGAGTATGAGGATTTTGGTGAGCACCCGGTAATTATTGCATAGAGTGGTGCGTGCCGATAAGTGGAGATATATATATATATATATATATATATATATATATATATATATATATATATATATACCTAAGTAAATAATATATATATATATATATATATATATATATATATATATATATATATATATATATATATATATATTATTTACTTAGGTCATTGTAAAGAACAGGTAAGCTATAAAGGCGAATTTAATACTCTAGTTATAATCACAGCCTAAAATGTACATATATAAGAATCATGAAGAGAAGCTCAAACCTGTTACATTTTCATGAATTTATCCTATTAACTACTGAATCTTCCTTTTCTTCATACTAAAGTAGCACATTTTGGATTTATTTATTCAGACTCCTGGAGCATACTTAATATTCATTCTGTGTTTTGGGATTTGTTTTGTGGATATAACTTAATAACTACTCTGCAGATAGCAGTTTATACATATATTTATCTTTGTAGAATTTTGATATTAGCTGTGTAAAATATAAGGATAATAGACCTATCCTAGCAGTTCCATGACCGGTATAAAAGCACTTGACTTGCAGCCTTGTACCTTACATGGTTATTATTATTTATTATTATTATTATTAACATGTATTTATATAGAGCCAACATATTGCGTAGCACTGTAAAGTCTGTAAAGTAAATGTGATTATACATCAAAGTCACATGAATTATATACATAGAGCATATGGCGTTACATACATCACAATCAATACCGGTACAAAAGGTGAGGAAGGCCCTATGCAAAAGGGAAGGGAGTAATACATAAGGTGTGGGAGTGGGCAAGATCGAATTAAGTGGGTGATAAATGTGGTACTGTATGTGGTGTTGCGTTTGGTAGTTAAGCAGAGTGAGGGTAGGCTTCTCGAAAGAAGTGCGTTTTAAGATATTTCTTGAAAGCAGAAAGGTTGGGAGAAAGTCCGACAGACCATGGTAGAGAGTTCCAGAGGAGGGGTGCAGCCCTTGCAAAGTCTTGAATGCAAGCATGTGAGGAGGTAATGAGAGAAGAGTTGAGTAGCAGGTCAGTAAAGGAGCATAGTAAGCGGTTGGGTGATTATATAGAGATGAGTTCAGAGATGTAGGGTGGGGCAGAGTTATTTAGTGCTTTGAATGTCAGGGTCATTAATTTGAATTTGATTCTGAAAGGTAACAGAAGCCAGTGTAGGGATTGACAGAATGGCGAGGCAGAGGAGGAGCGGTTGATGAGGTGTATGAGCCTCGCAGCAGTGTTCATTATAGACTGGAGAGGTGACAGTCTCTGGAAGGGAAGGCCAATTAAAAGAGAGTTACAGTAGTCTAGACGTGAAATGATGAGAGAGTGAATAAGAATTTTGGCAGCATCTTGGGTGATAAATGATCGTATTTTGGATATGTTGCTAAGGTGGAAGTGACATGATTTAATAAGTGACTGGATATGAGGAGTAAATGACAGGGCAGAATCTAGGATAACCCCAAGGCACCGGGCCTGGGGAGAGGGGCTGATAGTGGAATTGTTAACTATGATGGATACTTCCGGGATGTTACTGGTGTTAGTTGGAGGAAAGAGAACCATTTCAGTTTTAGAGAGGTTTAATTTAAGGTAGCGTTGCGACATCCAGGTAGAGATAGCGGACAGGCAGGAGGAGACGCAAGTTAGGAGTTCTGGGTTGAGATCAGGAGATGAGAGATAGATCTGAGTATCGTCAGCATAGAGGTGGTAGTGGAAACCATACGAGTTGATTAATTTGCAGAGGGAGGACGTATAGAGGGAGAATAGGACAGAGCCTTGAGGAACTCCAACAGAAAGAGGTAGGGGAGAAGATACTACTCTGTTGTAGGAGACACTGAAGGAACGATTGGTGATGTAAGAAGAGAACCAAGACAGGGCTGTGTCACGATGGCCTGGAGGGACTGGAGGAGGAGAGGGTGATCTACAGTGTCAAATGCAGCTGAGAGATCAAGCAGTATTAGTAGTGAGTAATGATTGTTGGCTTTAGCAGTTAAAAGGTCATAAGTTAGTCGAGTCAGGGCAGTTTCCGTGGAGTGTTGTGGCTTAAAACCAGATTGTAGGGGGTCCAGCAGGTTATTGTCCAGTTGAGAGCGAAAGATTAAATAGGTGAGTTAAGGCTTTGATTAGACAAGGATTGGTACTGCGGAGAAGTTTTGAGGGAATTGGATCAAGCGGGCAGGAGGCTTCCTCAGTGACAGGGGTGAAGGAGCACAGGAGAGACTGGGGAGTGTGGAGGGAGGGTGGTGGAAGTCTAGGGGGGTTGAATAGTGTAATGTCCCTTCTGATAGTGTCAATTTTGTTTTTGAAGTGCTCAGCAATAACTTGAGCAGAGGCAGATGTGCATGGAGGGGGTGGAGAAGGGGAAAGAAGAGTGTTAAAGGTGGAGAAAAGTTGTGCTGGTTTTTTTAGAAAGGGATTTAATGAGTGAAGTAAAGTATGTTTGTTTGGCTTGGAAGAGGCAAGTCTATAGGAGCGCAAGTCTGATTCTGAACGGTATTTGCGCCAGCGACGCTCAAGTGCACGTGAATGTCTTTGGAGTGCTTTTGTATGAGCAGTATGCCAAGGTTGAAGTGGTTTGGGTCTAGCACGTTTAGTTTTTAGAGGAGCAAGCTCATTTAGGGCAGTGGTGAGAGTACTATAGTAGCCACATTAGGACATGAGATGGCTGAGATATCAGAGTGAAGAAGAGAGATGTGGCATGTCTACAGCTTGCAAGTCACGGTAAGTACATGTTTGGGGAATAGCAGGAGGTGAGGAGGGAGTTAGTGAGAGTTGAAATGTGAGCATATTGTGATCAGAGAGGGGAAATAGTGAGTTAGTAAAATTGGTGGTTGAACAGAGTCTGGTAAATATGTGATCCAGAGCATTACCGTTGGAGTCTGAGCTCAAAGATAAGCCTAGGGAGGAGGTTAGTGAAAGAAGTTTAGAGACAGAAGAGTTGTTAATGTTGTTAACGGGTATATTAAAGTCACCTAATATGATGGATGGGATGTTAGATCAAAGAAAGTAAGGAAGACAGGCAGCAAAGTTGTCCAGAAATTGTGCAGTTGGTCCTGGTGGTCAATATATAACAGCAATGCAGAGTGAAACAGGAGAAAAGAGTTTAATGCAGTGAGCCTCAAATAAGGAGAATGATAGGGAGTGAACAGGTGGAAGAACTTTAAAAGTACAGCGGGGAGAGAGAAGAAAACCTACCCCACCTCCAGGTCTGTTACCAGGTCTGGGAGTATGAGTAAGGTGTAGGCCCCCATAGGACAGGGCAGCAGGTGAGGCAGTGTCAGTAGGAGAAAGCCAGGTTTCAGTAAGTGCGAGTAGGTTAAAGGAATTTGCAATGAAATGGTCGTGTATAGCGGTGAGTTTGTTGCAAACAGATCTGGCATTCCAGAGAGCACAGGAAAGATTAACTGGGTTTTTGGGTATGGGAGTAAGAGTTCTGTACTGTTTGAATTTGCACTGAAGAGAAGGAGCTTGTGGCCGTGATATAACTGGGATGGGGTAAGGGCCAGGGTTTGAGGAAATGTCCCCAGCTTCCAGCAATAGAAAGGAAAGATAGACTAAGTGAGAGCGGGATTTGTAAGTTCTAAGTTTTGTGGAATAGCTAAACAGAGTACTTTATAAACTTGTGTGGAGAGGGAAGGAGAGTAGAGAGGCTGAGATTTGTATAGAACTGGGATTTGATGGAGGAGGTGGTGAAAAATGTTTTATGAAGCATGAGAGTGAAAGGAGGAGAAATGCAGGATAAAGCATGTTTGGAGTAAGAAGTTACAGACTGGCAGGTACAAACAAATCTGTTTTCTTATCCCAGCTGGTTCAAAGTTGATAGAAGATAGTCAGGTTCCTTTTGCCTTGTCAATGCCTTGTCCAACTGCCTTGTTTAACTGTCATTTCTAGGCACTTGTGAAATATTAGCACTTAGGAAAAATGATAGTTATAGAAGTGCTATCTATCTATCTATCCCATGAGTACCGCTATTCTCTGCATACACATTTACCTATTTACCTAATTTTTGTGCGCACCCGGGTATTTCCTGTGTTTATGGAGTGCACCTTTTGGACTTTTATATATATATATATATATATATATATATATATATATATATATATATATATATATATATATATATATATATATATATATATATATATAATTTGTTCAAGGAGAGTGGAAAAAGCGGCACTCCGGTTAAAAGAAGAGCTGGTTTATTCCAACAAGTCACTGACCAACATCACCTGACGCATTTAGGGAGTAACTCCCTGAATCATAGCCTATGATTCAGGGAGTTACTCCCGAAACGCGTCAAGTGTGGTCAATTGGCATACACTTAGGGACAGAAATTAATCTTAAATTTATCCTTGACAGCTCACAGAGTTGATTAAATTTGTCTAATCGTATTTGACTTAGAATGTCGGCCTAGCCTACTCGATGGTCGAATTTCGAAGTTTTTTGCACTTTGAAATTCGACCCTTGATAAATCTGCCCCTATGAGTTCCAATAGCTGGCAGGAAGGTAATAGCTTATATAGGGCCTTGATGATAAGATTACTGACACCTGGCCTTAATGCGATTAGAGGTAGAGATAAGGAATAGCAGTAGTCTATACGGACAGTCTGATGTGTGATAGGGATGTCGCGGACTGTTCTGCGGCGAACTTGTTCGCACGAACATCGGCTGTTCGCGTCCGCCGCAAGTTCGCGAACGTCGCGCGACGTTCGCCAATAGGCGTTCGCGTCAAAATCGTTCGACCATTCGACCATTCGGTCGCTAAAATCGAACGATTTTCGTTCGATTCGAACGAAAATCGTTCGATCGAACGATTAAAATCCTTCGATCGTTCGAATCGAACGATTTTCGGATGTTCGAAGTTCGCGAACTGTTCGCATTTTTTGCCGGTGTTCGCGAACGGCGTTCGCGAACACATTATCGGCGGTTCGCTACATCCCTAATGTGTGAGCCCCAACTGCCTCCAATTCGAGGGAATTTTCAAGTAAAAAAATTTGAAATTCAAAGTAATTTTTTGGATACTTCGACCATCGAATAGGATACTACGACTTTGAATTTACTTCAACTTCGATTTGAAGTAAAAATCGTTTGACTAATCGACCATTCAATAATCTAAGTACTGTCTCTTTAAAAAAAACTTTGACTTCAATACTTAAAACTGTCGAAGTGCTATGTTAGCCTATGGGGACCTTCCAGAGCATATTTTTGTTTTTTGTATTAGAAGGAAAATTGTACGATTGTACGATAAAATAGTTCGTTTCGAAGTACGATCGAAGTCGAAGTACGATCGGATCGTACAATGTATAAAATCCTCCGACTTCGAATTTGAATGTCGGAGGATTCTATACGATGGTTGAATTTCAAAGTTTTTTCTACTTCGAATTTTGACCCTTGATAAATCTGCCCCTAAATTTTATATAAATGCTTGAAGGATGTTTCATAACATCACTGAATGTTTTTGTAATCCATTGTGACTGGGTCCTTGCCAGTAAAGCCTCTAAAAGTGGACCTTGAGCAATTGTTCCTATTGATAGGGAGTCTATGCATTCAGAACAAGCATACCTTGCTAATCTTTCCATGACAACCAAGGACTCATAAATCACACTTTCCTTTTTTTCTACTTTATTTCATACTAGCCATAGTTCATGCAAAGTTTTCTGTTTTTCAGCTATTTCTTTATATATCTTTTACTGATGTTCTGGCTGATTTCTCTCTCTCTCTCTTATTTATTTTATACTGTAATTAGTTTAACATTTTCATTTACAGTTAATCCAAATGCCACCTTCTTAAATGAGGTATATGAATAAAACAACATTGTCTCATCAGCAAATCAAAGAAATGGGAGTGTATTATTATTAGAAAACTGCATGGAGAACCTCTGTGGTATTTTATGATTAAGTACATTTGTATGGATACTAGTAGGGAGCATTGTTAGTGTGCTGATGCATACAATTTAAAGTGTACAATTACAGGGTAAAATATTCAGTTCAAAAGGTAAAAATAATGCTTTTCACAAGAACATTTACAATTATCTAACTGAGTAAGGTGTCCTCAATGTTGTGGAAAGTCTTTTGTCAATTGAGATCCAGTGGAAAAATTGCCATATTGTATAATAATAATACTAATAATAATAATTTATTAGAACTGCTAGCAATATGCACAATGGCATGCTTAGAAATTGAGGTTCAAATTATGGGAGCATTTTTTATTAGGATTAGTGATGGGCGAATTTAACCCGTTTAGTTTCACCAAAAATTTGTGAAAATTCGCCGAAATGCATTGAAGTCTGTTGGTGACAACATTTTTTTGACCCACAACAAATTGTGCAACAAATTTTTAACACGCAACAATATTTTTCACCCATTAGAGTCATTTTCACAGTGAAATTTAATTAAGATAGGAACTCAAGCAATGCTTGGTTGCTAATTTGGCCTTATTATCAAATGAATAGCCTGTTAGCTTTGTAGCATGAGGTTATTATGTGTACCTTGTCTATATGTAGCTTAACAATGTTATTTACAGTTTACAATGCTTATTAATGACATGAACAGTTCAAATGTTTTAGGGGCTATCATATTTCAGCATAGAAACAAATACCTTGAAGTGTCTAGGGACCTGCATTATATTCACAGAACAGAAATACTGTGCATAGAAGCAGATATATAATTCCATGTAGTCTGAAATTTCAAACATACTCATGTTGAAATGATATTAAACTTTATATTTTACATGTCAAAATCAGTGTTCTTAGAAAGCAATATTCTCAAAATAAGAAACTGTTCTGTGCCTCCTACAGTAAAGTGTTTGTGAAACCACAGCAGGCTATTATTGGGGGAGATCATTAAGTCACTACTAAAAAGGAAACCTTTATCATCATCACTAGGGGGATTTTCTATTATTGTCTGTGGATCAGTAGTGAAAGGTATGACAAGTCCTTTGACAAGTTTATATGCTTTAATAGAAATATGTTCACCTTCAGTACTCTAGAAAGAAATATTCTTTCTTCATAAGAAACATCTTTATTTTCCTTATTTCAAGTTACACATAGTATATAACCTGAAACCTTATGTTCCTTTATGAATGGGGATGTGCTATGATAGTGATGATTAGGCTACTCAATAGAATAAGTGATGGGCGAATTTGCGCGATTTGCCGCCAGCGAATAAATTCGCGAAATGCTTGCGAAAATTTGCCCGAAAAAATTCGCCTACGTCCAAAAATTTTTTCGATGGCGTCGAAAAAAACAGACGCCGGCGTCAAAAATGGGCACCGGTGTCAAAAACTAGACGCCGGCGCCGTTTCGTGCATTTTTTGCCGTTTCGAGAATTTCGCGCGAAATTCGGCAAAGCAAAACGGCGCAAATTCGCCCATCACTAAAAAGAATATCATTTACAGACAAACAATGGCTTCCTTCTTCCTTCGGACAAATAGTTACAGTAGTTTGCTAGCCTCCTTCCACCAAGCAATTACTTTTCAAGGCAACGTTTCTCAATTGAGTATAGGTGGCCAAAGAAGTTTTCTCTCTTCCTAAAAACCAATTTTAGTGTAATCCGACAAATCCTTCAAATTATAGTGAGGTTAGTGGGCACAGAACAATTGCGCATCTAGCGATTTTTCATCCGACATCGGTCAGAAAATAGATCGGTCAGATTAGAAAATTTTCATTGTTTGCAGGGTCAAGCAGGCATCTACCCACAGTTTTCCACATCTTCAACTAGACAATATCACTTGAAATGGTCTTTTTAGTTGATGGACAAATTGTACATTTAAACAATCATTTCAGGATGAGCTTGGTTTTAAGATTTTTTAAAGATCTTTTCATTATCATAAAGTCTACAGCCATCTTATCAATTGCTTAATCTGCTTTACTATACAGTCACAATGTATATATAGTGAATAAAGTACCCCATCTTGTAAAATATAAGGATATTATAAGTTACCGAGGAGTTTCATGACCATATAAAAACACGAGGCCAAAGGCCGAGTGTTTTTATACAGGTCATGGAACTCCGAGGTAACTTATAATATCCTCATATTTTACAACTGGGGGTACTTTATTAATTATAATACACAAATTTTAGTGAGTCATGTGACAGAAATTACATCACTACTCACCGTTTATAACTGATGACATCACTACTCACCGTTTATAAGGATATAATTTACAGGATATTCATGGCTTTTGTGTATTATATAATGTTTAAAGTACCAGCAATGCCATAAAGTGAAATTTTATCAATAACTCTACAGTCAAAAGTAATATATAATGTTCAAAGTACCATTATTTAAAGTTTGTATCTGTTTATCTGATACTTACAAATCAATGATTTATTTGAACCAAATATATTATTTTATGTAAGAAAAGAAATCTGTCTATAGTTGTATAGAAAGTCATGAATGGCATTTGACCCCTGTTAATTTTCCTACGTAAAAATGAAAAACAATGAATTCGATACCACTCATCTGTTATATCAACATAGGCCCTACAGCCCAATTTCACTTTGAATCTCTACCCCATGGCTATTTATCACCTTATTTATATTTTTATATTATATATATTTTATATTTCATGTCTCCTCATTTAATAATTGCTTGCTTATATTACTGCTTTTCCAGTCATGCTTTTTAGAGATATACTTGCTGGACAAGCTGGAAAGACACCATTTGCCTCTTTGTTAATTGATTTTGTTTAAATGAACCAGCAACATGGCACATCTTTAAGTCGGCATGTACTGACTGAAGTACCTATCAAATTCACATTAATCTCAAGAGGGTTTTGTGCTGTTTTTTAGCAGTGTAAATTGTTCTCCTTCAGGGTACTTCAACTCCCAGAGAACATTTTCAAGAAGACTGTACTATTTGAAGTACTCTTCAGATGCAAAGGTTTAGAATTCAAAAAGGCCACTACAAGAAGTTTTAAATTGTCTTTTTCATCAGTCTAAATATGAGTGAAAATGTATAAACTGATTATTAGAGAAGAGGCACTCTTCATTTCTGAAAGAGTATTTGTTTGTTGAATTGTAATTGTTGCTCTGCATTTACTATAAATAAACAAATAAGGAAGAGACAAAAGATTGTAAGATATACTGTATGTTTCTTTTAAGGCTTCATTGATAAACTTTAATAAACAGGGAATTTTCAACTGGTAGGGTAGGTTTCTACACTGGAAAGTTTGGTTTCTAATAAATTACAAACACTTAGGAATTAGCAGTAGCTCCCTTGCCGCTGTAGGAACCATGGAGCTACTGCTAATTCCAATAAGGTGGTAGTTCCAGCAGGTGCAGTAGCTGCACTTGTGTACAATTTGCAACAGGAGTTACAATGGATACTGTGGTTCTAAGTGGAATTATGCAGAGGTGCAAGGATCAGCTTTGGATCCAAATACCCTTAATAAATTAAGCAGAACTATTGTGTCAAATTTGGCAGTATTGCAATTAAGTGTATAAAATACAATTCTGTAATGCATTTTGTTTTGAGAATCTTTCAGTAAAGAGTCATAGAAATATAGTAAGAATGTAATATTTACTTTGTCAGGCCTTGTATTTACATAAAAAAAAGTACAGTAATCCTTTTCCAATCTAAAACAGTGACTTTTTAACAGTAGTTTACAGCTATAATAATTACAGGTGCTATCACATTGCTTTTGTAAAGAACATTGTATTTTTAAATGCAAATTCCCTTCTGCTACTTAATTTTAGTTTCACGTGTCTGTCAATATGCAATAAAATATGATATATATTACTCAAATGAGGAAGCATGTCATCCATAATTATACTAATTGAGCAGTATAATTTTGTCTAGAGTTAGTCTCTATTTCAGCACTAATTCATTTCCTGATTTATGCTTTCACATTTTAGACTGAAAAAATAAGTCTTATTAATAGTTTGTCATTGGAGTAATTGACTGACTCAATCTGAAATTACTGTCTACAACTGTATATTTTCATTGATACTAAAAACTTGAAGGTTCCGCTAGTTTACATGAATCAGTAAGTATTCTTACCAGATCCAAAGAAAAAAATCCCAATCTCTCTGTTATAACAGAGAATATCTGTACAGTTCAGTTGACGTTATATATATATATATATATATATATATATATATATATATATATATATATATATATATATATATATATATATATTGCTACATTATAGTTGTAAGTACAACTTTCTGTTTGCAATTTGTGACAAAAAAATAATAAATCAAAGGGGGGGAAATTCTTAGCAGGAAAGAACCAGACAGTCATTCTAATCTGCCCCTAGTATTTTATTCAATTTTTTTTTATTTTCTAAGATTTTACAGTTTCTTTATATATATAACCCATGCATTTTTGGACTCTGGGACCATCACATCTATAGGATGACCATACCCATGTGTTTATCTCATTTTATTTAAAAAGGTATTTCCTTGTTTTACCTTGCAGTTTTACTGCATCCAAAGCCATGTTCTGTTCCTGGTTCTAGCACCTTATTTTCTCTGTCTATTTCCTTGATATGTTTAAATGTTTCCACCATAAATACTGTGGGATGGATTGTGGCCATTACAGATTGTGCACATAAGTACAATTATATTTACATACGACTGCTGAATGTTTCCAGACTAGGGGGGTTATTTAGCAAAATCCGAAATGTTTTCACTATTTCATGAAAACCACTCCGATCAAATCAGCACAAACTTCACCCCCCCATTTATCAATACATTTTCTTGTGCGGGGAAATAAAATTGTCAAAAAATCTGAATCTAAATTTTTTTCCAGATTTGTAGCCAAAAACTGTGATTTTTTTTGGATTTGACACCTGAAACCATGAAATCTTCAGATTATTGAACGAAGCCCAGTGCAGATCAGGATACTGTATCTTCAAAATGTCCACGGGACTTCTGACATTGACGTCTACATGAACTGTGCATAATTGTGTATGGAAAGAATAAACTAAGAATCCTTTTCATTTAACTAAGTTGCTTGTGACATTATATTTTGGTGGTCCTGAATTGTGCCAGCCTGTATCCTGTATGTTTGGATCCCTAAGCTGAAGGTCTAGGGCTTGAGCACCCAGACCCACCTTACTGAAGGGTTAGCAGTCGACTTATATCACTACTGATTTCTTTATTTGAGGATTGATGTCAACCCAAAAGTCACATAAAAAACTGTGTGATCTGTGGGTGGCAAGATCCTTGGTTTATAAAAAATGTTTGAAATATGTTTTTAGGGAAAAGACTAGAATAGGGAGTAACAATGCACATGTCTTATAGACATGGGTGAGAGCTGATCCCTAGACTGTATGTCCCATGGAGAATCCTTTCACTGGATAAGCAGAGAGTGAGAGGTATCAACCCACCTTAGTTTAAGCGAAGTGGTTTAAAGGTCCGATTTCAAACCCTCGCCAGGTAGTTCTGTTACTGCCAAAGCACATTTCCTTGTCCAACAATGAATCTGCAAAGCAACCCTTTAAATCTTGTGTCTATATTTATACCTGTAACAGAATGGATATTAAAAAAAAAAACCCAGGTTAACCTTTATCCAACTTGTACATGTAGTTTTTCTTGAGCGACGTTTACTGCCACACAAGTTTCCAACTGCTTATATGTTACTGTGGGTGGAAACATAGGGTTTATAAACAGGGCACAGTAATTGGGGAAACATAGTACAGGTGTGGGATCCATTATCTGGAATCCTGTTATCCAGAGAGCTCCAAATTAAGGAAAGGCTGACACCCATAAACTCTATTTTATCCAAATAATAACAGTAACTTGTATTTGATCCAAGCTGAGATATAATTAATACTTATTGGAAGCAAAACCAAGCCTGTTGAGTTTAAATAATGTTAAATGATTTCTAAGTAGACTTAAGGTATGCTGATCTTAATTACGAATGGTCCCCAGGTCCCGAGTATTTTGAATAATAGATCTCATACCTTTGCCTCTCTTTTGAGGGGAATATAAAGGGAAATCACTTACATATTTCAACAATGAATCTACTGTGCAGACCTTTGAGGTTGAATGTGAGAATCAAACTGAATTTTAGCTTTTTCCTGCATTCCTAAATCAATAATATTTTTCATTGATTAAAACTTGAATTAGCTGATGTAAAGGCTCCTGCATAGATACAGTTATAGTGTTAACCGAGTATCAAAAAAATGTTACATTTGTTAAACTCACCCTCCCATGAACTTTTTAGCAATTTTATGCTTAGGGGTAGATGTTCAATCAGTTATACTACAGAGATAATTGAATTACACATGGCATGAACAATTAGTATTCCCTACAATTACATTTTCTTTCAAACTATAAAATCACACATAATTAATAGTTGGAGATTTTTTTTTCCAAAATAGTCTTGTAGTAACACTTTGATAGATTTTTTTTTAATTATATTCAAAAGGTAACTAAATTAACCTTTTCTTTAATAAACACAGATGCAGGTTAGGAAATGAATAGATGATTTACTTTGGTTAAACATGTTTTTTTACATCTATATGTAACTTTAACACCCTGGTTCTTTGTCAATTTAATGGGCTCAGGTATGGCATTTCCCCAGCTTTAGTGAAAATAACTGGCCTGAATTTTTGGTAAGGCCACAAAAGCCCAGCCTAGGGCAACAAAGTTTTAGGGACGGCATGCTGTCCACTTGCTTCAGTGGTAGGGAGCTGCACCTTTCCTCAGTGCAACTACATAGAGACCAACGAGCGGGCTGAGGGCAGGATGGGCACAGCTTCTGATTGGTTCATGCATGCATGTACAATATGTTGTAATGACTTACATTTCAGCATGATGTAGAGAGTGATATTCTGATACAATTTGCAATTGGTTCTTATTTTTCATTATTGAAGGTTTTTGAGTTATTTAGCTTTTTATTCAGCAGATCTTCAATTTGCAGCCTAACCAACCTGGTAACTTGGGTCCATATTACCCTAGCATCCATGCATTAATTTGAATAAGAGAGGGCTCAGTAATACAAAGTAACAATAACAATACATCTGTATCTTTACAGAGCATTTGTTTTTTAGAAGGGAATCAGGGACGCCCATTTGAAAGCTGCAAAATTCAGAAGAAAAAAGCAAATAACTATAAAACTGTAAAAAAATAAATAATGAAAACCAATTAAAAAGTTGCTTAGAATTGACCATTCTATAACATAATAAAGTTACCTTAAAGATGAACCACCCCTTTAACACTGTTCTAATTATTTTAGTGTGTATAACTGAATATCAACTGCACAAATAATGATATCCTTGTGAGAGGTATTTTATTTAATTTATCATCTCACAAAAAAACTAATTCATATTGTTTATCAATTAAAGGGGAACTCCACAAAAATATAACTTAAGCTTTTTGAAAGTAAACACAATTTCAAGTAACTTTGGAATATACATCAATTAAAATATGCATTTTTTTTAATGGATTGGAACAGTTCCCTAAGCCTAGCCCCCTGCTTCACTGCTGATCTGTCTGACTACTTTGTTGAGCTGGCTGACTACCGTTACATTGTATCAGCAGGCATCTGTTCTTAGCCTACATACTCCAAAACCCACAATTCCCTGAACACGTGATTTCAACATCGGAATGGAATATCATATCATATCAATGGAAACATTTTTCAAAATCCTTTTTGTTCTGCATATTTTCCCTGGCAAATATTCACTTTCAGATTTTTACTTGTTCTGAAGAGTTTGCACAAGAATGTGCAGCTTTTCCTAACATTTTAGGGAGGGAGCACATACAGTATATTATTTAATGAAGTTAATCTAAAGATGTGTGATTTCTTGCTTTTTTGTGGAAAATAAATGATTTTCATCTTTATTAAGTATTCCAAAATATTTGGCATAAAGCAAGATAACTTGTTAATAGTAATGAGTGAATTTATTCCACAGACATGCATTTGGGGCAAATTTTCACCACCGGCAATTATTTTTCAGACTTGCATGGATTTCAAACTGGTGTTTGTGAAGTTTCAGTATGGCATACACTAGCAACCCATAGCATCATACTATTCCCTTTTTGGAAAATGATCTAACTTTGGTAAGCAACACATGCACCTTATGAAGAGGAACTAAGCCTATCAGTGATGTCTAACTGTATTTTAACCCTAGTTTCATTGGATGATCTATATTCAAAGAAATATAACAACATAGTAAGTTATGTTGAAAAATGACACACGTAAATCAAGTTCAACCTTTTAGGTCTACATATAACCTGCCTAATGCTAGTTGATCCAGAGGAGGGCAGAAATAAAACCTGATTGAAGTTTATTAGGTGGAAAAAAATTCTTCCTGACTCCAAGATTGGCAGACAACTTGTACTATGAGCTATCTTCAATAACCCTGTATTCCCTCACTTGTTAAAAAGCCATCCAACCCCTTCTTAAAGGATTTGATCAGTGTACAAATAAAAACTGGGTAAATAGATTGTGCTAAATAAAAAATGTTTTCAATACAGTTATTAAGTCAGCTCTCTTGGTTTCCACTGTTGGTTACCAGGCAGTTAGCAATCAATGACTTGAGTGGGGACCACATGGCTCATAACTGTTTGCCTTTGAATCTGAGCTTAATGCTGAGGATTAATTGCAAACTCACTGAACAGTTATGTACCATGTGGCCCCCCTTCAAGTCGCTGACTGACTCAGAGTTATAGAGCTGAAAAGCATGAAGTAGTGTTCTATTCTATTATGTTAGACATCCTCTCACTCCAGCCTTTATATATTACATTTTTGGCTAACTAACTATATTAGAAACATTTTTTATTTTGCACAGCCTATCTATTTACCCAGTTTTTATTTTGACACTGAACTGTTCCTTTAAAGCTATCTAATGTATCATTAATCATGACTGATTCAGGGAGAGAATTTCACATCTTCACAACTCTCACTGTAAAAAAAAAACTTCTAATCTGAATGGTGCCCATGTGTCAGCTGGAAGATACCTACTGGTAAATGAAGCACTAAATAGATTATTATATGATCCCCTTTTATATTTATACATAGTTATCATATCACCCCTCAAGAGCCTCTTCTTGAGGGGTGATACTGGCCCCAACTTGGCCAGTCTTTCCTTACAGCTAAGAATTTCCATACCTTTTATCAGCTTAGTTGCTCTTTTCTGGACCCTCTCTAATTCAATAATGTCATGTTTGAGCACTGGAGACCAAGACTGTACTTTATATTCCAGTGCTCTGTACAGTGGAAAATTACCCCCTCCTATGCCTATTTAAATACAGTTCAATACCTTATTTGCCCTTGCAGCTGTTGACTGGCATTGTTGCTACAGCCAAGTTTATTATCTACAATGTCTCTGAGGTCCTTTTCCATTATGGATTTGCCTAGTGCAGTCCCATTCAGAGTATATTTGGCTTGCACATTTTTACATCCCAGGTGCATGACTTTACATTTATTGACATGGACTCTCATATACCACTTAGCTGCCTAGATTGACAGTTTGTCAAGATCGTGTTGCAAGGATGCTGCATCCTGGATGGAATTAATTGGGCTGCATAGTTTTGTGTCATCTGCAAACACTGATTACCCTCCCCTAAGTCATTAATGAACAAAATAAATAAAATGGACCCAATACAGAGCTCTGCAGGACCCTATTAAGAACCTTACTCCAAAAAGAAGTACCATTAACAACCACATTCTGTACCCCATCCTGTAACCAGTTTCCTTTGAATGTGCGAACATCTTCATTAAGCCCAACAGTCCTTAGTTTAGAAAGCAGTTGTTTGTGGGGCACTGTATCAAACGCTTTGGCAAAATTTAAATAGATCACTACTGCTCCCCCACTGTCCAGCATCTTGCTTACCTCATCATAAAAAGCAATCCTGTTTGTTTGACATGAGCTATCCGTCATAAAGTCATGCTGATTATTGCTCATAATGCCATTCACCTAGACAAAATTTTGAATGTGATTCTTAACAAGCCCACCATGGATATCAAATTAATGCATATAATTACCAGGCTGAGATCGTAATCCCTTTTTAAATATAGGAATTACACCAACTTTCCTCCAATCCATAGGTACCATATCAGATGAAAGACAGTCTGAGAAAATAGAAATAGAAACAGAAATAGAGGCTGGTCTAAAATGGAACTAAGTTCTCTTAGTACCCGAGGGCGTATTCCATTTGGCCCTGGTGCCTTGTTCACAAACCTAGATCCATAGATCAGGATTGTTCCTAAAAGTTCTTTTTGAATAATACATGCAGTAATATAGAGAATTGTTTTGCTTCATTACAGCACCTGCATTAACAGTATACTACATATATTACAATTCTGCCCAATGTCCACAGACAAGTCATGTCATCTCTTTGGGTCCTTCTTGAATATAAAGATAAACTGAGCATCACCCTGGGCTTTTGCATAGAGGATTGACATAATTGTTCCACACATCAAAAAATGTATATCAGTCTAAAGATGATTAAAGTCAAACTAGAAAGAGGCATACCAAGAAGTCCATGATAATATTCAGTAAGTTGGTCTTGAGGCTGTATGTAATTTATTTATATTAAATGTCACCCAAGTCAAAGGAGTATGTTTTATGTAAAGACTACTCTGTCTGCATGCTGACTTAAGCAGTAGCCTTTAGTGTATCTTCCTATCTGACATAATTTCATGTTATTTTGCATGGAGCTGTTGTGCTTTGCCTCTGGACAGATACAGTACAGGCTAATGCTCTGTGTATACCTTGATATGTAGAAATAAGACCCATGAGACTTGAATAACAATTAATATTAATGAAGTTGCACATCACATAATGAATTTAATCCCAGCATTTTGCATTTTTTTTTTCAATAAATCGTAATGGTGCTCAATGTGCATCTGTTCTATTGTCTATGAACAAAACCAAAGTCAGTGGAGGAAAACAAAGTGCTATTTTGTCAATCAAAACTTTCTTTTCGGTATGATGTTGAGGGATGGGAAAGCTGGATTAATTTTATATGCCTTTTGGGGGTTTTCTTCATGCCTTTGTACAAGAACATACATTTGCAAGATTAGGAGGATGCAGCAGAAGAGTCCCCTGTGGGCACCCCAGGCATAAGATGCTTTGTTTGAGGATGTGTCAAACAGAAGTATTGATTTGCTTCTTCATAAATTCCAAGAGAGAAGGAGATTAATTATTTCCTTTGAAATGCTGAGCAAAACAAGACAATGAACATAAAAGCAAACCATATAAATAAAATATATATGAGATGTGTTTGCATATTCTAATTGTAAGCCCCTGCATAGGTTTCATCACAGACATTATTATGCAGAATTTCCAGTTTGTTGTTTGGTATGCACTGCTGTGAACGTCTTTTGTTGAAGTCATTTTTATTCTAAACTACAGCCATCCCAGCTGTCAGATTTTCTGTCTGTGTTGTTCTAAATATTCAGACTTTCTGTTTATCTATTAATTCTTGAGATTTTATTTATCTTGCTTATACATTTTCACACTGCATAAAGCCAGAGCAGAAAAACAACTAGTCAAAGGTATTCATGTGGCTCAGTTTTCTGAGTTATTATACTCCTGTGAACAACTCAATGTAATTTTTTTGAAATAATAAACATTGTAAAAAGGAAATTATATTGTCGTGTTCTCTAGAGAGAGAATGGGAACATATGCATCTGAAAAGTTTAATTTGTACAACATCTAGTATTTCTCATTTAATCTATTTTATAGTTGATACCCTTTAGTGCTCTAGAACTTGTATACAAGACCTCTGCAGATGACCCCCTATGATCTTAGAGCAGTTACAATATAACAAATGTTCTTTTTTCAACATACAAAATGACACATTTCTCATTGTACTATGGGCTGTTCATGTTCAACATGGTTCACTTCAGGAGAAGGAAAGTCTCAATCCAACCAATGAAGGGCTGCCAAAAGTTTGACATTCCCTAATAACTGTATACTCCAGGCCGGTGCTTCTGTTATCACAAAATTGCAACAGCACATGCATACCCGCATGAAGAAAGAAGAAGCTGAAAGAGGACCACAACGTGGTGCTCACTGAGAAGAAACCAGGGCAAGTTCAGTATTTTGCTGCACTAGCCTGGGGTATCAGGTGAGTGAATATAATCACTGGGGGTGCTTAATTTATGCCCCCCCCCCATAATTGTTGACTTTCCTTCTCCTGGCAAATAAATTCGCCCATCACTGCAGATAACAGATAAGCTCTTTAAAATACAGTGGGATACTTTAGAACGTATCTGTTATCTACTGTGTATCCTGTACTTGAATGGCTACCCCCATGGCTACACAGCAGCATGTTTATATAAACTATAGTAAAGTTTCTGAAGCAAACACACCAGTTTTACCAGAGCAGGGCAACAATTAAATTTTTGGGTGTTACTGTTCTTTTAATCAGAACTTTTTTGTCACCTTTATCTGTAGGTAATGAAGTGGCTAAAGCAGGCAAGAGAGTACGGTAATTGCTCATGCCTATATAAAATGGCTCTATAAAATCTAACCCAACCTTAAGAGAGATTTATAGAAAAGTACTAATCTACAACTTGCAAGATTTACATCTTTACCTGTAATGATTTTTATAATGCTACAAATCCCACAAACATTGTGAAACATTGGCAATTATTCCAGTGTGGAGAAGTCCAGTCCAAATCCTATATTGCTCCATTCAAATCACATCAAGGAGTAATGTTTCAGACATGGGGTAGTTCCCAGTGATGCTGCTAGGCAACTATGAAGACTACCACCCCATAGTTTAGAATGGCATGCATTTGACTGCTCAAAGTAGTTAAACACATTTGATGGACTGACACATTTGGGAATTTTGATAAATGTGTCAGTTTAACATTTTAAAAAATATAGAAATTTAGGGAAGCCTTTAAGTTTTCAGTTTTATATTATTTTATTAAATTAGATCTAGAATGTGCATTTTCCTTTTTAAAAATCTATCCTCAATTATATTGAAGATACATCTTTTAAATGTCTCAGACTTTAACAGGTGACTGGCCACACTGTAAAATATTTATACTTGAAATAGTATTCTAGTCACTTTAAATTTAATTTTGCTTTTACTTATATTGTGCAGACAGCATTAAGAAGATCAATACCTACCCCAATATGCAATGACTGTGAGTATTTATGGAACTGGGAGTTCTTTTTTCTTTTATTCTTTATCTAAACAGACTTAGTCATCAAATGTGGGAAGCTACCTTTATACATTTACTTTCCTGGGAGGAGTTCTGACAGCTGTCTGTCAAACAGGTTACTATATGTATCTCACAGAAGATAAACATTGGGCTCCACCAGGAGCATTACCATGATAAAACAAAAGAATGTATCTTGCTAAAGGTTATATTTACTGTATGTATATATGCATATTTATTCTCTTATATAAATATCTATACCGCAATGGTTTTGTATGAAGCCCATATTCAGAAACCAGATCTGAAATGAATCCAGGAGACGCATTTCAGAATGCATGACCCGATGCAACTCCATAACACTAATTATCCAGTCATAAGTGTAGCTTCTGCATAGACCTAAACTGCTGTGGTTGCTATTATAGCTAAAAATGATCTTGACCTGGTTATCATAGATGAGTGGTGTGACCAAAATGGTAGAACCCTTATATTGCATATATATTCTTGCACCCAGTGTTTTCTAGATTGAACCAAATTATCCAGTCTTTAAAAAGCTGCTTAATAAATATACTTGTCAGTATATTCCACTTGTAAGCAAGGAACGTCGTTGCAAAGCAAAACCTTTTTGGTTCAATAGAAGCATTGGTGTTGAGGTGGGTAAGAAAAGACGTGCTTTTAAGGCTGAATCATTTATAAGGTACAAGGAGGCCAATAAATCATGCAAAGAAGCTATAAGGCAAGCTAAAATTGATATAGAAAAGTATATTGCAGCAAGCAGTAAAAAAATTCCAAAATTATTTTTTAAATATGTTAATAGTAAAAAAATGAAGCAGGAAGGGGTGGGACCCTTACTATCAGAGGGGGGTCAGCTGTTTGATGAAAACAAAATAAAAGCATAGTTTCTGAACTCATATTTTTCATCTGTCTACACAAATGAGGAAGCAGTAAGTGAAGGTTTCCTTCTAAATAGTAGCAATTCTAGTAATACAACTAATGATGCATGGTTCACACATTAAGAAATTCAAAAGAGACTAGAACATGTTAAGATTAACAAAGGTTCGGGGCCAGATGGTATTCATCCCAGGGTAATTAGCGAGCTTAGCTCTGTGATTGCCAAACCTCTTTACTTAATTTTTCAGGATTCATTGAGATCTGGCATAGTGCCGAGAGACTGGCAAATTGCTAATGTGGTGCCTCTATTCAAAAAAAGGATCCCATTCTCATCCTCAAAACTATAGGCCAGTTAATCTGACATCAGTGGTAGGAAAGCTTTACGAAGGGTTAATAAAGGATAAGATACTGGACTTCATAGCAAATTATAATACTACGAGTTTGTGCCAGCATGGTTTTATGCGTAATAGATCTTGCCAGACTAACTTAATTTCTTTTTATGAGAAGGTAAGTAGAGACCTCGATTCTGGGATGGCAGTGGATGTGATTTACTTAGACTTTGCTAAAGCATTTAATACAGTGTCACACAAAAGGTTACTGGTTAAATTAAGGAATGTTGGCCTGGAACATAGTATTTGTACCTGGATAGAGAACTGGCTAAAAGATAGACTACAAAGAGTGGTGGTAACTGGAACATTTTCTAATTGGACCAGTGTTGTTAGTGGAGTACCGCAGGGCTCTGTATTAGGTCCCTTGCTTTTCAACTTGTTTATTAATAACCTGGATGTGGGCATTGAAAGTACTGTTTCTATTTTTGCAGATGATACTAAATTGTGCAGAACTATAAGTTCCATGCAGGATGCTGCCACTTTGCAGAGTGATTTGTCTAAATTGGAAAACTGGGCAGCAAACTGGAAAATGAGGTTCAATTTTGATAAATGCAAGGTTATGCACTTTGGCAAAAATAATATAAATGCAAGTTATACACTAAATGGCAGTGTGTTGGGAGTTTCCTTAAATAAGAAGAATCTAGGGGTCTTTGTAGATAACACGTTGTCTAATTCTGGGCAGTGTCATTCTGTGGCTACTAAAGCAAATAAAGTTCTGTCTTGCATAAAAAAGGGCATTAACTCTAGGGATGAAAACATAATCATGCCTATTTATAGGTCTCTGGTAAGGCCACATCTGGAGTATGCAGTGCAGTTTTGGACTCCAGTCTATAAGAGGGATATAAATGAGCTGGAGAGAGTGCAGAGACGTGCAACTAAATTGGTTACAGGGATGGAAGACTTAAATTATGAGGGTAGACTGTCACGGTTGGGGTTGTTTTCTCTGGAAAAAAGGCGCTTGCGAGGGGACATGATTACACTTTACAAGTACATTAGAGGACATTATAGACAAATAGCAGGGGACCTTTTTACCCATAAAGTGGATCACCATACCAGAGGCCACCCCTTTAGATTAGAAGAAAAGAACTTTCATTTGAAGCAACGTAGGGGGTTCTTCACAGCCAGGACAGTGAGGTTGTGGAATGCACTGCCGGGTGATGTTGTGATGGCTGATTCAGTTAATGCCTTTAAGACTGGCTTGGATGATTTTTTGGACAGACATAATATCAAAGGCTATTGTGATACTAAGCTCTATAGTTAGTATAGGTATGGGCATATAGAATTTAATTAAAAGTAGGGAGGGTGTGTGTATGGATGCTGGGTTTTGATTTGGAGGGGTTGAACTTTATAGACTTTGGCTTTTTTTAACCCAATTTAACTATGTAACTAAATGAATTAAGCACTGGTTATAGTCAAACTCCCCCAAGACCCAGTCATAGTTATGACTAGCTCAGCTTATCCCACTCATTCTACTAGGCCTTACTATAAAGGGAAGCTAGCAAAATTAGAAAATTACTCTTTACAGAAGGATTATACTATTCATGTAGAACTCTATACCCCTCAGCCAGAGACCTCACTTACTATGCACCAACATTCAAGGAGTATTCTAGTATAGACATGTTTCTTACTGATGCTACCCTCCTATCCTCTAACACAGGGATCCCCAACCAGTAGCTCGTGAGCAACATGTTTCTCTCCAACCCCTTGGATGTTGCTCCCAGTGGCCTCAAAGGAGGAGCTTATTTTTTAATTCCTGGCTTGGAGGCAAGGTTTGGTTGTATAAAAACCAGGTGCACTGCAAAACAGAGCCTCAGTATAGGTTGACAATCCACATAGGGGCTACCAAATGGCCCATCACAGCACTTATTTGGCACCCCAAGAACATTTTTCATGCTTGTGTTGCTCTCCAACTCCTTTTAATTCTGAATGTTGCTCACGGGTTCAAAAGGTTGGGGATCCCTGCTCTAACAGATAACAGATATTTCAATAGGCCCCATTTAGTGGTCAGATCACGGTCCTGTGAATATGGTTATAGAAGACACTAAAACAGGAATATAGAACAATCTATTGGAGGCTGCTACCAGCACTTTTTACAGATCCTGAATGTCATACAGTAATTCAGAAAGCCATACTGGACGTTTTTAAAGAAACCAACACCCCTGATGTCTTGTATGCCAATAAATGGTGGGATTATAAAGCAACAATCTGGGGACTCCTGATCCAGCACAATGCCCAACTTGAGAAACAAAGAGCACAAGTTAAAAAAGACTTGTGCGACAAACTTATTTCTAACAGCCTTTAACAAGAAAAATCCCACACCACGGCTCAAATACAAGATTTCAGAGACTAACTGAAAGCTATAGACATCGCCAAATACCAGGGCTGCCATTATGTTATTAAAACAGCCAACTTATATACGGCAGCCCCCAACTCTTACAAATACTACCCTTTGACTTTGGTTCAATTTCTTATTATAGGATTAATCCTGACAAAATACAGACATTACCCATAGGTCTAAGCTCCACTATAGTGACAAACCTCAAGTAAAAAAAATAACTTTTACTGGAGAATTTAGGGATAAAACTAACTAGAATCGCAAGGTATTTGGACAATTGGTGCTTTACTGCAGTCCTTTACCAACTTAGTACAACAGTTTTCTCTAACATACGTTCACCATTATACCATTATAAGTATCTTTAAATTCATTATTAACTATGTTTTTCTCTAAAGTTTCCCTTAACTTAGCTGGATTCGGAGACCAAAAGCAAACATATGGGTATCTGGGAATCTGAATTTCAACTCCACCTGAAGCTTTCTGACTGGAAAACATTGTTCCAAAGCATTAAGAAAGCCACTAGATGTGGGAGCCACCTGGAATAATACTCCTGCTGAAATGGTATTAATTCCCACACAAGATAGCTTACATGTATCCAGTACTTCACCACTTTTCTGGAGACAATATGGAATTGTTGGTAGTCTTAACACATACTGTATATTTTGGGAAAGCCCTGAGGTTAACCCCCATTGCAATGGGTTCTCCAAACTGAATTTCATAAAAACACTGTCTTCATCCATCACCACATATGCCCTGGGAGCTCAAGAATTAAAAGTGTTCTTCTTTTTTTGATCCGCAACAATTTTTTTCACCCATTGGAATCGATGGCATCTTTTTCGCGGCACAACCTGGCAAAAAATGTTGCTTATCACTTGAAATAAGATCATTCCTATAAGACAAATCAGACAAATATAATGGCATGCATCGATATATTTTCGATCAATTTTATTTTTTCATTTATTTATATATTTATGGAAATAGGAATGTAACTAGATTGTAATCCATATACTGTAGTTGTAGCTCTATAGAAGGCTAAGGGGGTTATTTATTAAAGTCCAAATGCCAAAAACTCGAAAAATTTGAGAAAATCTGATTTTTATGTGAAAAAAACCCTTAAATTTTTCGTGATTTATTATACCCCAAGGATGGAGAAAGTCAGAATCCGTAAATCCGGCATCTCAGACCTGACGAAGTTGCATATAAGTCAATGGGAGAAGTCCCGAAGATAACATCCGAAAATTCATACAATTCGAATTTTTGGACAATTTTCATGATTCTTTAGAGTTTTTTCCCAAACTGGAATTTTTGGGGAAAATGTATTGATAAATAACGAGAAATAACCTGTGCGGATTTGGCCAGAGTATATTTCAGAAAATAATGACATACATTCATATTTTGATAAATAACCACTTAAGGGCTGTTAGTATTTATTGCGGATTAGAGGGAGTAAAATCAGCAATATCGGCAGAGTGAGCATAACCCTGGCAGTTTATGAGGGGACTGTGAATTAAGGAATGCTGCATGGTTTAAAAGCAGAGTAATGATGGATTAGGAATATGAATCTGTGGAAGATGATTGGTCAGTGAAAGTGTCAGGTGAAGACTACTTCTGGGAGGTGCTGGAGCAGGGACACAAGGGAGAGGAATGCCAGCAACCCAACCAATTTCGGAGGTAAAAGAGCACTTGAGAAAGGAGGTTGTACCTCCGAAACGTCATGTGTGGATCTCAATAAACTGCAAGTTTTTTGCACATTTGCCACAGTGTGTGCCATTTGATTTTCTACTATATGTGGTAATGCACCTTTTCCCCTGAACTCTATCATTAGATCAATGTAGAACAGAAATACATGGTAAACAAGATTAATGTGTGAGAGGCATTATGAAAAATTGCTGCAATATGATTTGGTGGATAAGGTTTCAAACTTGGTTTCTACGCTGCCTGTGGAAGTAATCCTATGACCTGTGTATCTAAAGGGCAAGTGAACCTTAAGACTTTCTAAGACTGTCTAACTGAGAGTTTAGGAGGCTAGTGACCAGCAGACCTTCTGTGCACCAATCGTTATGCTCTGGACCCAATGAGATAAGACTTTGTGCATGCATATGAAGGGGGGAGGCGGAAGGGGAAAAGGGAGGTGACAAGTGTTCCCAGCCTAGGGGTGCCCTGTGTATAAATAAGGCCCTGGTGAGCAGACCTCATAAGCAGCTGCTTAATAATATGAATAATTTAAATGTATTTATTTTTCATTTTGGAAAATGTTGAAAAATAGAAAGCATTTGCAAAAAGGTATTAATTAGTGGTGTGATATTTGAGTATATAGTGTATATATCTCAGTTATATTAGTTTTGCAATGATATTTCATACACTGTTATAAAAAAGTTAGTGTGGATATTTCTCCTCTGACTTTTAAATGTACTTTGTGCAGTAGAATTTATTTTCTTTTTCATCACTTTATAAGCCACAGTTACAGTATTTATTGAATGTCTTGAACAGATAAAACCTGAAATGTCTTAAAATGCTATCTGTCGGTGTGCTCTGCTAGTTATGCACTTCAAATCTATTTTATGCTCTAAAAGGTGTGCTATACAACAGGTTTATGGCTAGAGAGATTGATGTTTAATGTGATGGAAAACATATTGAAGTAGGCCATATACACTTACCACAGAAATAAAAAAACACTTGCAGCACAAAACAAAGAAATTATAGAAATATATGTTTAGTATTTTCTGTTTTTCGTATCAAGCAGTATCTTGGTCCATCTGATAACTTGATACATTTATAAATGGTATTTTAGAAGAAGATACATATCAAGCATTTTTAGTGATAAGTAATCCCAACCTCTCTGTGTATGGGTTTGGCAGGTATGAGCCTAGGTGCTTAGTAACATGAGGTCTCCTTGTTTGGTGTTCAGAAAGAACCATAAGTATGTAATGCACTCAGAATTAAATGTAGTAAAAAACTAAAACAGATGACAAGGAATGAAAAAAATAAAACTGAGTATAAGTCCGTATAACAAGTCACAGGTCGAGAGTCCATATAACAAGTCAGATGCCAGGGGCAGGCTGCAAGCTGAGGCAAATCTGTGTAAACAGGCAAAAGGTCCTTGGCCGGCGGCAGGCAATACAAGTCCGTGGAACAGGCCAGGGGTCAAAAAAACCAGGAGATCAGAACAAGGGCTGGGTAGCAGGAGCAAGGGAATAACAGTACCGAAGGACAAGCAGGAACAAGAAGGCAAATCTGTAGCAGGGAACAAAGAAATAAGGAACTCGGGCACCAAGGGGGCTAGAACATACTGTAGACATGAGTTAATGATTCAGCAATAGCTGAGATCAGGCAATGGCCTATATATGGTCTTGATGGTTAAATTGTTAGCACCTGGCCTTAACAAGATTAGAGGCAGAGACTGAGGAAACAACAGTGAGCGGGAATGGTTACTTAGACTTAGATTATCACCATTAAACACTAAAAGCCTCTTGTGACTCAAGAGGAAAGTGCATAATTTGATTACCAAGCAGGTCAGGGAATGATGGTATTTTTAGTAGTACCATTTTTGACCTCGTGTAAGACAAAACTCAGTAAAGGAAAACCTTTAGTAATAGTCAGGCAATTTATTCATACATAATACAACATAACAGTTTTGTCTGGGTAAGCTGTTGGAGTAACACACAGAATGTCACCCAAGGATTTACCAAAGACCCACCTCTTGGTCCAGGCATTATATAGCTTTCAGAAGGCATTTACAGTAATTGTGACAAGGGGTTCACGGAAATACCATACATGGTCTGGCGAGGAGACTTACTGGCATATATATTTATACATTCCTGTAAGATGTGCAGTTTTGCAACATAAGAGTTTTCTGGTTCCAACTGTCCTCAGTCTAGCAATCAGCTATTGGCTAATCATAGCCATTGTGGTATTTCCAGTAATTTGAGCAACACTTCTGCAAAAAGGGCATAAGAGACATGCTGACACTATTTTGACACTCTTCTAAGTAACAGAGTGGAGATCATTTATTTGTATATTTGTATTTGCCTAGTATAAGTTATATGAGTGACCATTGTCCACAGTTGACCATTAGCCCTTATAGTCCATGGGCCCTATAGCGTTATGGCGTCATAGAGGGCGGGGGTGACAACTATCAACCCTCTGACACTAGCCATTCGTCCGTCTTAGGATTTAGACCGTTCCAGATATATTTTATAATAACAGGAATGAATCCCCAAGAGTCCTAACACTCTCCCTCTTCTATGTCAACAATTTAACTCCTATTAAAACAGTATTTGAACATTCTGTTTCTCTGTTTTTTTTTCTCTTATTTTGTTCAAATCAGTCCTATGATATCTTTCTTGGACTGTATATTCTTTTGTAATGCTTTAGTCAGTTTAATTGTGATGCTATAGCCCCACAAAATTGGAATATGATTTTAGTTAAAATTCTGTATTTGGCCTCTGTTACTATATATATTTATGGAAAGTAGCACAAAGTAAAAACTGACTTTTTTTAAAGTATGTACATGTCTACACTGTCATTGATAATAATGAATGACTTATAATGGCCGCTATTGCATTCTGATTACATTTTGCCAGGTAAATGTATGCAATTTCAAAAAAAAATAATTGTTTTGATAGTTTCTAGTCATAACAAAATCATTGGCCAGAATGGGATCCCAGAAAGATCAAGAAAGAAAGGGAAAAATTCATTTTTCTGAAACAAATCTACTTAGCTTCCTTTGAAAATGCAAAACATGGAGTAAATCCCTGGTGACCTTCAGAAAATCTAGTGGTCATTACTATGGTAATATAGGGTTTTTCTCCAAAGCCTAAAATTTGTAAAATTGTACTTGTATATTATCTTGTAAGCAATTTCCTATGTAATAGAAATACTGTATAATGAATGTCTACCTATCTATATGGTTCTTATTATTTTAATCAAAACATCTAACTTCCTGAATTATGTATATGTATAAGAGTGAGTCTGACCTGTTTAATACCAACATTCCCACATTTAATAAAAATCTTAAACGTATAAAAAAAAACATGTAATAGGGCTAGTGATGGGCGAATCTGACCTGTTTAGCTTTAGCGAAGATTCACAAAATATTATATAATATGATATAAATGTTATATAATATTATTTTATAGAAATTAGATTCTTATGAGAATGGCTTCATTATTTTTTTGGAATACACAAAGATAAAAGACTTCAATGGGGGAAGGTAATATTGGACACTAATGTAAAAATCTTTCGCAATTCGTTAGCAATTCAAATAAATGTTCACAAAGTGAAAAAAATTGCAAACACTTTGTCCCTCACACAACAGTAGGATTGAAATTTATAGTTTGTGATAGTGTACATTGTACAGTATGTAATAAAACTTCTTAATGAAAATGTTGTTACGTTTGCTCCAAAAGTTTGGAGGTGTTAAAGGTTCGAATTGCGCAATTAAGATTCCAAATGCAATAAAAACCTAATGAAGAATTTTACATTTGGACATGCCAATTTTTCTTCACAAATTAGATTTTTTTCCCAATTTTAGTACATTTCCCCTAAGTTTGTGTGACGCACCTGCTAATTTAAAGTAGCTTTTAGGAAAAGCATTTCTTTCTGACCTAATGTTGTAATCATGTTAATCCTTTAGTCCATACATTACATCTATTTAAATCATTTTTGATTTTTACCTTGATAGTTGGAGAAAGTAACTTACCTACAGACATTTTTTGTCTGTAGACATCTGCATTGTCTTCTTCTTCTCTTCAAGAGCATATAATGCTTTTTCAGTGAAGGCCACATTGTCTGCTAGTGGTGATTTGGACTTTTTATTCCTATATGTTATACTTTAGGGTTTATCTTAGAAATAATTGGTCCAACTTTCAATAAAAAGAGAATTACCAAGTTACTGCAAGCCTGGTTTTTATAAGGAATATATATCAAGAAGGGTGCACAAAATATTTAAGATTGTGGAGAAAAGATTGTATTTATCATCCTAAATGAACATGACTGTTTTATTCTAAAATATCTGAAATGACTAAAAGATCTATGGGTTCAACTTCTGGCAATTCCCAAAATAGCAAGATCTTATTGTAATTACTATTATTTGTCTTCTGATGTAAACTAGACTCTTACTGCAATTAATACAATTCAAAACAGGGCTAATACAATAAGGACTTAGTGAAACTGCTTTAGCACTACATAATAGAAAATTGTGACTCTTTTATTGCCATACAATAAGCCCTTGCCTGAAGTGGAACAAGGAAGCACTACACTTAACACCTGCCCTGGGCAAGTTTTTTCAGTTGTCGTATTGGTGTGTACACAACCATCTTACATCATTGTAAATGATCCTGTGCTTAATGTAACAACCAGCACTTCACAATGGAACTGCTTTCAGATAAGCTGTTATTTCTTCTACCCCATGTAACCAGAAGAGTTGTGGTGGAACTTTGATTTTACTATTGAGTACAATTCAATTATCTACCATAAAGTGGAATATGGAAGCATCTTTAGCAATGCACGTGTCAAGGAGCTATTCACATTTTCTCTTGATAGACTGCTGGGGGGAGGGAGAGGGTAATCTCACTCCAACTTGCAGCGTATCAATAGAGTAACTAAAGTTTATCAGAGCCCATGTCACATGACTGAGGGCATATTGGAAAAAAAATCTAGCCCCATGTCTGATTCAAAATTAAATATAAAAAAAATCTGTTTGCCCTTTTGAAAAACAGATTTCAGTGCAGCATTCTGCTGGAATAGCATTATTAACTGATTCATTCAAAATCCCCTTCATTGTTTTTAAATAATTAAGGGCATTAATTATTTATAGGATTTGGTAAAAAGTACCAAATGTTGATAAATCAGACCCTGTAATTATTGTATGTGTCCAGTTAGTACTTTGCGATATTAGTTGATGTGCTAAATGTAGTGATACTGTAAGTGATATTTGGATAACAATCACTATAAAATGGTGTGATAAGCAAATACAGAATAATAACATGTGTTTGCTACAACTTATATAGAGAACCTTGCAACAATGGCAAGAGTAAGATTTTGCACCAATTAGATTAAAGTTCAATTTATCACCAAACATATTTTTTATTCAAAAATATTCCAATATGGGACCAAACATGTTTGTATTCAAAAATATCCCAATATGCGTTAAGTTTTTCCCTACAGTAAACCCCCAGTTTTACATATGGATATTAGATTTTCCTGCATATGACATCGCTTCTTCATGGGCCATTACAAGAGGTCCAAGGGAAAATGTAAAAGCAGGGTTCTATTGTGTTTTTACTCTCAAAACTATAGTTCTTAACATTTACATCGCCATTTGCAGTGCTTACATTTCACAATGACTCCTTTTGTATTTAATGGTCACTTCTAATGATGGGAGAAGTTTTTTTGGCAAGTTTCTAGATGAAAATGACACCCATGAAAATGACTCTCATGGGTGAAAAAATTTGTCATGTATCAAAAATGTGACGCTCAATTTGTCGTGCGTCAAAAAAAATTGTCTTCAAAGCATTTCAGGCAAATTTTTGTGAATCGAAATGGCTCAGATTCACCCATCACTAGTCACTTCCCCTAACTCTTATGGAAGCTGAACTGTAATAAATATTAATTTTAGTTAGTACCTCCCCTTCTATTTAAAATGACACAGTATTCATGACATAATTAAGATTTTTTTATATTATCTTCCATATATAGTTTCAATGTTATTTAAGTATTTCTTAATTACAGTAAGTCTTAATATATCAAACCAATTAGATGTAAAAAAAATCATATTTTATTGATATTTGCATTTTTATTTCTTCTGGCAAGTTTAATTAATCAATTTATATCAGCCTTCACAGAATTATAATTAGAAATAGTCTTTAAAAAATCTAATATCCTTGTGAAGTTATTCAAGTGGTAAGTGAACATTATGCCTGTATTAAATATCATATAAGTAGCCCTGATTAAAAGAGACAGGGAAGAGCTGGATACTTACAAAGCCTATGATTTACAATAAGGTAAATGTACACATGTACAGTTCATGTCCTTATCCAAAACACAAACTATCATTAATACTGTAAAAGTATATAAATACTATAAAAGTGTGCATATACTATGTATGCCCTGAGCCACATCACACAAACTGCTAGTTACAGGCAGCTCACCTATGCTGTGTATATTGCGTATAACATAAAATATGTATTAATTGCTTTAGGAAACATAATCAACACATGCCCATGGGACTGCTTGTTGAAATGTGAAGGCTTATTTATCAAGTTTGGATTTTAGTGGTTTAGAGGTTTTTGAAACTCCAAGGGGGTTATTTATCAAAATCCAAAAAGTTCTCACTATTTTCTGAAAACTATTTTGTCCAATTCCACACTGACCTTTCCTCCCTATTTTTGTTATACATTTTTCCAAAATCTTCTTGTGCAGGAAAAATACAAAACAATCTTGAAAAAAGTAGAATTAAAAAAAAAGTAGATTTTTTGCATTTGTCACCAAAAACTGTGACTTTGGATGGGGTGCCTGAAACCACAAAATCTTCTGATTATTGAGCAAACCCCATTGCAGATTAAGATATCAATGGGGCATCTGCATTTAACTTCTACATGAACTCAGCATTTATGAGTTGGAGTACTTTTTTATTCTGATTTTCAACACCATAAGAGTTTAATGAATTTTCCCCTTTAAAAGTCCAACCGCATAAAATTGTAAATTAATAAATAACCCCCCTAAAACTATGAATGCTGGGAAATTTATTTAAAAAATCTGTATAAAAAAAGAACAAACAAAAAAAAATTAGATTTTCAGACAATTTCTAATAGAGATGACATTCAATAACCTCTAAAACTCTGAATTGATTTAAAGCAGTCCAATAGGATGAGCGCAGCTCCCACTAACTTCTATACCACCTCAACAACTGTAACTTGGCAAAGTTTTGTCTTAGAGATTTTCATGCCTTTTTGTTTTTACAAAGAATAGTCAATTGTGTAACAAAAATAATATCAATAACAAGAAAATTCCTGACATTTTGGAAATAGATTTTTTTTAAATATTTGAGAATCAATCTATCATTGCAAGAAAGAGAGAACATGTGCATCATTTATACAATTGTTTTCTACAATTATTTATTTAATGATGAAGATACACTTCCTATTGACTTCTGTGGCATCTCAACAAGTTTTAGGAGGGATACATTCTCCTGCATTTTGACTAAATTAATTTCAGTAAAAATCTGTGAGCAATTCACAGCAAAATCCAGGCCACGTTTGTCTATAATTTGCTTGCATATGTATTTCCTATGTATAATTCTGTAGGTAAATGAAGGTGTATATTTTTAATTAAAATCTTACATTTTACCACTTTCTTTTTCTTCCAGTGCAGATTTTCATGTTGAGGAATGTAAACAGTGAAAGGCTAATAAATAAATTATAGGCAAGCAATCAGATGTCAAATCCTCTAAAGATGAAGTAATGTTTATAAAAGCAAATATGATTTATGTGCATATTGTATTTGGTTGATGTTATGACCTCTCTAAGAAAGTTTGGAGCAGAACATATTTATTTACTAATAAAAGTATAGGGCAATTTTGACATCTGTGTAAGCAAGCCAGTGGAATTGATTGTTGAAAAACCAAATGAAGGTTACTTGTAAGTTTTTCTTTTTTTGTAAATGTTAATAACTCTGTACCTTGCCAAAGAATTGAAAATAGTTTTTTTTTATTAAAAATCCAATGTTTCAGTCACATAAAATGACCTCCTAAGGCACAAAAACAAGAACCAGAATTGCAAGTGACCGACTCCTTAACAACATGCAAAAAATGGTGCCAAAATGAGAAAAGAAACTATGGCAATAATTACAAAAAACAGACTACCAGATCTATGGTAGCTCTACAACCCTTATGGTATATTATACCAATACTGACAATGCAAAAAAAAAGTATAGACAGCAGTGATGAGTGATGAAAAATTTGCAAAACAGCAAAAAAATTGCAAAACGGCTAAAAATTTGTGAAACATTCAAGTTTATAGGCATTGAATGCATTGAAGTCAATGGGCTTTTTTGTCTTGGTGACTTTTTTGTTTTGGCAACTTTATTGTCTTGCCAGTTTTATTGTCCAAATGCATTAAAGACAGTGGGTGTTTTTTTTTTTTTGCAATTACTTTTTGTTTTGGCAACTTATTTGCCCAAATGCATAAAGGCAATTGGCATTTTTCTTGAGAGACTTTTTGTGTCAGTGACTTTTTTTGCTTCTTGGACGAATTTGTGACGCAGTTTCACCAAAAATTTGCAGATGGCAAAATGCTAAATTTTGATGCAAATCCATGCCTGACAAAAAAATGTGCTCATCATTAATAGACAGTGAAGTGCCCTAATATTATGAGCAAAAAGAAAAAAGAAATGATAAGAAACAGCACTTAAGTGTTTAATACTGTACATCATGACAAGATGGGCAAATAAAGTTAACTATATATATACTCCACAATTTGAAGATAATGCAGGTTCATGCAGGTCTCTTATGTCTAAAATGCAACCTACCCACTATACAGTATTCTCTAATATGATATGTTCTGTTTTTATAAATGCCAGCTGTTCTACAGACTTTGTTGAAACTAGACCATTCTTTTGTCACTATATCTTATCTTGGAACAAGACCTGACATGTTGACAAGAACATCTCCTTCTTTACTAATCTTCTTGTGTATAAGTTCTTGGACCAGGTACAAGAAAGAAGACAGGAGAAATTACCAACATAATGCATTTCTAAGATCAACATATTCAAATAAAAGAAAGTCAAATTGAAGCTCAGTAAGTGGAAAAGGGAAGATAGCTCTTGGCACTTTGAGGGTTATAATTACATTGAGACATAGACACTTTGATTGTATGAAGAAAAATCTTTGTGAAAAAGGATGCTGTGATGACATTTAAAATTTGAACTTTTTGTTTTACACTGTGAATGACTAACAATATTTTGATATACAATATACAATATTTCACCATGTATTTCGTTTTGGCTCATTCCCATATATTCAAGGACAACTAAGAAAACGTTTCTAACTGATATTATGGGAATCTATCATGATTTTTATGAGCAATGAAATTAGCCATAAACACTTCCATTTGCCCTTTGACATGTGTTACAGTTAAGGAGACAAATATGTAGTTCAAAATCAAAAGTACATTTTTACAGTTGCTGCATATCTGGGATATTGTTCAGTAGACTTTGATGATTACAGTATATACTGAAGTGACATATATTAGACAAAAGGAAGGGCATTTTAATATTTCAACAGAAAATGATATTCCCCAGAGGATAATATATCTGCTGTTAGCGTATTGAATCTGCTGTTTCACTAGAAAAGTTCCTTTGTTTGGAACCGGAATAGTTCATTAATGACTAAGCATTTACGACTGGACAAACAACCTTAGCATAGCCTCTCCCCAGGCCCGGTGCCTTAGGGGCTTATCATAGATTCTGGAGCCCATGACTAAGCACCCTAAGGGGTGTGAAACGCGTATGGTGGATGGAGATGAAGCTACATTTTTAACTTTATCTCTGGTCTTGTGGATCCGTTTGAGTGCCGGTCAGCCCTGCTTCCTTATCTTCTATCCTAGATTCTGCCCTGTCATTCACTCCTCATATCCAGTCACTTATTAAATCATGTCACTTCCACCTAAGGAACATATCCAAAATACGATCATTCATCACCCAAGATGCTGCCAAAATTCTTATTCACTCTCTCATCATGTCACGTCTAGACTACTGTAACTCTCTTTTAATTGGCCTTCCCCTCCAGAGACTGTCACCTCTCCAGTCTATAATGTACACTGCTGCAAGGCTCATGCACCTCAGCAACCGCTCCTCCTCTGCCTCGCCATTCTGTCAATCCCTGCACTGGCTTCCGCTACCTTTCAGAATCAAATTCAGATTAATGACCCTGACATTCAAAGCACTTCATAACTCTGCCCCACCCGACATCTCTGAACTCATCTCTATATACTCACCCAACTGCTTACTACGCTCCTCTACTGCCTTGCTACTCAACTCTTCTCTCATTACCTCCTCACATGCTCGCATTCAAGACTTTGCAAGGGCTGCACCCCTCCTCTGGAACTCTCTCCCACGGTCTGTCGGACTTTCTCCCAACCTTTCTGCTTTCAGGAAATCTCTGAAAACTTACTTCTTTCGAGAAGCCTAACCTCACTCTGCTTAACTACCAAACGCAACACCACATACAGTACCACATTTCTCACCCACATAATTCGAGCTTGCCCACTCCCACACATTGTGCATTACTCCCTTCCCTTTAAAGTGTAAGCTCTTTCTGCATAGGGCCTTCCTCACCTTTTGTACCAGTATTGATTGTGATGTATGTAACTCCATATGTTTTATGCATAGAATTCATGTGATTTAGTTGTATAATCACATTTACTTTATAGTGCTACACAATATGTTGGCGCTATATAAATACATGTTAATAATAATAATAATAATAATAATAGTAGCCTAAGTCATTTGCTTGCTCTTATAAGTTTTATGTATACAGGTATGGACCTAGAGTTTTCCGGATAACAGATCATTCTGTTATTTAGATCATCATACCTTAAGTCTACTAGAAAATCATGTAAACATTAAATAGAGCCAATAGGCTGGTTCTGCTTCCAATAAGGATTAATTACTGTATATCTTAGTTTGTATCATATACAATGTACTGTCCTATACTTACAGAAAAAAGTAATAATTTTTTAAAACTATTATTTGGATAAAATGGAAATGACCTTTCTGTAATTCGGATCAATCTGGATAATGGGTTTCTGGATAACGGATCCAATAAATGTAGTTTCTCACTAGATAAAGATAAATAGAATGCTTAAGCCTGGAATAACTCGGTTAACCCTTTAAGTGCCACAGGTAGTAGGAAGATGGATGATTTCTTCCTGGGACCCCTCCAGAACGATTCACAGCCTCTGCCAAAGGTTAGTGTTACATTTACACACACAAACACGCAATTAATACACGCTTATATTCACACTTGCATTGTGAGTAGTTTGGAGAAGAAAGGCATGGTTTGACCTTCTGCCTGTTTTGCTGCCTGACCCTCTTGCCTTTTTTGTATATATTTTCAGATTCTGATTTTGTGCTGTATTGCTCTCTCGGTTTGACCCTGCCTGTCCATTTTTGGAAAAGCATTGCAACGTAGTTTGTAGTACAAAGGCATGGTGTTACAACTCACCCTGGTAGTCTAGTGGGGGGAGGGGCAGGGACGCCCGCCACGTCAATCTTCTATGCGCAGACTCCGGTTCCTTATGACGCTCGCGCCTCCTTGTGATTTAAAGGCGCAGACACCCTGGCGTGATGACGCCAGCGCGCAATGGCGCAAAATTTAAAAGGTACTTAAAGAGACTTTTTCTTTTTACACGCTGCCCATTATAGGAGTTTGTTCCTGGTGCTATTTGAGCTTTGTACTATTCTGTTTTGAACCTGTTTGATTTCCATTGTGACCCATGCCTGGCTTTTGACTATTCTGACCTCTGGATTCTGACCCTTGCTTGTATACCGACTACCTCTTCTGCTAAATCCCTTCTGACTGATCTTCCGGTTTTGACCCTTGCCTGCCTGACTTCGCTTATTCTCTGCCTGCCTCAACCTGGCCTGTCCTGACTACGATTCTGTCTTACACTTTGTACCACGACCTTCTGCCCAAAAGACTTTGCTTACAGTTGTGCCCCTTCGCTTGTTTAGAACCTTTCGCCTTGCACTTCTCGTTTTAAGACCTGTAGCTGAGGGCTCCTCCTGAGGCTAAAGGCGGCTTCTAAAGGCAGAAGCACGAGCCGAGACAAGGGTGCTTGGCATTGGTTCTAGATTCAGGGTGCCAACCGTTACACATGGTGACCCATTTTAGATTTGGCTGAATGTGTACTTTCCAAAAATTCAATCTGCTGAATCAAGTAACTATATCTAAAATACTACTGTGTAAAGTACAGACTGATGAAAGCAAAGCCTGGGAAAGTTACTGTATTCCTGACTAAGCCCCACCACCATCCCCGTATACTCCAACTAAAGCTTTCTTTATATTCTAATTAGTTGCAGTAGCAGCAGCTCAGTGTCACAGCCTGACTTCCATGCTACCTGAGTGACTACAGTGCAATTAACTGCTGTAAAATATTCACATAACATTATGTAAAAGAGAGAGCTCTGCTACATGTTCCATGATAAATTTACAGGGGAAACTGTACTGTAACCCCGCCCCCCTCTATAGATATATATATATATATATATATATATATATACCTGAACACATTAGAACTACTTCTGCTCTATGCACACAGCCTGAATGACAGTGTGCAGTCTCTATAGGGTATGATGACAGGGCAGCTGTCCATATAAATATATGGCTAACTTGCAGACTCTGCATGGGTTAATCATGTATATATAGATGACATCTGCGGCTCAATAAAGCCCAGTAAAATTAGTGGTCAGACTCTGAAGACAGGCTGCAGCTCCCGCGATAGTCCGGCAACTCCAGGCCGTAATCTGCAAACAGTCTCTGTGTATCGCTGATCAGTGCTGGCCCATTCTCCACAACAGGAATTGCTACACATTATCTTTGAAAAGCGTCTTTTATTTTGGCTCCATAAGTGATAACAGGCAGTGGGTAAGTGGTACAAACGAATGCATTTCTTGCCCTTCCTATTGGCACTTCATCAGAGTTCAAAGTGAGTCATGTGTTAACCCATTTAAATAAACTATCTGGTGCATATGTTATCAAACACATGTGTGTATAAATTTGCATAAGTCGTTCTATTCAATACGGGTGTGTGCTGAATTGTAATACAAAATGAGTTATATTAATCAAATTCTAAGTGCTTTTAAAAGGTTATAAATAGTGAATATAAAATTAGTGAATATAAAAATAGTGAGTGTAAAATGACTCTTTAGTGAATATGTGTATATCTATGATGCCAATTAAAAATTAAAAACATTTTTTCCTCTATCAATATAATGTGTGTAGTGTACAGGCTGGGGCGCAGCGGTTTAGGGTCGGGTACAGGTTGAGTTTTTCTTGACATGCATATCACTACTAACAATGGTCCCAAGCAGGTGTATATGTAACCATACCAGCCACCAGCTGCTTGTGCTTCTCCAGCACGGTGAGTAAACACATAAAGATCCATGCCACCTCCCTGAGCCCTTTGCAATTAGAGAAAACTATTTAATCAAGCAGCTACAAACACCGTGTCTCCCTGTCAGCGTCTTGCCTTCCGAAGCACTGATGCCATTGTCAGGGACCCATTTAAGCTGTTGTGACGGAGATTCCTACTGGAAGGTCATAATGACTATTTCCATGGAGGAATATATTTCCTTTTATCATTACATCTTCCAGTAGGAGAACACTATTTCTTCAGTTGGTCATGGGATGCTGTTTATAGGCATATGTTTTACAGGTTATTCATTTTACCATTCATTATATCACATTAAAGGACAAGGAAACCCTGAGCATAAACCAAAGCCATCTATAAGAGCGAATAAGAAATAGTGCATAACCATTTAAATACTGTCCCACAAATGCACCTTTGTTGTAGCAACCTGGCTGTATTCAAAGGCTTGACTCATGTTATATCACTCAATGAATGCACTCCTGTTCCTCAGGGTTCTGCTCATTAAGCTGTTTGTGGCGACATTAATATGTTTTTTGGCCAAGGGCCAACAGAATTTGTCTGTTATACTTTTTGGGGTTTCTTGTCCTTTAACTATGTAAATATTCTGAAATATTCTGAAGCAGTATTTATCCGGGACAAGGAAACCCTGAGCATAAAATCAAGGCCATCTATTAGAGCGAATAAGAAATAGTGCATAACCATTTACCAACTGTCCCACAAATGCACCTTTTTTGTAGCAACCTGGCTGTATTCAAAGGCTTGACTCATGTTATATCGCTCAATGAATGCACTCCTGTTCCTCAGGGTTCTGCTCATTAAGCTGTTTGGGGCAACAATAATATGTTTTTTGGCAAAGGGCCAACAGAATGTGTCTGTTATACTTTTTGGGGTTTCTTGTCCTTTAACTATGTAAATATTCTGAAGCAGTATTTATCCGGCATGTTGTACATGCATAGCACATTGCACTTAATTTTATTTATACAATTTAAGCTGAGCTGAAGATGAATATGTACAACATAAATATGACCAAAAATGTCAAGCAAGTAAATATTTTGCAATGTGCTAATTCAATGAACTTTAGTAGAAACGGTTGCTTAAAGCAAAGCAAGGAAGCAGAAAACATGTTTATAAATTGTTAATGCTGTGTTCATTTGCTACAGTTAAATGGTTCAGAATCATAGATGCATGATTTAATGTACCTTATGTGAAATCACAACTCTTGCATCTGCTTCAACCATGGAAACAGCTTCATGTAATCATTGGGAAAATGGCAAATACAACATGCTTTTTAAGAAAAGGTGTATTCTGATACTGAAAAAATGAATTGATGTCTAGAGGGAAATAATTAGTGAAATAATTTTACCAGTTTCACAGGAAGAAATGTAATTTTGTTTTTTGATGACAAAATCAACACATGAAAAATATCTGTTTAACAAGCTCTCGGAACCCATTTACCATTCTAGTGTCATCCACCAAAGGCAGGGAACAACATTCCCACCGATGCTGCTGGGAATAACTACTAACTGGCATCAATAAGATTTACATAGGCCTTGTACTTTTTTATGAGTGTATAAAAAAGGAGAAAGAATGCCAGTGCACAGTGTGAATTTAAAAATAATTATTACAAAAATTTGTTGTTAGTACCACACTAAATATATATACATAATAAAATATGTAAGCTCCTGTGCCCCACATTGTACACATTGTACACGAGTCCTACACTATCCAAATGGCAGCTATAGGCAATATTTGGCTACAATTTGTACACGAAACACAGAAAGGAATCGCCACAACTCGGCCTTAGCCCATGCTGTGGCGTTGACCAGCTACTAGAAGTACCCTTGTGGCAGCACTCTGTCTACTCACATTTAGAAGTATATAATATAGACTGTGTAAATAGAATATACAAGTCACAAAAAGGCTAATTAGTAATTAATTCAGATTCTCATTACAACACGCAAACTTCATTTTCTGCTTGATAATTTGTGACACTCCTTAAACTTCTATCTAAATCTAAACTGCTGTCTAGACTTCACTGAGCATATGCATGTCACCAGAGCCCAGAACTAGGGGTAGGCAGTAGAGGCACCTGCCTAAGGTGCAACTAAAGGGGGGACTGGGCAGGTACCTGTCATCTGCCTACCCCTAGTCCATGTTCGCTGCTCTCCCCTTACCTTCAGTGCTTTCCCCTCCCCTCCGTCACATGCACAGCATAAAGCAATAGGTGTATAAGGTGTAGACTAATTGGAACTAACTATTTATAGACAATCATGAAACCATATATTTTTACTAATAATAATAATATTCACAGAGGACAAACAACCGTTTTTGGGAACATCAGGACAATATTTGGGTATAAAATCCAGGAAACATTATGTACAATGCGCAAAACATGATGTATGTCAGGACTATTGGGGATTGAATCCCTGGTCTGCAGGTTGACTGGACAGTGCATTCTCATGCTGAGCCACTGGAGGCAGTTGGAGCTCACACCTCGAACTGTCAGTGTAGATTACTGCTATTCCATGTCTCCACCCCTATCTCATTGAAGCCAGGTGTCGGTGATCTTATCATCAAGGCTCTATATAAGCCATTACCTTTCTGCCAGCCATTGCTGGATCATTGATTTATTTCTGTGTTCTAGTCGCCTTGTGCCAGTGTTCCTGAAATTACCCAGTACCTGATTCCTGACTTGTCCTGCTTGTTCCTCTGACCTGTTTATTCCTTGTACCTGCTACATCCTTGATCTGATCTCCTGGTTTGACCCTTCGCCTGTTTCACGGACTTGCATTGTTTGCCGCCTGCCACTGATCTCTTGCCTGTTCCTAGGACTTGTTTCGCCTGCCGCCCGCCTATGAACTCTTGCCTGTGTACACGGACTTGCATCAGCCTGCCCCAACCTTTGGTTTGTTATAGTTCTCATTTTACTTCTTATTATTTGTCTTCCGTTTCACCAGCACCAATTGTTTATAGTTTACCATTAAACTTCATTCTGAGCACACTTCCATTTCCTGGTTATTCTAACACCAAACATGGTGTCGCCATGTTACCATGCATTTCGGCTCCTACCTGCCAACCACACACTGTTGGTAGATCCTGACAATGTAAAATTTTGGATTCACAAAAAAATTGCTGGTCATCTGCACTGCAGAAAAATCATGAATCATCTGCAATGTGTAATAAAATCACAGGTGACCCACAATTTCGCTTGTATCACAGGTTACATGCAGACCATCTACAGAGAAAGCCCAGCCCCCTTCCCCAAATGCCATGGGGTCTGCTTCCTCTGTGATTATGCCACTGCTCAATTGGACCATACGTGCTCAATATGGTACTTCAGTCTCTGTTCATTAAGATCAAATTATGATTTCTCTTTGTGTTTAAAAAAAATGTTTCTCTAAACAAACCTGCATTGTCTATCAGTCCCAAAAAAGGCACATACTATGCACAGTAGGTCCATTGACACCAAACATAATCCAATTTGTAAACATGATTTTGAATAGAACACCAGTGGATTAAACATTATATTTATTCTTAAAATCCACAAAGAGATTCCCCACAGAAATGACTTTACTGGTATTTTAAACATCATGACATATTCAAATATACTGTGTATGTGGTGTTTGTTTAATTGAAAATGGGGTCTTGAAAACTGGCTAGGTGTATATTGTATTAATAAAGCTAGTCACTTCCTACTGTGTCTATTACAAACAGTCAAGGAGTTCATTTAAGCATTGCATGTGATTATCTTCAAAGGGAGGAAATCATGCATAACAAATGTTTCTTGTCAGATATATTAGCATTCATTTCAAGCACTGCAAAAATTAAATCTGAATCTGCTGCCAGTAAATGAACACTCAAAAATTTTATGAAGCGATTATTTTAAAAAATGATCACAACTTTTATAATGTCTAGTTGTATTATTTTTATTTGTTATTTTGTTTTATTATTTTAATATAAATTTTAAAATAACCCTAATTCTAAAATGTTTTTTTGAGGAGTATATTAAAATTTACCTTTTAAATGTTGATTTAAAAATGATCAATATTAGTAAAAAAAAATTCACATAACAATAATTTATACTGTATAAAACAAGTCACAGAGAGCAGGTGCTGCGGTAAAGCAACAATTAATCAGTAAGTTACAGATGGATATCATATTATAAAAATGTCCCTATGCAAACCTGTAGGGATATCTCTATGAGAGGAGACATATACTGATTTCTTAGTAATAGACCAATATGCATTATTCAGTTTAGAGATCACATACTATCGCTGCTATAAAAACACCATCAAATAACACACTCTTGCCAGTATTGCTTCTTCTGAAGTTGAAAGTAGTGGAATGGAATAGATCATCACAGCTGACTTAGCAAATAGCAGCACACAGGCCAAAAGTCATGTGCCAGTTAGTTTACATATTAAGCTACAGCAAACTCTATTTCATGCGTTTATTTTAAAATGATATAAAAAACATAGGAAATAGGAGAAACATAAGTTAAATATGTACTTTAATGTCAGTGATATAGACACAAGGAAACAAAACCATGGTTTGAAGAGAACTGAAGGTGTATGTTGAGTTTGAGTTTATTTTATGTTTTTCAGGGCACTTATGCAGTGTCAGCATTGTGTTGGCCACAAACAAGTAACAGGATCGTAGCTGCAGGTGTTAAAACCAAGCAGCTGTCTGATTTGAATACAAGCTACTGCTGAGTTAATTGGTTGGCATCTCTAAACAAAAGTGGTTGGAAGCAGAAAGAACTGTTACACCAAGCTTTTGCTCTATTATATGTTCTATAATGTAATCTCTGGAACAGCTGGTCTTGCTGCTGTTTCTATTCAAAGAATTCTAACATATATTGAGTACTTTTAGACGTAGAAAGGATATTTGCTTTAAAGTGCCACTGCTTTTCTCACTTACAAACCCAAGGTCAATGACTCACTAGTATTCTAAGAGATTACTGTACATGTTTATTTTAATAACCTGTATTAGGACCCTTACACACAAGTGATTTTACCTGTGATCACAATGTGATGGAATTCTGTGCATTTTCAATCTGCATTCAACAATGGGTCCAATGGGTACATAGCCATGGGGTAAATTAACTGATTGGTGCTGTGCTATGAAGGGCAAATAAATCTACTGGATGGCAAGTACAGTTTAAAAAAGGGCACTTGTAAGGACCATAAGATGCCACTGTTACAAATTTTGAAGATACAGTATTTTTAAGATATCAATTTCAATTTTGGGGTTTGCAGTAAATCACTAGAAAGGATAAGAAAACTTTCAGTAAAGACAATCACAACCTAATGTCTCCAAGCTGCCGTCCTATGAATTCAAATATATATGCTCTAGTTGCATAGATACCATGTCAGTTATCATTAATTATTTATTATGATATCTGCTCATGTATAATGGAAAGTATACTTATCTTTTTTCCAGACTTTTCTTACATACAAACATGCAAATACACATTTACAGATACAGTGTCAGTTGATAATACAACATATACTTGAATTATAACGCAAAGGCTTAAAAAATGGTATAAACTGTCAAAACATGCAAAGCAAATTTGAGGAACCCTGCAGCAACATCAATTTTAAAATGTTTTTTTTTCTTAAAGTACACATAAAAACCTTCTTTTCATAAAGCAGATATCCTATGGAGAGAGAAAAAGAGAGAGAGAGAGAGAGAATGAATGATCTTTTCTTCACATATAGATAAATATATATATTGTAGATAGATAGAGATTTTTTTACTATTATATATAAAACTGGAAAGGCTGTTGCAACCATGAATAGCAACCATGAATAGCCCTCTAACAGAGTTTAGATGATTATGCCACCAAATGATAACGATTTTGTCAGTACAGCTAAGATTCGCCCCACATTAATACTCTGTACAAATGTCTATGGATTTGTTTTTAAACAAATATATAAAAATAAAATATTCATATATAATATGTATAGATATATAATATGTATAGATATATAATATGTATAGATATATAATATGTATTATATATGTAATATATATATATATATATATATATATATATATATATATATATATATATATATATATATACACAAAAGCCATGAATATTATATATATATATATATATATATATATATATATATATATATATATATATATATATATATTATATCCTTATAAACGGTGAGTTCTGATGTCATCAGTTATAAACGGTGAGTTCTGATGTCATTTCTGTGCACATGACTCACTGAAACTTGTGTATTATAATAAATAAGAGGATATTAGGGGGCACATTTAATTAGCTCGAGTGAAGGATTAGAAGGAAAACAAGTTCGAATTTCGAAGTTTCTTTTTGGCTACTTCGACCATCAAATTGGCTATTTCGACCTTCGACTACGACTATTCAATAGTCGAAGTACTGTCTCTTTAATAAAAACTTCAACCACCTACTTCACCACCTAAAACCTACCGAGCACCAATGTTAGCCTATAGGGAAGGTCCCTTTGCATAATGTCTTAATTCTTTTTTTTGTTATTTCTTGTACTAAACCAAACTGCAAACTTCATAAGACACTTTATGCATCTGTCATTGTTTGTGGAGGAGTAAAACAATCAGTTCACAGGTAAGCCCTCTGTATAATCATCTGCTTAACATATTTTAGGGAAAGTGAGGTTTATATTTTACAGAGTTCATGATCTCCATTTGAACACATTATTCTGTTTACAACTGATGGGAGAAAAACTAAACAATTTTCAATTATTGCCTTTTAATAGCAAAAGTGTGAAAAATTGTAGAAAAAATTATAGAAGAATAGGCAGAAAACATTTTCAATGTTTACATTTTGAGCAAAGCCATATATGGATTTATAATGACCCTATAACCAGGGGTATTTCAGGAGCTACTGAAATGATCAAGTTTCAGAGTTGCACAAAATATATGTACGAACAACTCTTAGATATATTTTGTAACTCCCACAAACCAATATATGATTAGATGAAGGGAGTTAGCATGTGTTTTGAGATTTCAAAACGTATTTACCACCATGCAGTATAAATGATTGTGTGCGCAGATTGGCTGTTAGGGATTAAACTACAAAGATTGTAGCAGTGAGCATAGATAAAGTAATTTGAAATTGATCGAAGGTTTGATGTGTTTGCTATAAGTTACCAGTTATTACTAAAAGTTCAAATATAATGAGAGTAGGTCCAGAATAAATAGCATGTGGGGATAAAAAAATAAAAAATAATTATATTATATATTATAATAGGGCTATACTATTACAAATAGAAGATGGTTCATTCAGTTCCTTATATATCATATTACATTCTAAAGTTTATAACCTCTGTTGATATTGTAGACCTAGAAATATTTTTGTTCTGCCTTCATTTTTGTTAAAAATACATGTACAGATAATTACTACCTTTTTAGAAATTGATTAGTAGTGCCCTAAAATGATATGCCCTCTGTTGGATCACTTACTGCTAAGTTATAAACTGTTCCTCGAAGCAATGTCAAGAACTGTTTGTGGGGGGGGGGAGAGTGTGGATAAACATTGAACAAACCTAACATCACCATGTGCCATCCCAACTGAATACCTATGGGACTAATTAAAGTGTGGACAAAAACTTGAATACATCAAATTCTTATTCTACCCATCATGAAAGATGAATCATAGTACTTGAACGTTCATATTTGTGCATCCAACATTCCCAGCATTCGGCACAGGAATGGAGAAGGACCTTTGTATGCAGACACAGCTGTGTTAAAAAAATCGGAAGTGTTTGAATGCGCATTGCTACGGACTAAGCCTGGTGTTACAATGATTGGATCATGATCAAGGAGATCTATCTGGCTGTGAGAACTGTATTATGCATAATATATAGGTGGGACCACAAAACAACAATGTAAAATGAGGGATCAGGGGATGTAAAATTGAGGTTTTATTGTAACACTAACTTGGGAGTTTTTTCTGCCTAACAATTTGGCTTAGAGTATACAGCATAGAGACACTGTAGAGACACTGTAAAGGAGATATTTATTTAATACCCCATTATACAGAATGATTTTGATGCCAACTTGTCAGTACCCCTGGGAAATACTTCTAAAGGCACCAAATGATACAGAGAAATATGAGATCTAACAATAACTATTAACTTAGCAACACCAGTTGCAGCCACTAAAACAGTTATAGGATAGTTTTCCCCAGTGGGAACCCAATACTAACTATATAAGTACATGATATGTTATTCACCTGAGGGGCCTCTCCAAGTACTGTGCTGTTTGCCTGTTTTATGGGATAGTTTTTAATCTAAGTGGAGTGTAAATAAAATGTATACATTTTTTTAATGTTTTTGTTGCACATAGTTAATCATTATACTGAGATACATGGGACCTACTGGAATAGTCTTTATTCTGTGTGGTTGGCATATTTTTATTTAATCCGGCAGTTTTCTGGACTACAGCTTCTAGCATTTTTATCCATTGATAATAAGCAGGGATTTGTAGTCAAACAAATAAGGATATATATATATAAATATATATATATACACACACAAACAGTGTCACAGTCTAATCACAACTGGCCCTAATTGAATTACATAGTAAAGTAAAGTAAATTTGTATTTGATTTTCGAGATTTATTAAAGTCTGGCCCTTTAAAAATTCAAATTCGACTATTCGCCACCTTAAACCTGCCAAATTTATGTATTAGTGAATGGGAGAGGTCCAGTGAACAATTTGAAGATGTTTGTAGCCTTCCTGACATTAGATTTTTTTTTTCGGAGAAAAAACTCGATTTGAGTTTGGTCGAATTTGAACCTGTTTTACATATTTGATTTTTTTAAATAAGTAATTTACTATTCGAATTTCGAGTAAAATCTAATTCATGTAAGTTAAAAAAAACTTACATGAATTCAAAATTCGACCCATGATAACCAATGGGTCTCACCAGGGTGTGTATGCTGCTGTAAAATACATTTGGCAGTGCAATCCTAAATTAATTGTAACAACGATTCTCTTAGGACATCACTTCCAGGGCCAGAACTAGGGTTAGCCAGAGCTGGCAAGTGCCTAGGGCTCAAAGCTGGGAGGGCGCCAGGCACATACCTTCTCTGTCGCCTACCGCAAGTCCGGTTTTCTTCTCTTCCCACATTATTTCTTGCTTCTTTCCGCTTCTGCGCATGCGCACGAGCTTGAATTTGCACATGCGAACGCAAATTTGTGCAGGCGCCGCGACTGCCGGGCCTACCTAGGGCGCCTGCCCAGCGTGGCCCGGCACTGATCACTTCAGTCTTTCATTCTAGAATTAAAGTCATTCTGTGTGGGCAAATATGGCAGCTGCAGGGCCCAGGTGCCAGGCAGTAAATCATCCAATGTATCCATTTCATTTAAAGCAGGCCCAGATCTGAGGCAAGGCCATAAAAGCCCAGGCCTAGGGTGGCAAGATTTTAGGGGCGGCATTGCACCCAGCCACATTCTAAGGAGTGCCAGTGCTCCAGCGCATGTGCGCGCTGGGTAATGCTCACAGATGTGGGCAGGCTCAAGGACCCTGCAACCTAAGAGCTCCCACAGAGGAAATGTGGGCCTGATTCAAGGGTATAACAGTAATGTACTTAATCTACTTTGTATTAAATATCTCTGTTCATTTATACCAAGTTAGAATTTCTATGAAATCTCAAGCACCACTTTTGTGCATGTGAATGTAAAATGAGGTGGAATATGTCAGTACTAAAAAATATCAACTACTACTACAAATAATAATTATAGAAAAGATAAGTGCAAAGTAGAGTCTCAGGGTTAGGCACCCATTACATAATTATTTATGACACAGTCCTAATTGCAGCTGCATAAAGTTTAAAGTTTGACAAAATAATATTGAATACTAATATTCTACAAATCCTGAGCAGAAGATCAGGTTTATCAACAATACTACAACTTCAATATAGAAACATTATAGCTGTTTTTTCTTATAAAAGAACAAATCCATTGCCAGTTTTGTGAAAAGCTGTAGTGTAATTTGAGGCAATAAAAAGACAAAGTTTTGGAGATAATGGTTTCAATGAGTGGCAGTGTATCTGCTTTGTAGCTTCTGATAATTTAGCTATCTGTATGCTTGTTAAATTATGTTTGCAGCAAGCCAATATGTTTTCTACTTCAATAGCAATGAATTGAAAAAGCTCTTTGGACCCAATTATTAAAGAAATAGGTACAGAAGAGATCGAAACACTTGCATTGACTAGAAATTCTGCTTCCATTTTTTTTTTTTACTGTATACTATAAGTTGTAGCAATCTTTAAAAAAAATAAATAAAAAAAAGAATATATATATATATATATATATATATATACACACTGTATATATATATATATATATATATATATATATATATATATATATATATATATATATATATATATATATATATATATATATATATATACACACACACACACAGTATGTGTATATACTGTATGTATATATATATATATATATCTATATATATCTATATATATATATATATATATATATATATATAATGTACTTTTCACATTGATATCAAGTTACTCTGCTTGCTCTATTACTGCTTGCAATACCATGCTGAGAATTGCAATTTCCTGCCTTCTATTTGTGTTATAGGTGATTTGACATAATAGGAGTCCATGTCCCACGGCATGCACAGTTATATTATAGTCATTTTAAAATATACAGAGATAAGATAGACACCTACACAAATGATTTCTATTTTTCTATTATTGCAAAAAAAACTATAGAGACCATCATGTACAGTATAAATATTTATACTTATGTAATTTGAATAACATCAGTTTTCCCTGTAGAAAATAAGGAACCTTGATGAAGCAACACTACCTATATTAGAAATCTTCTGAAATTTTCCGAAAAATACTTTAACAAAACAACTTTCATTCCTTTGCGTCCTTCGCAGCAGCACATCTGAGATTTAATTCTGCCTTTAAAGATAGGACAGTTAGACACACCTCCAAACAATTCGTCACCCACATTCGTCATTGTTTTTTTCTGTCCTACTGGACAAATTTCGCACCAAACCTTTGATATTGGCTGCACATCAACCTCCTACTGCAAAACCAATGAGCATTCGAAGGAGAAACTGCCAGAAGTTATTGCTACAAGCCTAAAGATATATTTGTTTTATAATAAAAAGGGGGGGAGTAAATAGTAATAAAAGAGTTTTTTTGTGCTTTACCTTCTTAGATGTCAAGCCCAGGGGAGAGCCAAGGGCTGAAATGGAGGCTTCTGAAAGAGAGTCTCAGTCAAAGGACCCAGAGGGGGATCTTAAAGGCTGTGTAAAGAATACGACTTTTCCAGTACATCCACTCAGTACTGGGACACCAGGGGCCCACCCAAAAATCTTAGACCAGGGGCCCACCAAAAGACCTTTGATCAGGGGCCCACTCTCAGTACTATTATAATTACTCTCATCACACAACCTCTATTCTGCTTTTCTCTTTTTTTTACATGCTATAATCTATTATTCAATCTATTTAGACTCTTTGTTGGTAATGCCCATGAAATATGCCAAATGTTTTGAAGCAGGAGGGCCCAGGAGTTTTCCTGGTATCCCTGTGGGCCAGTCCGACACTGCATCCACTTATGAAGGAGCTGATGAAGATGGAATGGAAGAACCCAGAAAAAGCTCCAGTCTTGAATAAAAGATTCAAACTCTTGTATCCTGTGGAATAGGGGGAAACAGATCAATGGGAAGCACCGCCTAAAGTTGATGTAGCAGTCGCCTGTTTCTCCAAGAGAACGGTAATTCCTGTAGAAGATCGTTCAAGCCTCAAGGAGGCTATGGATCGGAAAGCTGAAACGTCGCTAAGGAGGATTTATTCGGCAGCAGCAGCACAGTTTAAGCCTGCAGTAGCTTCCACATCAGTCTCCAGAGCTCTTAGGGCCTGGATTCTGCAATTAGAAGAAGATGTGGAAGGGAAAATTCCAAGAGAGAATATTCTGAAATCCATCCAGGATATTAAGTTAGTTCGGACAGATTTTTGATGCTTTAGTTCAATACCTCAGATTGGCAGCAAGAATTATGGGGCTCTCTACTTCAGCTCGAAGGGCCATTTGGTTGAAAGCTTGGGGGTCAGATGTTCATCTAAAAATAGTCCATGTAATCTGGAATTTCAGCCAGGTCATCTTTTTGGGAAGCAATTAGATGACCTTATGGAAAAGCTGTCAAATGAAAAGGGCAAAAACTTGCCACAGCAAAAAACCAAAGGTCTCCTCCTAGATATGGTCAGAGAAGTGGAAGGTGAGGGAACAGGTAAATTCAGAACTGTTAGAAAGGGCCCAGAGTTTAAGCCAAAAGGTAAATCTTCATACCCTTTTAAGTCCTCAGACGCATGACACCATGAGAAGGGGGATAGGAGGAAGGTTGCACTTTTTTTCAAAGCAGTGGACAGAAGTTGTTCAAGAACCTTGTGTACTTCAAGTCATGCAGGTAGGCCTGAGAATAGAATTTCTAAAGTTGCCCATTCCATGCTTCCTTATTACTCCTCAATCAAGAAACCAAGTAAAGCAGGTGGCTTTACAGGTTGCTATCTTGGGTTTAGTCCAAGGAAAAGTTTTGGAGAGAGTACCTTTGCAAGAAATAGGATCAGGAGTCTACTCCACAGTTTTTTTAGTTCCAAAAGCAGATGGAAGGTTTCGCAAGTGGTGTGTACTAACAACAGATGCATCCTGCAAGGGATGGGGAGCACATCTGGGCAACCACTTGGTCCAAGGGACATGGTCCATAATGGAGAGGACCTTATCCTCAAATTTTAAGGAATTGAAAGCAATACAACTGGCATTAATAAGCTTTCAGAAGTTTGTCATGGGGAGATCTGTAAAGGTCCAGACGGACAATGCTATGGCCGTCTCCTATATAAATCGGCAAGGGGGGACCAGGTCCCCTCTATTACTGAGAGTCTCTGAAAATGCTTTATTGAGCAGAGACCAACATTTTTAAAATCTTGGCAGTCCACATAAAGGGGGTGGACAATGTATGGGCTGATTGCCTCAGCTGAGATGTGATACTTCCCGGGGAATGGTCCCTGAAAACTCAAGTATTCCAGCGGATCACAAAGAAGTTTGGATTTCTGCAAATAGATCTAATGGCATTGAAAAAGAATGCCAAACTTCCCAGGTTTCATTCACTGTTTGTCCAGGATGCTCCAGAGGAGCTGGACACAATGTAAGTGACGTGGGATTACGAGTTGGCCTACATATTTACATTTTCCCTTACCGATGATAGACAAAGCACTAAGGAAGTTGAGAGAGGATCAGGCAAAAGTAATTGCAATAATTTCTTTTTGGCCCAAGAGAACTTGGTTTGCCCTACTGCAAATGAGTCATGGAGAGTTTTGGGTTCTCCCACAGGTCAAGGACCTGCTATCTCAGGGCAAATATCTGTACCAAAATCTGGAGAGACTGCATTTGACAGCATGGAGCTTGACAGGCCCTTAATGACACAATATAGTCTTTCTCACCAAGTAATTGAAATCATGCTACAATCTTGAAAGGCTTCGACAAATAAGGCCTACGCAAGGATACAAAAAAACTTTAACAGATGGTGTGTTGAGAACAAGGCATCACCCAGGACTCCTTCTGTGCGTGAGGTATTGAGCTTCTTACAACAAGGTTTTTATAAAGGCTTAAAACCAGGAACAATTAGAGCACATGTTTCAGCAATTTTAGCTTTTTCATCTAATCCCTTGGTGACACGTTTTATAAAGGCCCTTTGGAAGATTTGTCCTTCCTTTAACAAACCAGTGTCGAGTTGGGATTTGAATGTGGTGCTGAAGGGGCTATGTAATGCTCCGTTTGAGCCTATTGAGGATCCTGACATCAAAATGTTGTCTATGAAATTTACTTTTTTGTTGGCAATTACCTCTGCAAGGAGGGTTAGTGAATTGGGGGCTCTCTCTGTCAAAGAGCCTTATCTTTTTTTTTTTTTTGGAAAATAGCAGAACGATTCCATCTTTCCAAACAAAGGTATCCACATGTTCTAATATCGATCAAGAAATAGTGTTACCTTCTTTATTTCCAAATCCTGTAGACGAGGAGGAAAAAAAGTCAGCAGGCCTTTCACCTCCAAATTTCTTAAAGCACATTCCAACAGAGCGGTGGCAACATCATGGGCTGAAAGGAGTCAAGAGTCAGCAGAACAAATTTGCAAGGCAGCTACATGGAACAGCCTGCGTACTTTTTCAAAGCATTATACGATTGACATCTGGGCTTCCAAGGAAGCAGATTTTGGCAGAAAGATTCTGAAAGTTCCCTCCCTGAATAGTAGAATTACTTTCTCAGATGTGCTGTTGCGAATGATGCAAACGAAATAGGAAACTTGTTCTTACCGTAATGTCTCTTTCCTTTGGGTCCAAGCAGCAGCAGCAATTCCCACCCTCTGTTTAAAAGGCTTTATGGTGTTACTTTTTATGACAATGACGAATGTGGGTAAGGGGGGAGGCTATATTGAAGGCTTAATTGTTTGGAGGTGTGTCTAACTGTCCTATCTTTAAAGTCAGAATTAAATCTCAGATGTGCTGCTGCTGCTTGGTCCAAAGGAAAGAGAAATTATGGAAAGAACAAATTTCCTATTTTAGCTACCTACAAAAACACGATCAAAATCATTTTAAATGAATAATTTAGGGCTGAGGCAAATGTTTCAGAAGGTTATTGGATAATACTAATTACATTAAACCACACAAAATGTGTGATTTGTTGAATGAAAAAGCCAGCCAAAAATAGTAATACAACACTTTAATATCTAAAAGCTTTTGAGGTCATGTAGAAGTCAATGGTATTTGTCCTTTTCCAATTGTACAATCTTGAGCTTTTTTTATGGGTTTTTTCCATTTGTATTTGCACGACAAAATTAGAGAATATCTATCTGTGTATGCAATGTGGCATATTAGAGGGTTGGGACTTCGGCATCCTTTTGCATGCTCCTTTCTTTTGCATCATGTATGGAACAACTGGAGAAGTCCATGGGCTGTTCCTCTTTTGTTTTTTACAGAAATGAATCAGGCAAGACAATATACTAATAAAAAGGCAGGCACACAAGAAGATTCTCATGAACAAACTAGTGAAATATAGTAAAAGTAAATATTATTACATTGGTAAGATACACTTGTATTTACATATGATACATAAACTGCTTGTGAACATGTTTTGTTGTTTGTGATACCATATGAAGGCTCCTTCTATAACTGTAAAATATAGTGGTGTGCGTTGAAGTATGTCTTAAGTACAATAATGGTGGAACATGACTTTTCCTTTTGTCACATTACAATGAATCATATACCCTTTTATCATCTTGCATCTTGTTGAGGTACAATGAACCTTAAAAGTCTGGTGCATCTGTAAAATATACATTGCAAATGTAAATACTATGAAAAATAAATGATGATGCAAGAAAGTCACTACATAATCTATTCAGAATTCTGTATTGTTTCAACAGAGACAGCAGCTGAATTTTATATTTTTTAACTGCTATTTTTTATAGCACTTGAATATTAAATTCCATATTGTTACAGAGAAAACATGGAGGCCTATTATCAATTTTAGTGGTATTTGAGGTTTTTGAAACCACAGTAAACTCACTTTCTCTAAAGCCATGAATGTTATGAAATTTATTAAAAGATTCAAACTGAAAAAGCATGAACATGAAAAGTCACAAAAAAATAACTAACTCTTTTCCATATTGTTGCACAAAAGCCAGTGTCAAAACCCCTAAAACCACTAAAATCTAAAATCAAAGAAAGATCTTCCAGTTGTAAAAGGGACAACTGTTTCTAAATGATTTTAACAGTTTTAGCTGGAGTATTTTAGTATTGTTACAGTTTTGCCATATTTAATAAATCACCCCCTAGTTTTAATTTTACTCAATATTTGAATTTTATTTGACATTTTTTACACAAAATGAAAGGCATATGCTAAAAACACATGTAGTGAGCCATTATTAAATAGAAACAAGAGCATTAATAAAATTTAACAGTGATAATATTTTGACATTGTATGCCCAAAATAAGAGAGAGGTATTTCAACTTGGGGCTAGATGAAAGTTAACATTAACACTTATCTTTAAATAGCCAGAGAAGGTCCTGGGGCAGAATTGTGCTCCCTGCATAAGAAGATCCAAACTTCTGGTAACTGGAAATTTGACTCTTAAAGTTAACAGGAGCACCTCTGGTAACTTGTGGAGCACTTGTTCTCACCTTGTCTCATGGTAGAAACACCCCTGCCAGTAAAAGAGAACTAAATACTACTATAATCCAGGTTAATGTACAGTATGTTTATTGATACTAAAATCAGTACAGGTGTATGTACTAGTCAAAAAGTGTTAAAGATTTTTAAATTCTGATGGAGAAATGTTGCAATAAAAAGGCTCTTGCCCTTCATCTAACAAACAAATGCCTTCTGTATGCAAAATACTATCAGGTGGGAATCTCAGCTATATGAAAGTGAGCATTTCCAAGCAGTACTGTATTATGATCACCAGTGTTCTCCCTGAGAGGATCTAAATGCTCAAAACAAACAGCCTTATCATTTTCTAACACACACATTAAAAATAAAATACTTGACATTTATAAATATAATATATTCAAATCATAAAAGCTACACCAGCAAAGAGATAACTATTTCTAACTGAAGTGTTTAATTGGGCTGAAAGAATAGGTTAGTGAATCTATTTAAATGTTCCAGTTAATTGCAAAATGACATCATCCCCTGTTCACTCCACCTTATACTTTTAATTATGCCCTTTTGTATAATTAATTATTTGATAAAGGAAAAGAAATGCATAGCATGAAATTTGTAATGTATAACTTAGACTCTTCAAGTGGTAATTAATTTTCACAAGCCATAATCAGACCCACTCTAATAAATAGTATGGCTTATTACATCTGTGGTTAACCCCAAAGGACTCAAGTTTTACACACTTTACCAACACATTAATTTAAAAAGATAATTACAGAGCAAGAGAACTGGAAAATAAAATTAATCTATTGTTTCACTGTTCTGTTAGCAGAAGGGGAAAAGGTGTTTGTTTTATATTTTGTGGTAGTTTTCTGCATGATATCTGAGTTTATTTACGAGAAATTCCAGTCCAGTTCCAGTGTAAGCTTAAGATCTGAGGGCTTGTTTACTAAATGGTAGGTGCAAGCACAGATGCAAAATTGCTTTACACATTGCACTTGGGCCTGCATGCATGGTGCAAGGTGCAGAGTGCAGTGCTTTAAAGCAGGATCTAATGTGTTGAACATTGTACTACCTGCCTTGAGCAGATATCAAGTAAAGATTCCCAATGTGCCTTGCAGCAGCAAGAGGCATATTTTGAGGCTACCAAGGGGACAATCAGGTCTTTCCATAATACCACCCTTACGTAACTGTGCAAGGTTTGCTTACTATGTACAGCAAAGTATACATTATTATGCCCCATACAGAGAACAAGTATACAGGTTTAGCTTGCTGTCAAGAAAAATAATCCATGATTACAAGAAGTCGCTTTCTCAGCTCTCCTCCTAGCTTTCTTGGATATTATGACATTCATAGTCTTCAAATGTGAGATGACCTTAGGGTCATGAAGCAAGCATTTTGAAAAAGGCAAGGAGACAGATCATGCCCACTGCAGTCATGAATGTCTCCATAAATATTTCAGTGCTAGTACTGTGTGCAATTGCTCACATGAAACTGTCAGCGATGATCATCTCTTTTTTGACATCTATACCCAATATTAATTATAACAACAAAAACATAGCTGCCTCTACATTCATCCACCTACCTCTATACACAGGCACTGCCAATATAAACTTAGTATTATTTGCGTAAGGTCTGTCTCATCTTTATTTTGATTAGCTATTCTGTATGTGACAAGTTTCAGAAGGGCTGTCTGGGTCAGAATAGCTTACCAAGTAGCAAGGTTTTGATTTGACAATACTTTGGTAAAGCAAAAACAAAGCAGAAGTATGTAGCATGTATGTAATATAATGCTTACCATACCAGAGTCCTGTCCAATAGCTTTAATATACAGAAATATGGGATTGATTATTTGTAATGCTTGGGATTTCCAGGTAAGATGTATAATTTGTATTATCATTGCTTAAATTTGCTAAAAAACATTAAATAATTATTTTACCACCAATATGAATTTATGTAGCTTAGTTGCGATCAAATGCAAGGTACTGTTTTGTTAGAAAGAAAAAGGAATTAAAAAAAATAGCTTTATATGTTTAAAATTTATGGGAGATTGTTTAGTTTTTGGGTATCTGCAAAAGAACAAAGCTTGGATCCAAGCACAATTCAGGACAGAAGGGCTCCATCTAAACTCATTGCAACAATTTTAAATATCCCTCCAAAATTTATCAGGTTTAACCATTTCCAGTATAATCCTCTTGAGCAGTCAGTTATCATTTACAAATTCTCCTGCTATAAGTGCTAGAGCAAAATTGTGCCCATTAGTACCCGGTTACAGAACACTTGCGTCTGGACATTTTTGTGCAGCCTGCTTCATGTACCTTGTGCAACATAACCCTGTCCCTTTTTTTTTTTTTAAGTTTTATTTATTACTAGTGCAAGGTCCAATACACAGGGATATACACTTGTTGTACAATAGTGAAAGCAGATACAAAGGACACATTGCGCCAGTGATTTTTCAATTATACCCTGGGAAAACAATTAGTAGATGGGAAGAGAGTAGAAAGGAAAAGAAGAAGAAAAGTAGAAAGGAAGTGTAGGCTTATAGGAGGGAAATCCAGTACATAGAACATGTTATAGTACACAATGACTCATTAAACATATAAACCCACATCCTGACACATTAGGTGAGACACTCTGTCATTATGTCCTCAAAGTCCATGCCACATGCCCTGACGAGAGATCCAGTAGCTTATTCTCATTCTGGTCCAAGTAACCAATCAAGTGTAAGTTGAGACGAGTCTGGTTCCCTAGAAGAATAAGACTCATTTTGTAATATCCACAATGACCAGATGGCGTTAAATTTAGTTGGGCATCCTCTCGAGTAGTAGACTTGCTCCAAAATCGGGAGCGCTTGCTCCACCAGAGTAATCCAGAAAGCAATAGTAGGTGGATGTTCCTCTTTCCACTTGATAGCAATAGCCTTTTTGGAATAAAAAAGTAGAAAAGTGAGGAGCGTTTTTTCCGTGCGAGAAGTAACTGTATCCGAAAGGTAGTTAAGTAACAATACTGTTGAATGCACTTCTACTGGTAAAGCCATAAGATGGGAGATGTAAGAGGCAATGTCCATCCAAAATCCCTCGATTAGCGGGCAGTTCCAGGTCAAGTGAAAGAAGTCGGCTTTAGAGCTTTTGCAGCGATTGCAAACATCAGGGAATGCAGGATTGATCCTGTGAAGAATATATGGGGTATAGTAGGCCCGATGCAAGTATTTAAATTGGATCAACCTATCACGGGCTCGTATCAACGGCAAGAAAAAGTCAGCTAGGATGACAGTCCATTGCTCCTGAGTTAAGTCTGGTATATTTGTAAACCTTTTTTGATAAAGCTCCGACATGGATAAGCGTCCAGTAGGTCTAATGGAGACATATATGGTAGATAAGGGCTTACGAAGGCAATCCTTACGAAGAACATTTTCAAGTGCAGAGATTTCAATACGAGGCTCAATTGAGCGGAATTGTTGAGTCAAGGCATGGCGTAATTGAAAGAATCTAAACAGCATACTGTTAGGAAGGTTGAAAGTGTCCTTGAGCTGTTGGAACGAAAGCAAGGAATTATCATCATCAAAAACATCCCCAAGACATTTCACACTGCATTGAACCGACGCATGTGGGTCCGGGACTAACGCCAGCTCCTGCAAAGCAGGGTTGTACCAGAGCGGTGTGTGTGGTGAAAACATCTCAGGACCCTGTTGTATTCTAGCAAAACACCTCTGCCATGCCCTAACTGTATTGTGTGTCATTGGGGTAAGGAAGGCTATGCCCGGGGGTTTCCTATAAACCAAGTTCCTCAGCCCTTCTAGTGAACCAACCAGTTGTGCCTCCAATCACGTCACCGGATCCTCCGGATCTGTACTAAACCAGCGCCTAATAGATGTCAAGTGGGCAGCTAGGAAATAACCTAACATATCCAGTGCAGCCAATCCCCCCTCTGTAATTGGGGAAAGCAATACTTTATATTGCACCCTGGGAGACCCTGGCGACCAATAAAGTCTAGTTAGTTGGCTTTGCAGGTTCCTAAAGAACCCAGTCGGTATCCATGTTGGGGACTGACGAAAAAGGTAGAGAAATTTGGGGAGGAATTTCATCTTAAATAAATTTATCCTACCAATTAAGGATAAGGGAAGTCTGAGCCATTTATCAATCATATGAACAAGTTGTATCATCAGCGGGTCTAGGTTAAGCTCCTGGAATTTGTCTAGTTGAGGATGTATGACTATGCCCAAATACTTTGATGTTTCTACAGGAACCAAAGGAAGCGATGGGTCCATGTTGGTTAGAGCTAAGGGATCTAATTCCATTATAGATGATTTTGCCCAATTAATTCTAAGACCTGAAAAGTTGGTATGGGTATTGATTAAAGATAGGGCTGTATGAAGCGATGGACCTTGGTCGTTCAGATAGAGAAGTGTATCATCCGCGAAAAGCAAAATTTTTTCCCTAAGGTTCCCAATTTCAAGGCCTCGTATATTTGGCGTTTCTCTAATTAGACATGCTAACGGCTCCATGGCAAGCGCAAAGAGACCCGGTGACAACGGACACCCCTGGCGAGTTCCTCTAAATAATCTAAAAGGGGGAGAAAGCTCTAAATTAAATAGGATTCTGGCAGTAGGTCAATTATATAGAGCTTGAATCCAAGTAATAAAGTTTTTCCGGCAACCAAATATTGTCAAGAGTTGCCATAAATAGGCCCATTCAACCGAGTCAAATGCCTTCTCGTTATCCAAGAAGGCAATGACTCGAGTACCCTTATTTGCATGGGGAATTGCCAAGTTGGTGTATAACCGTCTAATATTTAGTTCCACTGCTTTATGAGGGATGAAACCTACTTGGTCTGGGGCCATTATTGTAGTTATCACGTGATTTAACCGTCGTGCAAGCACCTTGGCAAATATTTTAGCGTCCGAATTAATTAATGAAATGGGCCTATAAGAGGAGTGTAATTGGGGTTTTTTTCCTGGCTTCAGGATTAAAACTATTGTGGCTTCTCGAAAAGATAAAGGGAGGGCTGCTGTATGCGATGCCTGATTAAAAATAGTCGTGAGAAGTGGAGCCAATTGTTTAACATACGTGCGGTACCACAAATTAGGTATGCCGTCTGGGCCCGGGGTTTTCCCTTGGGGCAAAGCAGCTATATCTTCTACTACTTCCTGTTCCTGGATAGGGGCATCAAGTAAAGCCCTATGCTCCAGAGATAAATTTGGGAGATCCAATTGCTGTAGATAAGTGGCAATCTCAGAAGAGGATTTCTCCAGTTTAGAGGCATATAGGAGCTGATAATAATCTGCCAAGCTTTGGTTAATTTCCAAAGGGTTAGAAATTATCTCAGTATCATTTTTAGCAAGAGTGTGGATAGCTGGTCTAGTATACTCTTCCCTTGCAAGAAGGGCTAGCAACTTGCCATTCTTGTCCCCTTTCTCATACAAGGCAAATTTACTATGCATATGACTTTTTTGAGCACATTTCCACTGCGCCTGGGCATAGTGACGCTGCGCCATTACATGCATAAGTTTAGTGTGAGCAGTGGGGTCCTGGATGTATCTCGCCTCCGCCTCACTTAGATCCTTTTCAGTTTTGACCATATCATGAGTAGCTCTTTTACGGACATAGGCAATTTTAGAAATGTATTCACCTGTAATGTACGCTTTCATAGCGTCCCACACTACAGGCAACTCAGCTGTGTTCGTATTAGTCTGAACGAAACGAGTTATAGATAGCTCTATGTCTTTCGCAATATCAGGGTGAGTAATCCAGTATGGATTCAATCTCCAAATTTTACCGGTCGCAGCTGAGTGAAGCTGCCAAGTAATTTTTAGAGGAGCATGGTCTGAGATCCCTCTGGGGAGGAATTCAGCTTTAACAATTTTGGAAGACATAACTGGTGAGGCAAAGGCAAGATCAATCTGCGACATGGCCCCCCTTGAATAACACGAGAACATACGGTCCTCCGGATGGCATACTCTCCAAACATCGACCAAACCCGCTATCTGTGCCCAATCCCGCAGTGCCCCAGTGCCTGCTCTATAAGTTGAAGAAGTTGTTACCCTATCTTTGGCGTTATCCATCACAGCATTAAAGTCCCCTAAGATAAGCAATGGGTCTGAAGGTAAGGAAGTAATAAATGGCAGCAGTTCGTAGAGTAAAGAGTCGTTAAATGGAGGAGGTAAATATACACATACAATAATATAAGGGAAACCCGCCAAGGAGGCATGTAGGAGAGTAAACCTGCCGTCAGGATCATTTCGAACACTCAACAGATGAAAGGGCAAAGACCTGCATATCAAAACAGAAGTTCCCCTAGAGTAATTGGAGTAAACTGAGTGGTAGGCATGGGCTATCCAGATCTTTTTAAGTGGAGTGGAATTTGTGGATTTACAGATATACGTCTCCTGGAGACAAATAATGTGAGGACTATATTTCCTTAAGAAGTTAAATACTAACGTTTTCTTTAAAGGAGAACTAAGCCCTCGCACGTTCCAGGAGATGGCTGTGATTTCAGCTGACATTTATAGTCCCAATTTGTAGATCTGGACTCCCTCCCAGACAGCCAGAAAGAAAAAGAAAAGAGGGGAAAAGAAAAGAAGAGAGAAAAGTGCAGCTAGTAAGAAAGAGTGTAGGCAGACATTCAATCCCAAAATCCCCCACCCTACATCCCCCAGCATTGGAGGAATGTTGAACCCTGAACATGTCGTATCCTAGAGGGGTGTGCCGAAACTGTACAGCACACGTAACCGAAAAAATACAACTTTTGCAGTAGTTAACCAAATAACAAGTTTAGAGAAAAAAAAAACAGAAGGTGAACAAGGATTGCTCAGTTGAAATAAGTAAACTCCTCTACATGGCTCCCTGAAACCGCTATAGAGGATAAAAGTCCAGATTGAATGGATTAAACAGTCAGAGCAAATAACTAGGCTTAAATGGCAACCATCCTGTAGATTTCCATAGATTTGGGCCTACAAAAGAGTCCCGACATAATACCAAGTATTTTCCATCCTGTACTTACACATATTAAGGATTGAGTCCTGCAGGTGTCATATTTATTAGCGTCTATCCAGCCAGTTGGAGGCTTCAACCGGAGAGAGGAAGAAGTGGGCTTTGCCATCTGCAGAGACCCTTAATTTTGCGGGGTATAGCATAGCATATTGTAATCCGACCTCCCTAAGGCGACGCTTGACTCCCATGAATTGTTGACGCTGCTTCCGAAGCTCGTTTGAGAAATCTGGGTATAACGATACACGTGAATTCTCGTATGCAAGCTCCCCTTTCTGCCGTGCTGCTGCCAAGGCTGCATCCCTGTCCCTGTAATTTAACAGGTGAGCAATGAGGGGCCTAGCTGGAGCTCCAGGCGGAGGCGGCCTGGCAGGAATGCGGTGTGCTCGCTCAATAACGAAGGCCGAAGAGAAGGTATCAGAGCCAAGTTCGTTTTTGAGCCAGTTTTCAAGGAATTTCGTGGCGTCCGATCCTTCAGATCTCTCGGGGAAGCCCACAAACCGAAATTCCTCCTTAACCGATTTTCCAAGTCGCTTCAGCTGCTTCTAGTCTTCGATGGAGATTGTCAATGCGTTCCAGCAATGGAGTACAGATGTCCTCCAGGTCACTCACGCGACGTTCCACTTCGCCAGTCCGCTCCCGGACCGTCTGAAGATCTTGCCGCAGGATTGCAAAATCCACCTTGAGTTCTTCAACCTTCGCCATTGTTGCTGCGTGACAGGTTTGTATAGTGGAACGCAATGTCGACACAACCTCTGCAAGCGTGAGGTCGTCTGTGCCAGGAGCCTCCTCTGAGCTATGAGGATCTGCCGATTGAGGCAAGGTAGCATGTATTGAGACTTCAGAAGTGGTCTCCTCCGATGGTTCCGTTACCGTAGGGAGTGATGCGGCTACCTTCAGCAGTTGTGCGCATTGCTCCTTTGGCAAATCAGGCCTGCGGGGCTCCGCCATTTTGGGAGGCCGCACCGAGTCGCGAAGATGTGGCCGAATATCGGAGGTTTCTGCCACAGGTGGTTTTTTTTGCCCATCAGGTTGCTTCCAATAGTTATCGGCAGACCATAGGCAAGTTCAGCGCTGTAAATTTTCAGGATAGTGTCCGGATAAAGCGGTTAAACCACTGAGCAAAAGGTGCGTGCGTCCGGTCACATAGCGAGTTGGCCACGCCCCCTCCCATAACCCTGTACTTAGGGGTAGGGCAGCATTAAGGACAGAGATTAATTGAATCAATGTCCTATTGAGCAGACACTTGATTCAAAGCTATTCAGTATTACATTTTAGTAGATAAAAAATTGATGGTGCAAGGAGCAGAATACAGGCCTATCCTTAATGCCGATAGTGGAAGTGATGAGTATAGGACTCAAGTGCAGTCAGTGTCCGCTTCCACTCCTTAACTTGTGTGTCTGAATGATGTGCAAGTTAGGAAAGGGTAGATGTCAGGAGGCCTGCATACCTCCCTCCGCCATACCCCTAAGTAAGAGAGGTAAAGCAATTCAAAGAGAGGGGAAGGCAGTGTGTAAAAAATATTAGTTTTTTGCCTCTCTTTATCAAATAATAAAAGCTACAGCAGCTTCCCAATCATAAATAGGCCCTATAACGTCACTAATTACCTGGACAGCATATACATTTTAAATAAGGAAATAAAAATGTTTTAATGGGCCAAGAATCTTTTTTAATGGAATCACCATATATTTTGCAAAGTTATACAACTCAAATAAAGGAAGCTCCCAAACTCTTGATACACATAAAACCCTGTTTATTTTACTGTTTTCCTTAAGTGTCTGTGTAGGTATCCCCAGTAGAGGCAATGAAAAGTATTTAAATAAATTGGTTACACATTTGTGGTGGTAGAATTGTGAAAAATTCTAGATTTTTAATAGGTTGATTCAATCTGACTGCTTTCTATATACACTGGTATTACTTTTGGCATCTATAACATACATTATGCCAAAACCAGAAGTAACACTTTGGGAGAAGCCCTTGGATGCTGCCAGGTCTTAATGTGAGAGGACCAAGAAGAGAGTTTTGGGCAGACAAGGGAACATATACAGAAGGAATTGGGGAGCAAGAAGCATAGTCATGGAACAGGACAAAGTCAATGCCAAACAGGTACAAATTCAGGAAGCAGAAGTGTAGTCAATGGCAAAGCTGTAGTCAACACTGAATTGTATTGTGGTACAAAATCAGGATGCAAAGAATGGTCAGTAACAGGCAGAGGTCAGTACAGACAACAGAACAGCAAGGTCAGTGACAGGCAAGGGTCAAGGACAAATATCAAACAATATAAGCAAACCCAGGAATTATGGAAATATACCTATTTTAGGCAAAGAGCAAGGTCCTTTAAATTTTTTAAGTTTGCGCCAAGTGCAATGCCATCAGATGCACCTCTTGCATCAAAAACTGGAAGCTGCACAATCATGCATCTATTGCACATCTGCAAGAAAAAGAAGTGGAAGCAGCAGATGTCCCTACCATGAGTGCGGCGGGTGTCAACGCTGTCACAACATCCTTAATAGTAAGCACGATATCTAAAAGGCTCAAATATGAATCTTTATCATGAAACTTATTAGCCTCATCCATCATGTCCCTTAACTGTAGTAACCCATACAATAAGGATGCCAAAGTATATGCTGTAACACATTCAATGTATTTGTCGCCTTTAACCTAAAGCGATGCTTTTGCAGCACAGTTTCACCATTTTACAATGTTAGTCAGCAGCTGTAGCATGGATTTCAACTACAGAAAAGATGGGCACTATTGTTTATACATTATGAAAAAGAAATAATTATAATAATAAGGCTTATGAATCCTTATTTTAAAGTGTAGGTTTGGAGTAAGTGTTCTGAACTGGTCTTTTATCGTTCTTAATTAATCTGGCTGTACAAATCTTTTAGGTTATCAACATGCTGGGGCTAATTAAAATTCCAATGAAAACAGCCACAAACCTTAAAGATCTCTTATCTATTAACAGGTACAGAATACCTTCTTTCATCCAACACTTAAAAGTAGCTTTGTTGCGATGCAAAAACAAGTTGCTAAGCATGTGTGTTTTTTTGCATATATATATGTTCAGCTTAAAGGAAAACTATACCCCAAAATGAATACTTAAGCAACAGATAGTTTATATCAAATTGAATGACATATTAAAGTATCTTACCAAACTGGAATCTATATTTACATAAATATTGCCCTTTTACATCTCTTGCCTTGAGCCACCATTTCGTGACTCTATCTGTGCTGCCTCAGAGATCACCTGACCAGAAATACTACAACACTAACTGTAACAGAAAGAAGTGAGGAAGCAAAAGGCAGAACTCTGTCTGTTAATTGGCTCATGTGACCTAACATGTGGTTTATATGTGTGCACAGTGAATCTTACGATCCCTTATTTTTTAAAATGGAAATTTTCTATTTATGATTACCCAATGGCACATACTACTAAAAAAGTATATTATTATGATAATGGTTCATTTACATGAAGCAGGGTTTTACACATGAGCTGTTTTACTCAGTATCTTTTAATAGAGACCTACATTGTTTGGGGGTATAGTTTTCCTTTAAGTTTGTAAATATTAGCTATCAAAATGTATAACTTTCAGGCTATTGTGTTTTTTGTTTGTTTGTTTGTTTTCTTAATATGTGCTCCTCATTGCAAGTTCCCAGGTAAAAGTAGAGTCAGTAACGACAAGCTAATGAAGGTTGAGTGCTTATGCCAGCACATTCTTATTAAGAATGTTCCTGGCTAAATGGTAAATCTAAGATGGAAGCTGTAAGCTTATCAGTGGCTGCCAAAAAACTAAAACTCACTGGTACAGCTGTGCATGTAAAACTTGCATGGTAAAAAATGCAGTGGTTTAAGGGGGGGGATGTTCACAAATAAATAGGCAAAATTCAAGCTATTTTCTTGATTCAAAATTTTTGAGCTTGTAAAATGTGAGTGTTTTGAGATTTTTGGAGCTTCTAAAGTAAAAAAATGTTGAAAGAAATCTGAATATAAAAACCTTTATTAAATCCAATCATGAAAACAAGTTGAAAACTCAGATTTGTGAGTTCACAGGCTCAAAGAAAACTAAAAAAAAACTCGAATTTGTGAGTTTACAAGCTCAAAAACTCAAAAATCTTGATTTAAAAACAAAAAAGCTTAAATTTTGCCTAGGACAATTCCCACTGATTTTTACTTGCACTTGCAAGCTTTTAGATGCTGGAGTTTTACATTTAAGTTTTCAGAGTTTTTTTGTGCTTATTAAATACCAAACATTTGAGTTTTTAAAAATATAATTTGAGTTTGTGAGTTCTTGCTCAAACAAATTTGAATCATGGCAAAAATCAAGTTTGAACATTGATAAATCACCCCCTTAGAGGTTTATATATACTTTGAATAAACTCACAATGTAAAACACTTGCTTATTTACATCGTGAGTTATCTAATTTTTTCAGCTTGTAAACTCACAAATTCGAGTTTTTGTCGAATACAATCATGGTTTTTAAATTTTTATTTTTTAATAAATAGGCATTCAATCAGCATATAAGCATTGCAGCCAGTGGGATCATATCATCATATGTTATATCTTTATATGTTTCTGTCTCCTTAAATAGAAAACATCAAAGTAATGTTGCTGAATAATAAGTAAACTGCTCCAGTGTTCTAGTGGATAACTCTCTTTCAATCTGTATATTTGAATAAGTTACAGTAATTTCTGGTTTAAAGGGATTGGTAATTTTGCAGTGCTGAAAATTGATGGGCTAATAAATTCACCAGGCATGGAATTGCACCGAATTTCAGAAAAATCCGCAAATTATTTTGTTGTGCATCAAATTATTTGGATGTCCATTGACTTTAATGTATTTGGACAAAGTAGTCATGTGTATAAAAATTGTTGCTCACGTCAATTAATTTTGACACCAATTGACTTCAATACGTTTAGCAAATTTTCGCCGTTTCATGAATTTTTTCACAGTTTAGCAAATTATTCGGCGAAGCAAAACGGGACAGATTTGCTTATCACTAGTGCTAAGCAAACAATGTTTTACCTCCAGAAAAAAAAGAAGAGATGTCTGGGGCCTGAGGAATAATAGATCATATGCAGGGTCCCTAGAGATATCAACCTCTAAGATTTGGCTAGTTATTGTACAGGCCTCTTCTTAGAAAGGGGACAGGGCAGCAAAATACCTATTGGTTACATCTCCAGCATCAAACATTAATCTTTATGAGCAATAGTTATAGATTAAAGAAATATGTGATACCATTTTATAGTTTTCCACTGCATCTCAAATTTCGGAGAAGCCTTTGTCAACCTGTTCCTCCTCCAGTTGAGCCTGGCTCTGATGTAGGAAGTGGAAGACCAAACAGTGGGTAATTGAAAATAGGTTATTTAATTGGAAGATCACATACTTTGGAGTTTGGACCATGTATAGAGTCTCAAACAAGGTAAGCACACATTCTAACATTTCAGAGTCCCCAAGACTCTGATGTAGTGTGCAATATGTACATATTTTAAATGGTCCATTTTTGTGAATGGCTTAATTAGTTGCAATTTATGCTTGAGCTAAGTTGAGCATCTGATTATCCAGAAAATGATAGAATAGAAGGTTTCCCTCTATAAGTCAGCCCTTCATATAATTATATTTCATTCCAGGGAGAATGCTAGGTTATTGTTTAATGGTATCAAGGCGGAGTGATATTTAGTTGGAGATACTGCAAAGGTATTTAATCCATAATGACAGGGTGTTTGTAAAAAGTGTGTTATCTAGATGTCTAATCTTCCTATCAGTGTGGTCTGTCCATGGAATGTAGAATAGTTACGTAGTTACCCTACTATGTGAAAGATGGCAGTAATGCAAAAAAATAAACTTTTGGGAGTGGTATAGCAAGATAATTTTCTATGGAAAATTCTACAAGTTGTGTAGAAACAAAAGACTGTTTCAAATAAAATGATGTATGTCATGTTGGTGGGATTTTAGCATATATACTAAGAAAACACCTGATATGATTATTATACTGTAGTTCCAGCTTGTAACACTATGACATGATTACAGCATATAGAAGTTGTAATACTGAGTGTTTTATTTTCTTTCATTTAATAATAAAAAATAAAAAAAATGATCATGAGCTGTCTTAATTTATTTAACACCTTACTAAGTAAATGGCTTCAGTGAAACCATTTGGGGTAAGCTAAAATGTCTGTCTGGAATAGCTCTTGCTCCATCTGTACTTTATGAATAATGAAATGTACATAGCAAGCATTATACATGATGTATGTTTTTTGTTGGAGTCTGTGGCTGAACTTGCCCTAGGCTGACATCTGCCAACATGCATAATACCCAAACTGCAAAAGAGATGTTTGGTTTAGTACACAGCTGGTTGATCCATTTTTGCAACATGATTTCTATCAGTACATTTATTTTTAAACAGAAGTTAGATGCTATGATATCAGGCTAAAAAAAGAAGTTGTATTTTAGCTTGTGACAGCTCTTTTCTGGTACAAGCTGAGTGTCATATCCATTTAAGCCAACCCTATGCAGACATTATATAACTCTCTAGTATATTGTATTCCAGTATTCCTTATGTTCACAGCAGTTAAATTATTTTTTATAAAATTCTTGGCAAGTTCATTTATTAGCTTTGCCGAAGTTCAAGTGTAAAGTTAGGCATGTTCTATTCTCCAGGCTATTGCAACAATATTTCTCACTGTCCTGCCCACTGACCTGAAAATCCTTCAGTGCAGCTCTAAGCTTTCTAGTAGACCTTCATAATGTTGGCCTTCCTGATTCCAATTTAAATACTATATATGTATTTTATATGGAACGGCTTAAAACTGAAATTTCTCATAAATGTTGTTTTATTGGTACTTGTTTGTATTTTTCCCGCAAACAACAATACATTGTTATGGTGGTGTTGTTCCTTACATTCTTCGGATAGTAATGCAATCCTTTGTAACTGAATAATTTTGACCTTTGGAGACTTAAATGGATCTCTATGAAAACCATAAGCCAGTGGAAAGCCATGTCACAATTAAAAATCTATTTACACTACACATCATTTTCTGTTGATGAATTTTATGGAATTTCCCTGTAAGTCTAGTATTATATTTAATAAGGTTTTTTTTTAAAAAAAATGTTTGTCCATAAATGTGCTTTACTAAACTCAAAACAAAAAAAAATAGCTTTAGGCATGTCTGAGTATCTTTGCTTATCAGCAGTTCCATCACAGAATCAAAGCATCAAAAATGACATCATTTCCATATGGTCTCATTTATCGAGACAGGAATTCTCTAGATTGCCTTGTCTGAAAATAGAGTACATCTGCCTTTCTCGGTCTCTCAAACTATTTTCTTTGAAGAGAGAGCCCATATACCAGCATAATAGCTACTTCTGCACATGCCAACCTATTATTTCTGATAACGTGTTGTTTGTCAATTAAACCTGCATCGCCAGAAAGTTACAATGTAACTCCGATTTTTATGCGTCTCGTGTATTTTGTGATTGTTCGCACCAGTGCTTACAGATTACTCATTACTTTATATTATACAGCACAAATTCATTTAATAGAATCTTTATTGGTAGCAAAAGATAATGGAAATGAAACAGCGTACCATATCTGGAAAGGCAAATCACCTTGCTGATAAAATTATAAAACATTTATCCAAGCTACGCAAAACATACACTTGGTTCTTGCTGCATTAACCTTTTCTCTGTACTTCATGGCTCTTTCAAAATATTGTTTGGAGAATTACACTCTTAAGCTCAAGGGAAAGGTCATTTTTTAGAATTTAAGAGCTAGGCCAATTACTTTTTTTCAATGAATCAGATATATTTTATTCTTTTTTTTTTTTTATGGAAGGCCTGGAATTTTCAGCATACTATAAAAATGTACTGTGTTGTGGGCTGCCCTACTTTTCTATATTTGTTTCCAAAGGCAAACTGGAAATAAATTTGAGGAAAGAAAAGTGTTTTTCCTGCAAACATTTAGGGGCAGATTTACAAAATTCGAGTGAAGAATTCGAATGTAAAAAACTTAGAATTTCGAAGTATTTTTTGGGTACTTCGACCATCGAATTGGTTAAATTCGTTCGAATTCGAACGATTCGAACGATTCGAAGTAAAAATCGTTCGACCATTCGACCATTTGATAATCGAAGTACTGTCTCTTTAAAAAATACTTCGACCACCTACTTCGGTAGATAAAACCTACCGAAGTCAATGTTAGCCTATGGGGAAGGTCCCCATAGGCTTGCCTGTGATTTTTTGTTCGAAGGATTTTCCTTCGATCGTTGGATTCAAATCCTTCGAATCGTTCGATTCGAAGGATTTAATCGTTCGATCGAATGAAAAATCCTTCGATCGATCGATCGCAGGATTTGCGCAAAATCGTTCGACTTCAATATTCGAAGTCGAACGATTTTAGTTCCCAGTCGAATATCGAGGGTTAATTAACCCTCGATATTCGACTATTGATGAATCGGCCCCTTAGTGATTTTTAGGCTTGCACGGCTATGTGCCTAACCTCTACAGATCTGCCAGGAATATTTTCACTACATACATACACATTAAAGGAAATCAGTTGTAGATTTTTAATGGGATTGCAAAATGTTTTTGTTTGGTTACCGATAGTTTGTGGGTTCATTGTTTTCAGTTGCAGATGTGTGAGCCATGAAAAGTCCCCTCCAGAAATACCCTTAAATTTATACAGTGCAAAATGTAAAAGGTTAGCAGACATTTAACACAAATTAAGAGCAGTAGTTGGCGTGCAGTGAAAGGGTTACTGTCACATTTTCAACAACAGTTCTTTATTGATGTGGAGCAACCCAAGGGCCCTTACACACTTGTGATTGTTCCTGGGTCCCCTTGCTATTAATCCTTAAAGCGTTTCACAACTGGGAAACACAGGAACAATGCAGTCAATGCTTCCTGATCAGACTGTACTCATTGAGGTGTAGGTTTGTAAGCATTGAATTTAAGTGGAACACAACATGTGATACATGGGATGTGTTTGTTCCTGTGTTCCCCAGCAGTGAAAAGCATGAAGGATTAACTGATGGAGGACACAGGAACAAACATCCATGTATAAGAGCCTTAAATTGTATTGCTTTTAGTAAAGAGGATCTCTGAGCACGGCCTAGTGATCACAAGGCTGCAATTGCACTCAGGCTGAATGCATCAATCTGCTGCTGATAAAGGAAACTTTTTTTATATTTAGTTTGGGATGTCCTTTTAATTACTTGATGTTCTGTCAAGTTATAACTTTTGAAAGTATTTTTTAAAAAAAATGTTCAAAATGTTATCACTTTTGCATCGCTTTAAGTAAGATTCATACACAGAAAAAGCTAATATGCTTATTTTGAAGATGCGTTATTATAGTTTGAAAAATGACTTTGTTTTAGATAAAAAAATATATAAATCCATAAACTACACTGATAATAAACCCATAAACTAGACTGATGGTATAACCAGCCAAAAACTAGTGCTGGTTACAGCACTGACAAAGCTTTTTATTAGGATTGTATATTTTGTATTGTATAAATTCATTTTCAAATTAGGTTAACTGTAGAGAAAGCCTTCTACCAGCTCTGTAACAGTATTACAAATTAGTAAGAAGATAAAATGAAATAGTGTTTTTCCCTGTGATTTGTAATTCAGTTATTATGTATATTACAAAGGTCCATTGGGTGGTTGAATGCACTGGCCAATGAGAATCAAGTGAAAAAGAAGGAACACAACATCCTGAACACAAAATTTATAACCAGATAGCAGGAAGAGTGATTTTCTTCTAAGTTTAGGGAACAACATTTACCCCCATACATAATAAAAGGCACTGTGTTTGCCCAGGAGCAGTAACCAAGAGCAACCAATAAGATGTTTGCTTTTAAACAGATGACCAGTAAATGCTACATTACTATGGGTTACTGCTCGTAGTGGTTTTTTTTTTTTATTACATAAACCCTTTATATATAAGTAGTCAATTACAATCCAGGGAACAGTGCTTTACAAAGACCAAGCTGTAACACTTTCCAGGAAGCAGCACAATATGCAGTAAACAATATCACCAGGCAAAAAAGCAACACTTTTTATATTTATCTGATTTTTAAAAGCTAGCGTAACAGCTTCTGCCATACTGTGTATGGCGTTCCCAATACACATCCAGTTACACTATTTTAAAGTTTTATAAAAACTTATCCCACCACCATTAAACAGGAAATGCTGTTGCTGCAAATAGTGACATCATCATCAAGTGGGAGGAGACAGAAACAAGTTTTGTAACATTTAAAAGGAGTAAAATATAGACAATAAAACATAAGATAAGAAATATAGATGAGACCTGCAACCAGATCCGCAAGCCGTAGGTACCAACACCCAAAAATCCTATCCTCGTCCAGCAGGGTACCTGTATTTTTTTCAGGTAACCTGTGGATACCCACTGTTATCCAACCCACTGCAGGACTCTAGTCTGAACATGGTCCTGGATTAAAAATCTGGCCCAAGGTGTAGAGTGCAGTGCCAGTCAATGCGCCTGACAGAGCTCCATAACTCATGCTTCTCATGCAATGCCCGGTCTGACCCTCGTGATGAAGCAATGCCAAATGCAACACAAGTTGCATACACAATGCTATTTGGCAAAAAACAAACAATTAACATACAGTATAGTGACCCTTTTAAAGGAGACGGAAAGTCAAAAGGAAAGTGGTGCTCACTTGAAGATACCTGGGCCGGTGCAGTTTTCTGCTTGTAGGAGCTCTGACGCATGGTGTCAGGTAAGTAAATACATTCACTTGGAGGTGTCTTTTGGCACCTCCAAGTATAAAAGCCCTTTCCTTCTCCTTTAAAATTTGAGTGTTCTGAACCATGGCACCCAAACTGGTTGTAAAACAGTCTTACAGAAGCTGCAATTGTTTGTACTGTTTGTATTGTGAAATTGTATAGCAAATATGAATATCATTTAATTGCTTTATTTGTATTTCATGTTTGGGTGGACAAAATGTAAGTCAGCTGACTTATTGGTCAGAAAATCAATACTGAATTTGACCTTTTATATGGTGTTACAGAAAATATTCTTATTTGAAATATTGCAAACAAAGGAAGATTACTTACGTACAGTACATATAGTTGCCTATAGTTGTATTGTGAAATTGTAACAGTAGCAAATGATGCAATTGCTCTGACTGTATTGCATGTTTGTTTTATTAGTCTGGGTTAAGTGTACAAAATGTAAGTCAGCCAACTTATTTGTCAGAAAGGCAATATTGAATTGGAACTTTCACACGGTGCTGTAGCAAATAATCTCATGTGAAATACTGAAATATTGCAAACAAAGGAAGATTAAGTATATAGTTGCCTAGAGTTTGAGTGCAAAGTCACTTATATAGCCATTTTCATTATAAAGCTGCTGCAGAGATACAATACACATGATTCAGGATTAATAGCAAACAAAACAATTCACAATCATGTCTGACGTTTTTTCGTTACTCACTTGATTAATTTTCAAGTACACTGATTCCTCCTTATGTGACACCTATGGAATGTTATATGTCCATAAACAGCCCCTGCTTGACTGCCACTTGTTTTATGACACTTCTTACTAGTATCAAATACTAGCTATGGGGTAGATTCTTTTCAACTAGTGAAGTGTATTCCATAGTTTATCTTAAAAATTGTCAATAATAATATGAAGATTTTTTTCTCATTGATAAAATGTTGCCCATTGAGAAAAGAAACAATGTAATGGGGTTTTCTCGCTAAATTTAATTTGACCCAATATTTTCCAAAATTTCATTTCAATTAGATGAGGAAAAACTTATCTCTGTATTTTCATTCCAAACAGGCAAACATTTCATTCTATGAGAAAAACTCTCTCCTAATCTCCTAATTTCATTCTACAATTGCCCATATGATGATTGGATTTTTCATGAGATAATCTTTTCTCATCAAATTGAATCGGGTTGTTTATTTTCCAATTAGATGTTCAATGCTTGAACTGCCTTAAATGCTAAAATAGGTTTGAAAATAAAAATAACATTGGTTACAGATTTTTTTGACACAGACAGAGATAAAATATATAGGAAGGCCAGATTTTTTGTTTTATTTCCCGTAGTCAGTCAGTAGTAATATGGTCACATGTATGTTTAATTATTTATAAAGCACCACTTGGAACACAAGAACACATGTAGCAAAAAACACTGTATGTTCTGTACAGATGAAGCCAATTTAGTTAGTGTGTTTAACACGGAATATCTAAACCCATTTAACCCAATTATCCCATTTAACACAGAAAATTGTGTCACGGCATCTAATTAAAGCATTCACCATTGTGAACAATGGTGCTTTGGCATGCTAATAAAAAGGTTAACTGCATTACATGAGTTAGATCACTTTAGATAACACAGTTTCTTTATTTAATCCCGAGTCACAACACAATTAACACACAAATCCAAGTGGCTTCATCTTGCAACAAAATCTGTCCAGTAAATCAACAAGTAATTTGTCACATTGACACTGCCAAACGCGTGTGCGAAATGCGTAGGGTGGATGGAGATGCAGCTATATTTTTAACTTTTCTGCCAATAAATGTATTTTTTAACTGAATATCTCTGGTCTTATGGATCCGTTTGAGTGCCGGTCAGCTCTGCTTCCTTATCTTCTGCTGTACCGCTCCCTAAAGCTGGGGGTCTGGGGCTGGTGCACCCGGACCACTTTCACTGTTTGCTGAGTTACTTTGCATTTAATTCTGGAGCACCTTGTCCTCCCCTAACCATTTGAATTTCTATTATTTTTAGTTCAGCCAATACATAGTTTAGTATAAAAGGTGCTGAATGTTGAACGTACAGTATATGGTCTTTTTTTTTATAAAATATAAAAGTAATAAAATATCTATGGCAATTGTTGCATTCATATAAAAACAACTCTAGAGAGATTGTATTTTTGTGACAGATGGGCTATGTTCATATGTAGATACAATACTTCTACAGATGGAGTATGTAAAGATGCAATACCATGCCTATGCTAGTGATTCCTCTTGACATGGCAATTACTCAACTTCTGTAAAAACCTTAGTTTTGTGCCTTTATTGAGGAGAGCAGTGTATACCAGTTGTGGTCCTGAGCAAGAAAAAAAATCGATGACACACCTGGGGGCACATTTACTAAGCTCGAGTGAAGGATTCGAAGTAAAAAAAACTTTGAATTTTGAAGTATTTTTTTGGGTACTTCGACCATCGAATAGGCTACTATGACCTTTGACTACGACTTCGATTCGAACGATTCGAACTAAAATCGTTCTCTTTAAAAAAAAACTTTGACTACATACATCGGCCATTTTAAACCTACCGAGGTACAATGTTAGCCTATGGGGACCTTCCCCATCAGTTTTCTAAGGTTTTTTTGATCGAAGAAAAATCCTTCGATCAATCGATTAAAATCCTTAGAATCTTTCGATTCGAAGGATTTCATTGTTCGATCGAACGATTTTTACTTCGATTGATCGATTTTTACTTCGATTGATCGATCATAGGATTTGCGATAAATCCTTCGAATTCGATATTCAAATTCGTAGGATTTTACTTTGAGGGTCGAATTCGAGGGTTTATTAACCCTCGATATTCGACCCTTAGTAAATGTGCCCCCTGGTGTAGCAACCAAATCTGTTCCATCTGCTAAATGAGTTGCATGCCAATAATAGAAGATATCCTTATTCGGAATGCTATATCATTGTACAAAAGAATAATTTATCCATTTCAGTTTAGCCTTGGTCCTTTACAGCAGAAGAATTTGCAACAATAACCTTTGCTTTATCTAAATGCTCATGTATATTGTAAGGATAATGACATTGCAACAATAGGTTTTAATTTGCAACTGAACAGAACATTTGTTAAATTAGAGGAATTTAGATATGCCAGATTTTTTAGGAAAACATTGTAGTAATGTAGTTGCAATGGGGCAATCTATCTTCTAATTATATTATATGTAAGCTGTTGTACATTAATGGATAGGGTTTTATCTATTTTGTATGAAATAAAGAACAGTCATAGATCTGAGGTGCCAGTATTTTTGTTGTTTAAACACCACGGAGGTGACAGAGTAGAGAATTTAGGGGCAATCTGAAAGCAATAGCACCTAATTAGAAATCACCTGTAAAATACTGTATGTGCATTCCTAATGTATAAGCTTATATATAACATTTACTGATTGAGTCACACTAAATTGAGCAATTTGATAAATCACTGAGCAGTTCATCTTAAAACTTAAAAAGTTAATTAAAATGTCACCAATATGCAAGAATTACATCAAAGACAGTAAGAATTTTTTTTTTATTTGTATATATGTACTTGCTGTCTGTTAGTCTCAAAATAAATATTTGGGGTATATTTTGACTCTTCATATATACATTTAAATACATAAAAATACATCTCATTCTTTTGTGCAAAAGGGAATGTAAAAACCTTACTGACTGGAATGATTTCTTACTTACACAGGCAGATCAATACCAGCCCCATTAACTGTAGCAGTGCTGTAATGCCATGCAAAGACAGTCATAGGAACCAGCACATCAGACTCTGTGGTTATTAGAATGATCATTATTTATTTACAGACAAACTTTTTTTGCAGCTATGTATAATGAAGGAGATACGGAAAAAAAATACAATAATGCAAAATGGTTACAGTGTGCTGCTTATAGATGGGCATCATGATGCTGGTGCTTTTATCATTTTCTTTTGAATAATATTTTCATACTCAATTACATTCAATTTGTGCTTTCATACTATACTATAGGTATAGTATATTAATGTTCAAAATTTCAAATTCATGTTTTTTAAACGCCCCTAAACTCTTCAACTAAATGAAAGGTATTAATAAAATCTAATTTTTTAAACTCAAATGAATTTGAACAACCTGGAAACTCAAATCGAATTTGATCCGAATTATAAAAACTCGATTTGAATTTAAAGAACTTGATTTGAGATTTTTCTCTAAAAAAAAATTGAATGTCAGGAAGGCTACAAACATCACCAAATTGACCCCTGGACCTCTCTCATTGACTTATACAGTAATTTGGCAGGTTTTAGGTGGCAAATAGACACATTTGAGTTCTTAAAGGGCCAGAGTATGATAAATCTCAAAATTCAAATTCGAATTAAAACTCAAATCAAGTTTGGATAATTCACAATTCGAATTTGAGTTTTTTGACCAAAAAAAATATGAAGATTCAAATTGGAATTTTCACTTCAACCCTTAATAAATCTGCCCCTTAATGTACATTGCCGTGCTGAAATATCATTAACACAACAACTACATTAGCTAAAGGCGGTATATGACTACTTATCCCATATTCCAATAAATCCCAAGTTGCTTACCGAATTGCATATAACAAAGTAGCAACAATTCACTCTTTTAAATGCTGACAGAAGTAAGAATGCTGGCTGGAGCTAAACTTGTGCTACTAATAAACCATGTGTGCATGAGGCAATATATTACATAATATAGGAAAACAGGGAAATGAAGGCAAATTGAAAAATCACATCCTAATTACATCAGTGGCTGTGAAAAAATTTTGATTAGGACATTTCTGTAGTTGCATAATTATCATCCCCATAGACTTTTTTTTTTTTTTTTTAGAAAGATCCAATAATACGTAGCCTACATTCTTTCTAACACTGTTATTATAAACTGTATACTGTTATGAACAAAAATGTATTATTAAAACTGAAAATACACTACATTCTTATTTTGTTATATATAAAATTACTTTTTGCAACCCAAGGGCTTTGGATTACAAAGCATATGGATTCACAGTACTTTGCAAAATTATATTGCTAGTGCATAACTAGATATTGCCTGCATTGCAGAACCTGGAGTAATTGGATGGGTATTTGTGGAATATTAGCCAGTTTAAGAAATAGCATGCTTGCATTATCCTCATAAGTATATATGGTGGATATAAACATTGTGACTTCTTTCATGTGAATCTGTCACAAATTAGAATAATTGGACTAAGTTGCTCCAAACAAGAATTTTAGCACATGACACTCTGTTAAAATGAAGCCACAGTGGTAATATTGGCCATTGAACTCATTTGTTGCATTTATTTATTGCAGCCTAACCAGAACTCTAACTAATCTGTCCATATAACAAATTATGGACCAGAGCAATATTACCATGTACATGTGGGACTATAAAACAGATGAAACCATGACAAGGGGACTCCTCAATTTGATCATTTACCTTCAGCCATCCCACTGAACCCCATTATTATATACCTTAATAGAGGAGACAGAGATGGGTATAAAATTTGCCACAGCATTTATTCACACTTTGTCAAATTAATATCAAATAAATAGGCCCTGCTGCTGGACCTGCATCTGCAGTGTCTCAATGATAGGGAATCCAAACAGGCTGCCACCTAGCACAAGCAGTAGTAGAGTCTGTATCAATCAATCCACGAAGTAGAAGTTTTTTTCATGCGGTACTGATAGCTGATCTATGTCCGTCCATGCGTAATCGGAAAGTCTGATCAGTCTTCCCTACGTAAGACAACCCACATGGGCAGGTTATGAGGTAGACGACTTGTGTAGTTACACAGGTAATTTGATGTTTAATGAGTAATCGCTTGTTAGTTTGTGGGTGTAGAAAACTATGGTGGGTATAGAAAGCCTGGCCCAGGATCGGTGCAGGATAACCACGGTCTCTAAAAAGAATCCACATTTCGTTGAGTTGTTGCTCAGCCATCACTTGATTAGAGTTATTCCAAAGGACCCGACAAAATTGGGATATGGGTAGCAATTTTTTCATTGTTGGTGGGTGGCAACTGCTATAATGAAGGAGAACATTCTTATCAGTTTTCTTACGAAAAAAGAGTGTATTGAATGTGGTTATCACTTATCCGTAGTTCCACATCCAGAAAGTTTAGCCAGTCTGTGTGTATTTCACACGTAAATTTGAGAGGGCTATCAAGATTATTTAACTCCTGAATCATTAACAAAAACTCATCTTCCGTGCCTCCCCAGACCATCAGGATATCGTCGATGTACCGTCAAATGAAATAATCCTATCACCATATTTCAGAATAATGAAAGATTGCTCAAATTGATATAAATTTGATTGATTGAAAAAAGTTTGGCATATGAGGGTGCCATGGCCACTCCCATCGTCGTCCCAGCCACTTGAAGAAAGAAATCCTGTTGGAAGCGAAAATAGTTCATAGATAGACAGAACATAGTAACTCCAAGACAAAAAATCAATCGTACCATCGTACCCTTCAAATGTGTCCAGGGACTGTTTTACTGAGTCCATTCCTGCCTCATATAGAATACACATATAGAGGCTAACCACATCCAGGCTTGCGAGCATACAAGACTTTAAAAGACTTTAAACATTCCAATAGATGTGGGGTGTCTCTTAGATATGTTGGTGTATTTTGTACTGCAGGTTGTAACACAGTATGCAGATATACCCCCAAGTGGGTGTAGTAACGAGCCCCTCCCCGATACTATCGGGCGGCCTGGCAGTTTCAATAGACTTTTATAGACTGTAGGTAGAGGATACAAGATCAGACAGATGGGGTAGTCTTGTGTCAAAAATGTTTTAACGATAATGGTATTATCCCCACTTCAAAAGCATCATTATTCACTCTGTCCACCTGTGGCTTAAATATAGTAATAGGATTTCTCGGTACCCGTCTATACACACTTATATCTGATAATTGGCCCAGGATCTCGTCCCGATAATCAGAATAGTTCAGCAAAACAATGCCACCCCCTTATCGGCCGGGCGGATAACCAATTCAGTGTCCTGCATAAGTGTTTCAATGGCTGCCCGCTCATTGAAGGTAATGTTCTGCCTTGGCCGATTTACAGGGATATTATCATTAATCACACAATCTACTGCTTGTTTTAATAACTTGTTTGAATAACTTTAAGGACAACACCACCCCATAAGATGTAACGTCGGAACATACTAAACTCAAAAGAGCATGTTTACCCTCCAAATTCTTCATCCCACTATTAAGTTATTCAAAGAAAGTAACTGTATGCAGGATTTGCCCTGTTACCAATTGTGCCTCACCTCCCTCTCTGTATACCCCTACCACATCTCTCTATATATGTTAATGAGTTTCAGTAGCAGCAGCTCAGTGTCACAGCCTGAATTTCTATATAATATAGAGGATGCCTTTAGGGCCCAGGCTGACTTCCATGCTGCCTTAGTGATTACAGTTAACTACTGTAAAACAGCAAATATACAGCGTGATACTAACCTGAAGCTGCCCAAATAGTTCTACCCCCAAAGCCAGCAGTATAGTAAGGATTTAGTGTGTTTATACTGCAGCTTATAACATTATATAAAAGAGAGAGCTCTAGCTCATGTTTCTACCTGCTCAGATGATAAGAAAGTGAACTTCTTCCCCTGACGTCATGTCCCTCTCTGACTCCAGTCATCTCCTGCTTTAATTCATTCCTTCTCTTACATATGATTCTGCCCTAACCTAGTCCAGTGTAATCTAACTTCTGGTCATTGGATCCCTTGTCATGCAGCCCCTACATTTATAGCTTCAGGTCTTTCCTCTCCTTGGCATGGTCATTAGGTGTCTTATGAATAATAACCTAAAACACAAACTAAATTCTTTGATGGGTAGTGATTCAAAGTGCTAGAGGAGTTATATATACCATTGTGGGCATATATGAACCTTGGGATTTATTATAAAAATGGCATCTTTAGTAGACAGGGTCTTCTTTTTATATTTGTTTCATACAAAGATTGCAAACTTCACATCAATAAATTGCATGAGTATACAGTATACATATCCAGTTGAAAATCTTCAATCCTTGCAACATATAGATTTCCATTTTTACGGTATAAAAGCATCAGCTGTTGGGACTTTTAAGTTCAAGTTAAAGGATAAGATGACAGACACTCATGAAGACAGTGTTGGAGGCCTATTTATTGAAGGTTGAATTTTAGTGGTTTTAGAGTTTTTTTTAACCACGATTAAATTCTCTAAAATCATGAGTGCTATGAAAGTTATTAAAAGATCCCAATTTTTTGGATAATTACTAGAGCAAAACCTCTTAAAATCTAGTATTGATTAGAAACGGTCCAATGAGATTAGCGCGGCACCTATTGACATCTATGGGACTTCAACAGCTTTCACTTGGTGCAGTTTTTGTGGTTTTTACACTTAATTGGATTTTTAGAGTTTTAGGGAAATTAAAAAAATATATATTTAGAGATAAAAATATGATTTGTGAAAAAAATAGAAATCCAAATTTTAGTAAAAGCATAATTATTAATGGTCAAATTAAAATCTGAATTCGAATTTTCAATTTTTTTTTTATGGTCAGAACTCTCAAAACCTGCCGAGTTCATGTATAAGTCAATGGAAGAGGTCCAGTGACCATTTTTATGCTGTTAGTAGCCTTTCTGACCTTCGAGTTTTGGAGAAAAAAAACTGGAATTGAGTTTAGTTGAATTCTAATCAAATTTGATCCGAGTTTTCAGGACGATAATATTCATCCGAGTTTTAGATATTCAATTTTGTTTTAAATAACCCCCATCGAATTTCGAGTAAAATCGAATTTATTAGTTAAAAAACTTTAAACAAAAACAGAACTTTAATAAATGTGCCTCCCCATATTAAAACATATAAATAGATGAAGTTAACCAAATCCAGCTCTTCTCATTTTTTCCTCTTCTTTCATACCTTCTAATGTTTTTTGTACATTTCAAATACAAATATAGTTTCATCCATTTATATGTGTGCACTGTTCTTCTGGAATCCTGTACTGACTTAAACACAAAATGAGAAATCTGTCATTTTTCTAAGCCTCGTCTGGAGCCTACAAATTCACCAAACTAGGGTTTCAAGGGAATATAGTATTTATTGCATTGCTTTGTGTGTGAGTGCATATAAATAAAAAATACAGCCTTACAGAGAAAGATTTTAAAAAAAAGCTGACAGGTAAAGGAGACTGCTGCCAGTTGCAGCTTGTGCTTGGTATATGGGATTTAATAAGCAAGGTGTCCCTGAGGTAGCATTAACACTTAACAATATTACATATCTAGTTTGGTGTTCAGCAGTCATAGCCTAGTGAATTCAAACTCAACTATAGTTATTGAAATGTTTTAAGTTGTTGCAACAAAAAAAAGAATGATACCCTGGAAATAAGGTCTTAATCTGTATAAAAGGGGCATAGATTCAGGGGAGGTGGGGGTCATTCTTTCACTGTATAGAGCAATGGTAAAGCCCCATCTATAATATGCTGTACAGTTTTGATCTCCAGTGCTCAAACAGGACATTATTGAATTAGAGAGGGTACAGAGAAGCCGGTAAAAGGTATGGAAAATCTTAGCATCGAAGAAAGACTAGCCAAGTTGGGGTTGTTGACTCTGGAGAATAGGCTCTTAAGGGGTGATATGATAAAGATGTGGAATTCTCTCCCTGAATCAATTGTACAGGCTGATACATAAAGGTGGCCATACACGGGCCGATAAAAGCTGCCGACAGACCGTGTCGGCAGCTTTTTGGCCCGTGTATGGGGCCCCCCGACGGGCTTCACCGATCAAGATCTGGCCGACTTTAGATCTCGATCAGATGGGACAAAAAATCCCGTTGGATCGCTGCCGCATCTATTCGTTGATGCGGTCCCGCGATCCGACCGCCCGTTAGGCATCGTTAGGATCCGATTGTTGGGCCATAGGGCCCACGATCGGATCATCCCGATATTGCCCACCTCAAGGTGGGCATATCGGAGGGAGATCCGCTCGTTTGGCGACATCGCCAAACGAGCAGATCTCTCCATGTATGGCCACCTTTAGATAGCTTTAAGAAGGGGTTGGATTGCTTTTTAGCAAGTGAGAGAAAACAGGGTTATGGAAGATAGCTTAAAGTACAAGTTGATACAGGGAATAGTCTGATTGCCAACTTGCAGTCAGGAAGGAATTGTTTCCCCCTCTGAGGCAAATTGGAGAGGCTTAAAAAAGTTTTTTTTGTCTTTCTCTGGATCAACTAGCAGTTAGGTAGGTTAAAAGGTTGAACTTGATGGAAGTGTGTCTTTTTTCAATCTAACATACTATGTTACTATGTAAGTAAGCACATATACTGTATAAAGGTAAATATACTGTATGCTATATTTATTTGAAATTTGGGATTATAGCAGAACTAGGAAGTTCTTAGTTTATAAAGCCATAATTATAATTTTGCGCATTGTATCCTGTATTTAAGTTCAAATTGAAATTGCTGCTAATTCTGATCTTTTAACAAATTATAATGACTTGTTTAGGCCGTAATGAAAAAGCTGAATTTATATATTCATACTGTAGCTCATTGAAAGGAAATTATAGAAAATAAATGCCACTTTAGTCACCTATTATACATTGGGGTTTCTTTATAAACTTTGTTAAAAATACAGACAGATTTATTGAGCATGCAATCCTCAGTGGAGTGTACATAAAGAGGATCATACATTACATTAAATAGGCAGTACTTTTGGTCAGTATGATTCTCCTCAGAGATAGGAACAATACATGCAGCTTTGAGGAGGTACACCCAGCTTTCAGCCTTTTCCCTAAGTGGAACCTGAGGGGAATACTCTCTACCCTAGGTCTGTACACTTAGTCCCTACTTCTGGGCAATTAGTACCCTGGGATCTTAATCCCACTACAATCCTCGTAGGAGCCTCAAGCTGCTCAGCTAAATAATACTGACTGTCACTCCTAGAGTGACCTATAAAGGTGAGTAGCCTATTCTTTCTAGACCTGACCTGTCTAGGTTCCACTCGAGCTCTGCCTCCTGCACAGGCTAGAGCCAGCACAAGATGGACACTGAAAGCATGGCTTCAGAGTCTTTTATACTCTAGCACAGTGCCATCTGCTGGTCACTGTGAGAAACAACAAGGGGCATAGCTTAAAGCAGGAATAGGAAACAATTACCCCTCCCAACTGTATTTTATTACCCAGTTAGGTGTCTATAACACTAGGGAAACTGCCTGCTAAATAATACTGGGGATGGCTATTTTACACATCTCTGCATGTATAAAATGAATGTGAGACACTTTGCACTTCTGGGACTCCCCAGTTTGAACTTTTAAAAATTACCCCTGTGTTTTAATAATAGATGTCTAAATGCCAGATAGTCTATTAAACTTGCCAGGTGTAAATCAGTTTAGAAGTTGTCTAAGTGCTTAATTTGCCCTTTGAAAAAAAGGAGTAATTTACTAACATAGGTGATATATTGCACTAGTTCACTTAAACATAGCAACCAATCATATCATTGCTTTATTTTCTACCTATTAAATTGATCAAAATAAATTGTCAATTGGTTGCTAAATAAAACTGCATTGGTTCGCAGAGTTTTATAAACTAGTGTTACTCATGTTGGCTAGAAACAAATACATGTGTTTGGTCAGTTCAACCACAATATGTAAATTTTTTTATTCTAAAACTTCTGAATTTGAAATATGCTATCACAAACTCTAACATACAAAATTTGTTCTGCCCACGAATTTAAATGTAAAACGTCGGCATCCAAAAGCTGCTGAGATCAATGGGAGTGGTCAGATTTAAAGTGTTAATTTTTATCTTTCAACCCATTGGAAATAATAGAGTACAAATTCAAGGTATTCAAGTTATTTTTCATGATTTTATTCAATCACAAATTTTTATATTCACATTTTGTATAAGTAAGCAAACATTTTTTTTTAAATTAGAGGTTATTCAAATTAGAAAAAACCTCAAACATTGCACGCTTGTATCAGTTAATGCAGTCTAATGTACACTCGGTACACTTTTTGTTGAAGATATTTATTCAAAATACTCTTCACGATCAGCATTGCAAAACAATTTGCTAGTTACTAAATATCAAATATTGCAAAATATTTAAACTTGCGGGTTTGTTTCTCTGTTATCTAAAGGCTGTTGTCCTTGCACATTCTGTCAGTTTAGCAGTAGGTGTATCTAAATGATGTGCTAATGTCTTCCCTTATGTGCTACTAAGCAAATTCTTTTCAAATTGATGATTTGTGAATCTTTTAAAAATGCATCATATCTTTCAATTGTAAACTATTATTGCTGAAAAAATATTCAAACCATGCAAAGTGATTTCTCATTTACAGTTTTCCTAAGAACATTTCTAGGCACTGTGTCTCCCCACATGTCTTATATATTTCATAACAATCAAGACAATATTTGCAGAAATTGAAACATCATGCAGTACTAACCTTGCTCTGGAGAGGTATTACATGAGATCAAAACTTAACAGATGCAGATATATCCTTGTTAGTTAACATTACCGTACGTTTGTGAAATTGTTCATTCAATTTTTCAGAAAAATTCAAGTTATACACAGCTGCTAACTTTGGCAACTTTCCTGAACGTTTCCAATACATTTATGAAGGTCATTTCAATTCAAGTGACTGGATTCATTTTCAAAGTGCAAAACATCTCTTAAGAAAAAGACAGTACTATAAATATTTTTTAAACCAAGAAAGAAGACTTCTTGCATTTTCATGATACTAGTCACTGGGGTGGCATTTGCTTTTCTCCATCACTTTGCAAACTGATGACAAAGATTTCAGTACTACAGGTATGGGATGACTTATTTAGATATCTGTCACCCAGAAAGCTGAGAATTGCGGGACGGCCATCTCCCATTAAGTCAATTTTAAGCAAATAATTAATTTTTTGAAATGATTTAGAATGATATAGAAATTAGTATTACATATGTGAGAGTGGTTGCTGAATCTGGATCTACATGTAAAATACTGGGGCACAACCATAACTTTTACATACATTTTTTAAAACTCTTTTCACTATTATTTTTTTTATTTAATGGACTAATCGAACCTTTGTGTACTGTAACTGTAAATATATTACTGGAAACACACAGTAATAAATTGATTGTTCTACCCATCATGTCTGAATAATGCAGGTCAACTAACAGTACAAGTTTTTCTATACAGAGAACATTTTATCAGTAACTGCAAAATTATGACTAGATTACCTTTTAATTTCTCTGTATCTGATACAGCTTCTAAATAATTAGAGAACACTGAGTGATGAGCTTTAAGGCAGCTGAATAATTCAAAAGCTATCATGTTCAGGATGCCGCTAATGGGTACTGTAATGGAGTTTTGGCTAATAAATGTGACTTCTACAACTTTATCCACACAGGAGTACAACTTGATGCTTTCTAATAAGCTCCTGTGTAATTCTGAGACCCTATGAGCCTATATTTAATGCTTGGTTAATTGTTGACAGATTTTGTGACAGTCTGCTAGGGAACACTTAAAAGGTTGATCTCATTCTGGCGTCTGTAATTCCCGAGCACTGAAGGACACAGTTAAGAGCTGGATTTGTCTTGTCCTTGTCTTATTTGATTTTAAAAGACCTGATGAGAGATGAGTGATAAGAAAAAAGGCTTCTTCTATTTATCGTATTCATCAAACCATGTATAGTATAGAATTTTTTTTTAAAAAAAATTGTAATTTAATAAACAGAAATACTGGTTGTTGCTCACAGTGTGATACTTTCTACCATAACACTAAAATTGCAATTATTTGCATAAGGTAGTAATGTTGACAAAAGAATGAAAATCATTCTTCAAAAAGAATAGAATGTGTTCTATGTAAATGTGGTTTATTAAAATTAATTGTAGATTACAATGTTTTAAACTAACAGTTCATTATTTTGTACCTGTCGCGTGGTACACTTACAGGAGCTTCAATTCTCTGTTTATTCTCTGTAAATCATAGCCGTAATACTAAATCATACACTGTCAATCATTGTGTTCAGCTTACTGTCAATAATGTTCTTATGGAAAAACAATTAACTATTTAAAGGATAAAAGGGCTAGCAGCACTAACATGCACATCGATTGCATTTCAACAAAGGATTATGTTTAAAGAGAAATATGATTGTATGCCACAGGAGAAGAGAAAAAACTCCAGGTTAATTGAGGAGAATGCAATGTGAGGAGGGTCAACTACAAGACTGAAATGAGATATTTGGTACGTGAAGAAAATATAAAAGTTATATTTCTTCATTCAAGAAGTGACTAACATAAAAATCTTCTTAAAAATGTCAATGTGTATAATAACTGGTAAGGGTTACAAGAAATGTAGAACATTTTCTTTATTGTGATTTTTTTCTTGGTTAATGATTCTAGGTATGAATTATGGTTCTCATAAAACAATATTGAACTATTACTGCTGTAATATCCTCTAAGTAAACTATAAGCAAACTAATTGAACAGAGCAATGGTCTATTGTGCTTAAATGTGAAGAAAAAATAGAAAGGATTTGCTAAACGAAGACCAGCAACAGTTTTTAAGTAATACATGAGTGTTGTTTTATTAAAGTAAGACTATGGTTGTAAGGTACATGGCAAAGGAAACAAAGCATACATTATCTGTTTACTATAGCATGCATAATAGAGCACTGTATGTAAGCTTATATTGTAGTAGTACAGAATGTTCTATATTACAGTAGACCCCCCATTTTACATTTTTCAGGGGACCAGAAAAAATGGAGGTTCTACTGTAAATGTCTTCTCTTTTATAAAACTCTGGCAATGTGTCATATATAAAATGCAGTACAGTATAACCTTCTATAAGTAAAAAATTACATACTGTAATTTAACTGGTGTGAGGCAATAATAAAGGTTATTAAGTTAATAAAAGATATTGAAAAGAAGCACACAATTAATCTGAGGGTTAAAGGAACTGTAACCCTACTTTGGTTACTGTCTCTTTAAATAGCAATTGACCCCTTGCAATCCAAGGCCCTGAAGTTCTCTTTGTTTATGAAAGATACTGGGAACTGGGATTTACAGCACAGTGCCACGACCTAGTGGGAACTGAGGAGTATACCTCAGGGGGTTTCCACTAGTTAAAATAAAACACACAGTTTGCAGTAAAACAAATATAAACTTTATGTAAAACTGTATGCAAATCACACAATATAACATTGCTCTGGGGAACCTGTGTAGACTATCAATCCCTGGCACAGTCTCTCAGTGCACAGTCCCACACGACATTCTGGGTGGATAAATGCAGAATAATTCAGGCTAGTACAATGTCCCTTCCTCAAGAGCTCTTATGTTCCCAGGTAGCGCTACCTGCCCCAAGGTACCTTTACCTTCAGAGTAAGTAGCCACTCCCTCGTGGAAGATTGAGACCTGTCCCCGCCCTGGAGAATCACACAGTGGCCACAGTATCCACAGGCAGGAGATAGAAACGGTCTCTCCCTGAATCTCAAATGCTTATTTAAAGCAGAGCATAACTAACCCCTTTCCAAGCTCTCCTGGTTAGTCTTTTTGAGCAGCACTGTCACAGTCCACAGATCTTGTGCTGTCTGGCTGCTGCACAGAGGTTCTTTTATAAGATGTCTGTAACCCTGTACATTTGGCTCCAAAGTCAGGCAATCCCCTGGGTCCTCCTCCTCAGCCAATCAGATGGCTTTCCAGCCTGTAACAGGGCTGGATGATGTCAGAGACAGAAAAACAGAGGAAGGACTTGTCTGGTCCCCTACAGAACAGTTCAGTGTAAAAATAAAAACTGAGTAAGTGCAAAATGAAAAATGTTTCTGATATAGTTAGTTCACCAAAAATGTATAAAGGCTGGAGAGACTGGATGTCTAACAGAACAGAACACTACTTCCTGCTTTTTAGCTCTCTGAGTTAGTCATCAGCTTTAAGAGGGGGCACATGTGACAACTGTTCAGTGAGTTTGCAATTAATCCTTAGCACACAGGTCAGATTCAAAGGCAAACAGTTATGACCCATGTGCCTCCCTCAAGTCTCTGGTTACTTCCTGGTAACCAATCAGTGGAAACCAAGAGAGCTGCAAAGCAGTAATTAGTGTTCTGGCTATTATGTTACATCTCCATTCACTACAGCCTTTATAGATTTTTGACTAACTAACTCTATTGGAAACATTTTTTATTTTGCATATTTTTACCCAGTTTTTATTTTTACATTGAATAATTCTTTTAACTGCTGTCCAAGGAAACCTTACACTAAGGGGCATATTTATTAAGGGTCAAATTGGAAATTAAAATTAAAATTTTAGAAATTTTTTTTTTGGTCAAAACTTTCAAATTCAAATTGTGAATTATCCAAACTCGATTAGAATTTTAATTCAAATTTTGAGATTTATCAAACCTATAACCTGGGAATAATTCAAATTCAGCTATTCGCCACCTGAACCGGCCAAGTTCATGTATAAGTCAATGGGAGAGGTCCAGAGATCGATTTGAAGATGTTATTAGCCTTCCTGACATTCGAGTTTTTTCAGAGAAAAAGCTCAATTCGAGTTTAGTCGAATTAGATTCAAATTTGATTTGAGTTTTCGAGTCGGTAATATTTGTACTTTTTTTAGATTTTTTTCTTAAATACCGTCTTTCAAGTATATTCAAAATTATTGGAGTTAAAATGGACCTCTAAATAATAACCAGCCTCATAGAGGTTAGTCAAGGAGGATGATGTAAGTGTGCAATGATAAAATATAACTAAAAGCAATTAAAATCGTAGATATACTGTAAATATCCATGCATCATAAAATGCATTTTATAAACTTGTGTTCTTATATTGACATTAGAGATTTTGCTACTATAATTCATTACTAGTAATGAAGTGACATATACAATATACATACACGGACTCTCTGAAATTATATATATATATATATATATATATATATATATATATATATATATATAGTGAAAAAGGATTGCAGCACTCACAGGGTTTTAGTGAAAAAACAAAAAATGTTTTATTATTAAGCCTCAGGCTTGATGCTTAATAATAAAACATTTTTTGTTTTTTCACTAAAACCCTGTGAGTGCCGCAATCCTTTTTCACTGCTTATTTCCCATGCTGGCACCCAGGTATTAATTTTGTCTACGGAGTGCACCATTCCTTTGGTTTTATCTATCTATCTATCTATCTATCTATCTATCTATCTATCTATCTATCTAGATAGATAGATAGATAGATAGATAGATAGATATAATTTTATATTACTTTATTCTTTTTGGGCCAAAATTCTACATTATAACTTCTATAGAGGATCATTTACCACATTCTAAAATATTTCTTGTTTCTTCTTTGCAGGCAGATGAAGACTCAGACTGATCATTTTAGAAAAAAGGTATTGTTTCATTATAAAATAGCTGATATTGATCATTTTCAGAGAATATGTAGGATGAAAAACCATACTCTTCTAGATTTGAACTAATATATTCCCACAAGCAAATTATTGATTCTGAAGGCTAAATAATATATTCAGGATGTATATCAAGGGGGTCATTTACTAAACCACAATTTAATCTGGTCGGAGTTTTAAAGGGGAAAAACACATTTTCTCATAGAAAAAAATCTAAAATTTTTCATGATTTATTAAACCCTGATGCTGTTAAAAGCCAGAATAAAAAAGTACTCCATCTCAAACCAGCTGAAGTCATGTAGATGAGTGAGTGACAATACATACAGTACATAACAGTACACAAGTTTTATGTACACATTGTGACCCCATTCATAGGAGAAAGTGCCTAATCTAATTTACAACACAAATTAGCCTAAATGGCATTGTATTATTTATAGATTTATTTATAAGATTTTTGTCAATTTTCAATTTTACTGTTTGTTGCTGGTAACTGCTACGCAATATATTGATTGCCCCACCCCCAGCTAACCCCAATGAAATATAATTTCCAAAGAGAACAGATTATACCCTCAGTGCTGTGTGCCAGTAAACAGCAGTGCTTTGTAATATACATGCAGTACTGCTAAAATAACTTGCGTATATTTCCTGTTTAGCTTGTTTTAGTAAGGTTTTATAAGTAAGAAAATGTATTTCCAGAAATGTATTCTATGCTCCTAAGTGCTTCCTGAGTTTGCCCTTACTGCTATTTACAGAATACAGAAAATTAAGTATGGCAGGATGAGAAATGTACAGCAAAGAACTTCTCTGAAATTATGTGGTGCTTTTAAAGCCCATTTCCTTTGGGGGGGCAGATGGAGTGGTTAAAAGCCTTTGGATAGATATAGCCGTTCATGCGCTTTCTTTTCAGTGTTGCTAATGGTTCTCCAAAAGCACTTGATATTACTGACTGGTTAAGTAGACATATGTAAGACACATCAGGTGTTCATTGAGATGCAATAATTGCTTTAGGTGATGTTTTTAAATTACAGATATATACTGACTAGAACCAGATATTCCAGATAGAATACCACTTCTATTTAAACATATTCTATGTTTCTTCTCTCTTATACAAAACACTGTGACTGTGCAGGATGTTTGTGTGGAACACATGGGGATGTTTTCATTTTAGCCATCCAGAAATACCTTTACCTTAGAACACCTTACTACTGCAAGTGATGTATAAAAGGCATTTCAGTTATTAGGCTTCCTTCAAGCAAGTTTTGCTGTGAAAGGAGGAAAAAAGAATACAGACAAGTAAATATCCCTCTGTTGCACTGTATTAATAGGTGTGAAACCTATATCTGCCTTTATACTGTAGAGCAGCAGAGGCTGTTAAATTTACTATTAAATTCTATTCTTATAAAGTAAAATATTGTATACTGGTGTGGGAGTTTTATGGCAAACTGCCACAAATCTGACTATGCAGTGCCACCAAAGTCCATTCCTAAGTCTACTGATGTTTTGACAAACAAGTCAATTTATAGTCAAAGGGATTGATTATATGTGTCTCATTACGCAGGTGGATGAACTTTTCAGACTGACTTTCCTTATTAAATTCTCTTAATCCTTGTGAAATATAATCATTAATCCGGAAAACCTAATGCTATGATCTCTCTATTTGTGCAATTAGACAGCCCATGTGTATAGATATGTTACAGACATTTGCTGATTTGTAGAACAAATGGTTATTAGTAGTGATGGGTGAATCTGATTCATTTTGCTTCACCGAAAATTTGCAAAACAGCAAGAAATTAGCTAAATGCATTGAAGTCAATGGGCGACAAATAAAATTGATGAGCGACAATTTTTTTCACACGTTGGAGTCTATGGGCATAATTTTCATGGCAAAAAACATCAATCATCACTAGTTATTAGCCAAATTTAGATGGTCAAGCAAGCTCATTCTGAAATGGTTGGATGGACCTTTAAGAATGGAATGATCAACACATGAATTAATTATTAAGAAACATTATCCTTCTAATGGGCTTTGCTATGATATGTTGTTCAAACATATATAGAACTACACAAAGTGGGGTTGTTTACATTACAATTTGCAAAGGAAAGCAAAAGAAGCGCTGCAAACCTGAAGTGATATCATCAGAAGTAGGAGGGGCATAAAATATAGATTCTATAAGATAAGAAATATATCAACCGACTGCCCCACAAACCAGCATCTGTAAATCCTACCCACAACTTGTAGGGTACACACTTTTTTTGCTAGTAACCCTCAACTAGTAATTAACTAAATACACAGTTTTTAGCATTAAACAATTTTATTCGGGGAAAGAAAAAATATACTGTTAACATAGTAAATTGGGCCAGTGATGTTCATAAGCAATTATTATTATTACTGTTTAATTTTGTTTTAGGTTGATTACCTTTAATTAACTTTAATGGAGTTTAAGCAAACACATATTCTGTTTCGAACTCTGTTTCCCATCTGAGGAAAAACACTGCTAAGAGACTAATCAAATCTTTTAAGCAGTCTCCTTTTGAGTCATAGAGGAATAAGCAAGCTCGATTTGGTGCAAACCAGTGAGAATTAATTACTTAATCCCAGGTTAGATAACAGTCTCATGATCATGTTATGTAAAACTAATAATAATACTGTATGCAAAATAATGTGTGAATTACCCTATATTAGCATGCGTAGAGGGAAGTCAATCTTTGTGGAAAAAAATGTGTAAGTATGAACTAAGCCAACAGACTTAATAGATATAAGAACAGTTTGCTACTTTTGTTAAAGAAAGATTAGATTAATCAGTTTAGGATCGACCTGAAATGCTTTATAAAGCAGTGTATTCAAATATCTATCAAGAGGGATTAACAGGCCTTAAAACACTATTAGCATTGCTCTTCATTAGAGCTCAGACTTCTTGCAGTAAACCCTACATGTCAATAGTTATATTACAAGCAATTATATAAGATCATTTGTGTGCTTTTCTTTGTTTTTAATTATCACATAATTATAGATTATACATTTTTGTTTTATTTTTGCCCTTTTTTAAAAACAATATATCCTTCAGAAAAAATGTGTCATATATATTCAAGGAAACTAGAACTGTAGGTGACAAGAGTTACCACCCTTTAGTATTGTACTGTGTTAGCCATAGTTCAGAAGAAAAATATTTTTTTTATATAGTACAAATTCATTTAAAAAGTAAAAAAAAAAATACTAATTCATATAGATGATGCTGCTGAAGGGCTATTCAGGGCAGCTTATTAACCTATATTTTCTCTTGGGATTTTTTTAATGGGTAAAGGTTGAATGTTGCAACTAAAAAGCAAGCAAGGGATTTACATTCATGAGTAGTTAGGAACCACTAATTTAAAAAGATAAACATTTAAAATAGATATGGTTTAACATTTTTACATTTATAAAAAATATGAAAACTTTAACAAAGAAAACAAAATTGTGTTCAGTAAATAACACAAGAAAGTGATAATAATCAAATTACTGCCCTTTTCTGAAGTTTGCTGATTTTGATCCCACTACTCATTTAACTGAGCTATTTGGCTGTGCTCTTTCTTCCTTATATGTTTTTGCATGTGCTACTCTATCAAATATTCACAAGAATATACAAAGGTTACAGTGGACAGTGATTACCTTGCAGGTAACCAGTGACCCAAGCAAACATCAGCAATCATCAAGTGACCCTAAGTTTACCCTAATGTTTACACTGCATCTTAACATTTAACAGGGTACCTGTCACTTGAAGCAAACATCAGCAAGATGCCTATAGCACATATTTTACTGATACACTTGGATACTTATACTGTAGTGCTATAGACATCATTGGCACCATTTACATCAGTCCCTGCCCCAGTGTCGCATATAACTTAGTGCCCATATCATGCACTTAAACAATTGTCAATTTTATAAGGTTGAAATATTTTAATAATCTTCAAGCAATCAGTAAGGTCAGCCCACCAGAAACTAAGAATGATTGATGTTGTGATAGTAAACATTTAAGCTTTAGCTGTGCGGCATAAAAATGTTTTTTCACAAGTTTTCCAGGACAGCTCCAAATAGATTTTACTCTGCTCTTTGTACCCCTCTTCCCTATCCATACAGCCATCATCAGACATCAAATACACTTTTTTAGAACTGAAATAAATGTAATGAATCCTCAATTATTATCACTTAATAAGGTGAAAAAATATACAGCTCAATAACAATCAATACATTGCTGTTAAACAGTGCAAAATGTCATCCAGGTAATAGTGTAATCTGTTTTGCACCAAACTCTCAAAACACAGCAATGCCATTCTCATAATGTTTTCTTCTTAATTTTCTTTATTTTTGCCTGTTTCTTTGGTTCATTCTTTTTGCTCATTAATAATATGATGATATTTAAATTAGTTAACTAATCCAATAAAAACCATGCTGACACGTCAATTATAGTATTTATGTTTCTAAGTGGTTAAATATGTTTGATTTTTAGGTGTGGTGCTTCAATTAAAGGGGTTGTTCACCTATGATAACTATTAGCATGGGTAATTGTCAGGGCCCAAAGGCGCAATTTACAGTTGTGGACCAAGGAGGAAGCTTGCAGACATAAACACAGTTTGGGGTACAAAAGGGGTCAAGAAGAAAAGTCGTCAATCCAGGCAAAAGGTTAATTCCGGCAGCAAAGATTTGTAGTCGGGATACAGGCGAAGGTCAAGATCAGAAGTTCAATAACAATATTCACACCCAGGAACACAACAGAGTTGAACCTATAATCGGGCAATGGCTGAAATCCTCTGGCATCCTATTATAGGCAAATTTTCACTCCAAAATGTGCGTGATGACATCATGATGTCATATTTTATATACTGCACTTATTGCACCAACCTAAAGCTTCAGCAGCAATGATCCAGGACTTCAAACTTGTCACAGGGGGTCACCATCTTTGAAAGGGTCTGCGACACTCACATGCTCACTGGGCTCTGAGCAGCTGCTGAGGAGCTAAGCTTAGGGGTCATCATAAATTATCAAATAGAAAATGAGTTTTGTCTGTAGCATTAACTGATGCTATTAGGCTGATTATTAAATTCTGATGTTAATTGCACTGGTTTCTGTGCTACCACGTAGTAATTATCTCTATTAATTACTTATCAGTCTTATATTGGGACATTGTGACTCAGTCCCTAAGCTCAGTAAGTGACAGCAGCACATAGCATGTGCAGTGAATTAGCAGAAAAGAACACAGGGATCAACTGGGGCATCTTCAGAATCACTGATCTTTACTGCTAAAGAGCTGTGGTTGCCTTGGGCTGGTACAGAAGCCCAAAACATAATATACAACATTTCTAGACTACTTCTTTAGTTAAGCTTTAGTTCTCCTTTAAAAGGTGTATGATCCATTTAACACAATAATCTCATCTTAAATACAAATGTTGAAAGATACATCCCATACCTGTAGTTAGTTTGGCAACTGCATCCAATTTAACAAAGGAGAAACAAAATGCACAAACTGACTGTGGATATTTTGTTGAATTAAGGTTTCAAACATTTAAACATTTGCAGTGTGCAATGCAGAGAAAAACATAGTGTAAGCATTTTTATGCATAGCCCTGAATCAGCAATCTGAGATTGTTTCAGCTATCATACCAAATTCAGGAAGAGAGAAAGAAAGAAAGAAAGAAAGAAAGAAAGAAAGAAAGAAAGAAAGAAAGAAAGAAAGAAAGAAAGAAAGAAAGAAAGAAAGAAAGAAAGAAAGATTTTAAAAGTTTTCTTTTTGCATGCAGTGCATATAAATATTTAAATGCATGTTCTCTTAAATAATTGATGATGTCTGGACATGTGTGTCTTTTATAAAATTCAGATTGTTACATAAAGAAATGGAACATCATCACTAAGAATGTATTTTGATATTTATCTTTTACTGCAACTCTCTAAACCAAACAGAATTCTGTCATCATCAACAACAAGAATGAGCCTTTAATGCCTCTTTCATCAACCTGTTAATTGATCCCTAGATTAAAATTAAAAAGAATTAATTGACTCTAAAATCAGTTGTGAAGTAGAACTCTCAACGTGAACAGCCATCATGAGGAGATAAAGTAGGTCTGTAAACTGTAAAATGTAATTTCCTTGTAGAATCACAATCTCAAGGCAATTTTGCAGGTTCTCAGCATATGAAAGCAAAAGCTAATAATAAGGGGAAGATCAAGAAAAATGTTTTAGTTCCAACAAAGCTAAGCTTTGTTGGTCACACTTATAAGATTATTAGCAATCGTTAAATCTCTGTTTTAGACAAAAAACATACAGTAGATTAATATAATGTGCATTGGCTTAATGGGACATCTACAACAAACAAGGGCTCTGTAATAAAGTGTGTGTTTTCTCAATTTTCAGTCTCTTTCTGACAATTAGCCTTAAATTAATAAAATGAGCACTGCAATTTGAATTACTTTTGTGCTTTTAAAAGGAAATTCAACCTTTGTGACCTTCTTAAAATCCCTACTGAAGTGTTTTCTGCTGCCTCTTCTTTTTCTCTTTCATTTGTGTGGTGTTTATAGAAAGGGTCTGTAGGTGTCACTGTGCACAAGAGTTATACTGTGTACATAGTACTTTCTATACTGCTTAAAAGTATTAGAGTTGAAGTTGTTGTTGAAGTGTAATGGCTGCATAAACCTGCTAATAAAGCACTGTTATACTCTACTTATCTTCGGCTACCAAAACATAACAAATTGGCGATGAGATGTCTCTTCTACCTCTGCAGCAGCCTGCAGCTTTTCACCCTGGCGAGTCTACCATACCTTTTACTGCTTGGATCTGTATGTTTGAAAATTACATTATTGCTGCTGACCAAGGGGAGATTTCTACTGCTAGAAAGCATGCTTTACTGGAAGCAGAGAGCAGAAAGAGTGTATATTATACATATATACATTACCATTAGCTGATGATACTTATGAAACTGCTCTTAAAGTGGACCTGTCACCCAGACACAAAAATCTGTATAATAAAAGTCCTTTTTTAAATTAAACATGAAATCCAATTTCTTTTTTTTTATTAAAGCATGCATAGCTGTTGTAAGCTCATTTAAAAATCTCAGCTGTCAATCAAATATTGTCTGCCACTCCTCTATGCCCTGGGCCGAGAGGTGGGGCAGACAATTACTTTCACTTTCCATTCAGCACTTCCTAGATGTCACTGCTCTCCACACATTCCCCCATTCTCTTTACCATTTAATTGTGTAGCCAGGGCATGGGGATGGACATCGGGTCCCCCATTCTGGTGCACAAACAAGATTCTGAGATGATGCAAGTCTTGCCTTAATTATAGTGTGCACAAAATGGCTGCTGCCTGCTTTCTATAATTTTGAAATCCCAGACTGAATGAAGCAAGATTTAAATAATTTATATAGTGTAATTAAAGTTCATTTTGCTTGACTAATGTGATAAAATAGAATTTTGAATAATTTTTTTGGGTGACGGGTCCTCTTTAATGCTAAAAGAACTTTTTCGTGCCAAAAGAAAATGTGGCTGCTGAAAGATATAAATTCCGCCAACGTGGACAACATAATGACAAATCCACAGAACAATTTGTAGCAGCCTTGAGAGTGCTGGTTGTTACCTGTGACTTTGGGAATCTAACAGATGAAATGCTAAGAAACCAAATAGTGGGAAAAAACAAACTCTACTCACATTAGAGAGAGACTGCTCCTAGAGCAGGATTGAACCCTTGCAAAGGCTATTACAGTTGCTAGCCAAATTGAAATAGCAATGGCAGAGGTAAAAACTCTGTCAGGGAACTGCTGGTAATATACAGACTGTGAATCCAGCAATGTGGCCTAATAATGCACAGTCACAGGCAAAATACAGAGCTATGGAAAGGGATTCACCTACACTGCAAAACCGTGAAGCAAATACAAAATAAAAAAATACTGCTTCCTCTGTGGTTCAACACAACACACTGCAAATTATGCTACATGTCCTGCAACAGCTGTAATTTGCTAAGATCTGCCGAAGTTCTGCTTAAGATGTTCATGAAGTCACTGCTTCAAATGTTACAGTATTAAGTGTGGATAAAGCTGGTACATTTATTCCAGACAAGTTTATGGGGCAGATTTACTTAGGGTCGAATATCGAGGGTTAATTATTCGACTGTCGAAGTTAAATCCTTCGACTTTGAATACCGCAGTCGAAGGATTTACCGCAATTCGTTCAATCGAACGAACAGAAGAAAAAAACGTACGATCGAGCGATTCGAAGGATTTTAATCCATCGATCAAACGATTTTTCTTTGACCAAAAAAAGCTTAGAAAGCCTATGGGGACCTTCCCCATAGGCTAACATTGAGGTTCGGTAGATTTTAGGTGGTGAAGTAGGGGGTCGAATTTTTTTTTAAAAAGACAGTACTTCGACTATCGAATGGTCAAATAGTCGAACGATTTTTAGTTCGAAACGTTTGATTCGAAGTTGTAGTCAAGTCGAAGGTCGAAGTAGCCAATTTGATGGTCGAAGCAGCCAAAAAAAACATTCGAAATTCGAAGTTTTTTTTATTCGATTCCTTCACTCGAGCTAAGTAAATGTGCCCCTATAGGTCAGTGTCAATACTGCTTCTGCTGACAAGGGTTCCTTTGTGCTAACTCAGCATATCAATACAAAAATGTAAGGAGCATGTTTGGATGTGAGAATCTTTAATAAATAGTGTCAATAAACACAGAGGGGCAGATTTATTAAGGGTCAAATTGAAAATTCAAATTCTCAATTTTTTTTACGGTTAAAACTCCCAAATTCGAATTGTGAATTATCCAAACTTAATTCGAGTTTTAATTTGAATTTAGAGATTTACCTTACTCTGGCCCTTTAGAACTTGAATGTTTGCCACCAAAAACCTGCCAAGTTAATGTATAAGTCAATGTGAGAGGTCCAGTGACCATTTTTATGCTGTTAGCAGCCTTCCTGACATTCAAGTTTTTTTCATGGAAAAAACTCAAATCGAGTTTAGTTGAATTTGAGTCGTGTTTAGTGTTCAATTTTTTTATATATATCCCCCATTTGAATTTCGAGTATAATCAAATTTAATAGAGTAAAAAAAACTCACATGAATTCGAAATTCGACCTTTGATAAATATGCCTCTGAATCTTGGTTTTATCTGAGGTCATGTGCACTTGAAGATGTATTTTTGAATACAAATGCTAGAGATATTTTAGGCACTGGTGCTTTATTATGAATTTGTTGTGGAAATTCACAGCAAATATTCACTTAGGCAGTGCAAGAAGGAGATAAGATCACTCATGCTCAGGAAAAGACAGGAGATGAAATTTGCTTGCCCTGTTTATCCAAGCAAAAGGCAGAAAATGTTTCCATCTAGGAGTTTGCAAATTCACAAGCAAAGCAGATCTCATTAGATTCACTCATTGCCAATCCCAAATCTTAATATACTACATTACAGATTACAGAATATTCCCTGTCTAATAGAAATTAATTGACTGCCACCACTGGCTAATATAATTACCCCTACAAATATTAGCAACACAACTTTCCCCTATAATTAATTTTTGGTTTGTTATAAAGTGGTTTATTCAAGGCAACTTTTCATTTAGACTTCATTTTTTTTTCTTATAGTTTTTGAATTATTTTTTCCAACTTTCTAATGGGGTCACTGAAAAAAATGCTCTCTGAGGCTAGACATATAGGGGCAGATTTATCAAGGGTCGAAGTGAATTCAAGGGAATTTTCAAAGTTAAAAAGTTTGAAATTCAAAGTAATTTTTTTGGATACTTGACCATCGAATAGGATACTACGACTTCGAATTTACTTCGACTTTGATTCAAAGCAAAAATAGTTTGAATATTCGACCATTCGATAATTGAAGTACTATCTCTTTAAAAAACTTTGATTCGAAGGATTTAATCGTTCAATCGACCGTTTTTTATTCGATTGTAGGATTGACAAATTCGGTGAAAAAACTTCGAATTCGATATTCGAATTTGAGGTTTTTTCATTCGATGGTCGAAATTCGAAGTTTTTTGTACTTCGAAATTCGACCCTTGATAAATCTGCCCCTTACTGTTACTGCTACTTTTTATTACTCACCTTTCTATTCAGGCATCTCCTATTCATATTCCAGGCTATTTTAAATAAATTCTTAATAATATGAACCCCAGCAACCATGTTGCTGAAACTGCTAACTGGAAAGTTGCTAAATAAAAACCCTCAAATAATAGAAAATTTAAAGCAATTGTAAATTGCCTCACATCATATTAATTTAACAGTGAACCATCCTTTTAAAAGTATAAAACCTATTTTTAAAAACTCTGACCTCTCCTTTTCCCTCTTGCCTATAGACTGATTGCATCATATAGTAACAAACTCTATTCTTTGTTAATAAGCGTTGACTGTTTGTATACTTGTCATTTAATGATGCCAGTTGAGATGTTATTGTTGGCATAATATTGATCGATGTTTACTGTCAGAGCACAGGAAGTCTGCTTTCTTTGGCATTTCTAGTCCTCAGTGAGGTTGTGTCCCTTGTCCCCTCAAATTACAGCTTCATTTGTTTTATTCCATTTCATTAATCTCCTGTGTGAGTCCGTGGCCAATAATATGACTGTTGCTAGTTTTGAAGAGAGAATTAATTACAAGTAGAATATTGCACTAAGAAGGTTGACACAGGGTGATTCAGGAAGGATTTAGATAGAGTTTTAATTAACTCAGTGGATGTATAGTTGTATTAAAATACAGTGTTTGTGGAAATGCATACTGGCAAATCTGTGTTTTAGTAATCCTCCCTGCAGATGTGAGATAGGTAATTTATTACATGAATTTCAAAGGGCTTTTTAATTGCCTTGGGACAGATACCGAAAGAAGCAGAAATGAAAGA